>NC_069500.1:1016728359-1017044609 GCF_027579735.1 Bombina bombina | reverse complement strand
TTTTTGCATCTTAATGATGAAAAAATTATAGCAGTTTTGGTCAATAACAATATTAATTTAAGTTATGATGGAGGTAAAAGAATGAGATTAAAATCCTCCTTTTCAATAAGTAAGATTCAGAAAAATAAGTGCACAGCCACTTAGCACATCTAGGCAAGAATTCATGCTTGCTTTTCCCCAGAAGTACTCTGTGCTCTCCATCATAGCTAAAATGAATTTTGCTTTTGCCCATGAGAAAAAGCTTTACTTAGCTGCAGATCAATCCTATCTTCGACTGATGAAAGCTAATGAGCTCAAAATGGCTGTCCAGAAGTGTTTTTTTTTCTGCACCCACCCCATAAGGGGATTTCTGTGGTTAAACACAGTACTAGAAGCAAAAAGCCTGAGGTGTTGTTAATCTATTTTGTTTATCTTACCCAGAGTTCCCTGGTGCATGTTTTAACAATTTATACAAAGTACTTCTGGGAGAAAGCAAGCAGGGATTCTTATATATATGTGCTAATTGGCTTAGGCTATAGAATATTTTTTCTCACTCTGTCTTTCTCTGTGGGCCACGTTTATGAAGCTGTGGATAAATCATCAGAGTTAAATCCCCCCTATCTTCTGCAAAATCAATTGTCTTGATGCCTGCCTGGTGGAGAGGCCCAGAGAATGAAACGCGTTTACTTGTCAGTTGATAAATGGGGGCATTCAACCTCTCTTTTTAACACCACTCTATTGCTCTCCTTAAAACTCACTGATTCACTGCACAATAAACCTCCTTTGCCCAAAGATGGAGCCCCTATAAAAAAAAACATCACAAAGGTACAATCTCATTTGAAGGTCTCCTAGGCAGATGCAATTTTCTAATGGAGCGGACTCATGCATTACAGTTTCAGTTCTATTAAAACCCAGTATAAAAATATATTGGGTTAGATTACAAGTGGAGCAGTATTTTCTGCTCCCGCTAGACTGTTATGCAAAAGATAACCTCTTTCCCCATAGAAGTCAATAGAGAAAAAAAAAGTGAAAAAAACCCCACCTGATTTGCACGCTAAGGACTCCAATGCACTTATATATGTGTACATGTGTATATATGTGTTTATATGTGTATATATGTCTGTAAATACATATATACGCATACAAATACATAAATACATATGTACACATATATATACAGTGGGGCAAAATAGTATTTAGTCAGCCACCAATTGTGCAAGTTCTCCCACTTAAGAAGATGAGAGAGGCCTGTAATTTTCATCATAGGTATACCTCAACTATGAGAGACAAAATGTGGAAACAAATCCAGACAATCACATTGTCTGATTTGGAAATAATTTATTTGCAAATTATGGTGGAAAATAAGTATTTGGTCAATATCAAAAGTTCATCTCAATACTTTGTTATATATCCTTTGTTGGCAATGACAGAGGTCAAACGTTTTCTGTAAGTCTTCACAAGGTTGTCACACACTGTTGCTGGTATGTTGGCCCATTCCTGCATGCAAATCTCCTCTAGAGCAGTGATGTTTTGGGGCTGTCGCTGGGCAACACGGACTTTCAACTCCCTCCAAAGGTTTTCTATGGGGTTGAGATCTGGAGACTGGCTAGGCCACTCCAGGACCTTGAAATGCTTCTTACGAAGCCACTCCTTCGTTGCCCGGGTGGTATGTTTGGGATCATTGTCATGCTGAAAGACCTAGCCATGTTTCATCTTCAATGCCCTTGCTGATGGAAGGAGGATTGCACTCAAAATCTCATGATACATGGCCCCATTCATTCTTTCATGTACACGGATCAGTCGTCCTGTTCCCTTTGCAGAGAAACAGCCCCAAAGTATGATGTTGCCACCCCATGCTTCACAGTAGGTATGGTGTTCTCTCTCCTCCAAACACGACAAGTTGTTTTTCTACCAAACAGTTCTAATTTGGTTTCATCTGACCATATGACATTCTCCCAATCCACTTCTGGATCATCCAAATGCTCTCTAGCATACTTCAGATGGGCCCGGACATGTACTGGCTTAAGCAGGGGGACACGTCTGGCACTGCAGGATCTGAGTCCCTGGCAGTGTAGTGTGTTACTGATGGTAGCCTTTGTTATGTTGGTCCCAACGTTGGTCCCAGCTCTCTGCAGGTCATTCACTAGGTCCCCTGTGTGGTTCTGGGATGTTTGCTCATCGTTCTTGTGATCATTTTGACCCCACGGGGTGAGATCTTGCGTGGAGCCCCAGATCGAGGGAGATTATCAGTGGTCTTGTATGTCTTCCATTTTCTATTTATTGCTCCCACAGTTGATTTCTTCACACCAAGCTGTTTACCTATTGCAGATTCAGTCTTCCCAGCCTGGTGCAGGTCTACAATTTTGTTTCTGGTGTCCTTCGACAGCTCTTTGGTCTTCACCATAGTGGAGTTTGGAGTGTGACTGTTTGAGGTTGTGGACAGGTGTCTTTTATACTGATAACAAGTTCAAACAGGTGCCATTAATACAGGTAATGAGTGGAGGACAGAAGAGCATCTTAAAGAAGAAGATACAGGTCTGTGAGAGCCAGAAATCTTGCTTGTTTGTAGGTTATTATTATTATTATTATTTTCGGTTATTTGTAGAGCGCCAACAGATTCTGCAGCGCTGAATACTTATTTTCCACCATAATATAATATATTAATATAACTTTTGTGTGCAATATTTTTTTTTATTATTAGATGGTGTTATTATGAGTGTAACTGTACTTTGTAATGCATTTTTGATGTCTTTTATGCAACTTTTCTGTTTTACGAAACAGTTAACCACAGCTCTGAGGATGCGTTAATTATTCTAGGGTAAATTGTGATTGTGCTCCACTTTTAATATGAGCGCAATTCAATGAATTTAGGTGTGGGAGTTGTCCCAATGATATTATCACAATGTATACAACAATATCAATTGTGTAAAAACTTGAATTTCCAAAAAGTTGTATTTTTTTTTTTTTTTATCATTGTAAACGTTTAGCATGTTTAATTGTTCCTCTTTCACATGCAGGATAAAATATATTTGAGTCGCTTTAAGCTCTCAGTGTTCTTATTTATGGTTGTTTTAGCCTTTTCCTACTGAAACCATTTACTCCAATCTACAACACAATTTCCAGCATGATAAATAATCTGTAAATGAGCATGACAGGAGGTGATTATGGTGAAGGAGTCATTTCTGTGTGAAGCACTAAGGTAGGTTTAATTAATATTTAAAAAATGTGGTGAATATTTATAAAATAAAAGCATAAATGTAAGTAGTCACTGATAATAATTACCTTTTAAATATATTAAAAATATTTGTTGGGAAAACATTTGAGACACCTTTTATGGGTTTTTAAATTAATGGGCAATCTAATTTTGTTCTTATATATAATAAATATTAATGCTGAAATTGTCATTTGTATAGTATTATCCTAGTTTGAAATATCTGTATATTACTGATAGTCATGCCCAGTGCTCATAGGTTTGCATCCATTTGAAATATAGATTTTGAATGAATTTTGCAATTAAAAAATATGTCTGATTGTCTGTTGTAAAAAGGCTTTTATGACCCCTTTGTGTTACGCTACTCTATTTGATGCAGAGATTTTTGGTACATGCAAGTAGAGTTGTCAGCTATCCTCCACAAAAATACTGGATGCAGGTGGATTTCACACAACAGCCCCTCTCAACATGTCTAACTTATGAACCCACCATATTTTTCACAACTGAGCAGTGATTTTATCTCCTTGCTTGCCAGTAACATACAAATGAATGAAATTACTTATCTGGCTGCTAATTACACACACAACAGTGATTTCACATATTTTGATTGCCAGCAACACACAAATTGCAATATTTTTACACTTAGAAAGTTCAGTTCCCAGTGAAAAAAAAACAAAAGGCACAGAGCAATGATTTGACCCCAGTGACAACACAAAACACATACATAATACTACATGATCTCAAAACACACAAAGGCTATAAGAAGAAATGCATAAAAGTGTGATTATTTTTTATCATCCTTGACTGCCAGTAATACGTTGCGCATGCAATGTCACTTCTTTCTGGCCCATTTTTTGTAATGCATAGAGGTATAAGGAGGTCTTTAAAATGTAGATACCACCCTGTAGGGCCTTAAAAAATGGGCATTTAAGTGCCAGATATATTTATGTATAGAATTTACTGGACAGCCTGCTGAAATACGTGACTACCTTGTTGAATACTGGACATCTGGCAAGCCTATATGTAAGTGTTAAGGCTGTAACACACTGCATCGCTTCTGAAGATCAAATATTTCATCTCTGAGCGCTCAGCTACGCGACCTGACGCAGCAGAGTGCTCAGAGATGAAAAGGCAGGACACACTGAGCGCGCACAGCCCCATCTACACGCTGCGCGTCGCTCCGCTTGCAGTGTGTCACAGCCTTAACCCATCTTATTCTACCATTGAATGTTCCAAAAACTATAATAATTAACCAACTAACTTTTATCTATATATATTTTTCTATTTTAACCCCAAATGTTTTTTTCTTTCTTTTTTTTTTTTTATAGGTCAAAGTCATCTAACTCACATTGTTAAAAAAAACGCCATGCTTCTTCCAGGCAGTCAAGTTTCAGTCCCTGCACTTTTTTACCCAGAATTAAAAAGCAGAGGCTTCAACTTTCTTTCATTTTTCTTTCCATTAGAACTTTACAATGTAAACAAGCCTCTAAGGAATTCCTTTACCTCACAAAAACATTCACAAATTGGAAACAAAAAGGCTTATAGCGTTGTTATTGAAGGTCTATGATAACATGCTACTTAATCTTAGTTTACTGAATTAAGAAACATCAAGCGCTGTCTGAAGGGTTTAAGGGAACCACTTTCTGTGGGCAATATATTTGGAGACACAGATAACTTTTATGTAGTCATTAACAATGTAACCTCAAAGACAGAGAAGGCCCCAGTTGTGCAGAGATTAACTGAAAGGAAAATTCAGTTTAAAAACTTTCCTAATGGCCATGACATTCCAGAGGCAAACAATCTTCTTTCTTGCATGTGTTCTGGTATAACCTGAAGCACAACTATAAAGTTTCTAAATATGTGTTTTATTTGGATTTTATTTTTAGTGATAATGGTACAAACTTTTGTTAGTGTTTTATCATTTTTACCATTTTGCTTCTAGTATACAGAATTTATTTCTCTCAGGATGATTTTGTTTACATCATCTCACATACTAAAAAACATAAATTATTTTACATCAAATATAATTTATTTCCACCTGAGTGTTTTATAAAGATGTTTCTGTCTATCTGGAATGTGAAGAAATGAACACATTTCTCTGCAGTACTCCATCAAATAGCAAAGAATCAAATAGTTTAATCAATCATGTGGAAAATGTTTCTTACCTTTGTAGACTGTACTCTTATTTATTGTAATTGTTTGGGAAATAATAAAGACAGGACCAGTTACCAGACCAGTAAAACAAATGTTTTCATTATTTTTCTGTGATGTCGCTTTGACTTGCTTCTGAACATTTAAGACACAGGCTTTCCTGACAAATGGTCTGATTGCATGTTGATATGAGTAGACCTTTTAAAAAAATCAATAATCTGGGCTACAGCTATTTTCAAAGCTTCTTAAAGCCATAATATTGCAGACCACATACAATAATCTCCTATTAATTATTGTTTTCTCCTATTTTTAAGAATCTGCAGAAAGGATCATTATATGTCATGAGAATTGAATTCAATGTAGTCATATCTTTTTGTGTAGGTTCATCACCATTATTCCTATTATGGCCCAGATTTATTAAAAAGGTTGCAGAGGTGCTTTGTTTTAAAGACAAGATAATTTTTTTCAGCATTTTGTTAGTATTAGGATTTTATATTTGTGTGATGTGCACAAAACATGATATTGGGCACATAAAACGAGATCAGTACAGACAAACTTGCAAATGTTTGTAACTGCAAAATATTCCCATCTTGTTTGTTATAGTAAAGTAATCTACATTGATTGAATCAATAGTGTCAGGAGCTGGTCGTTAGCATTTTGGGCTATAGAGGTGTGGTCAGGATTTGTTGCCTACATCTTGGCCTAGCATGAAGAAATCATATAAATTATGGCCCTTTTGAAGAATCTCATATTGCAGTCATGTCTCACTATTTCCAAGCTATAGTTTATTTTTTTAATTTTTATTTGTTTGTTTTCTAAGGTTTTGCAGGCATTATTTTTATGGTTTCACAGTAGAACTTGTTCTATGCACTGAGTAGTGAGCGGATATCCTATAATATAAAAGTCAAAGTGTCCGAAGCTGTCATGCGCAGTAGAGACTGCGTGAGGACAAACACACCTGGCCTTCAACAGAATGACCTGGCATCTGGGGCCGACCGGGTATGGGGAGGGCGTGATGCGGGCGGGGCCGGGCGCGATGCAAGCAGGGCTGGACGGGCGTGGCGTGGACGGGACCAGGTGTGACGTGGGCGGGGCCGTGCCGTGCAAGAGCTCAAAAGAGGGGGGATAGAGAGACCAAAAGAGGGGGTATAGAGAGACCAAAAGAGAGGGAGAGAGACAGCAACAGAGAGGGGGTAGAGCAAAAGAAAGGGGAGAGAGAGCAAAAAGAGGGGTGATAGAAAGAGCAAAAGAGAGGGAGAAAGACAGCAAAAGAGAGGGGGGAGAAAGGGGAGAGAGAGAGCAAACGAGATGGGAGAGAGAGCAAAAGAGAGGGGGGAGAGCGCAAAAGGGGGGAGAGCACAAAAGAGAGGGGGAAGAGAGGAGGGAGAGAGAGAAAGAGCAAAATAGAGGGTAGAGAGAGAGAGAGAGAGTAAAAGAAAGGGGGAGAGAGAGAGCAAAAGAGGAGAGAGAGCACAACAGAGAGGGGAGAGAGAGAGCACAAAAGAGAGGGGGGAAGGAGACATGTAAGGAGAGGGGGAGAAAGAGAGAGAGCAAAAGAGAGGGGGAGGGAGAGAGAGCAAAAGAGAAGGGGAGAGAGACAGCAAAATAGAGGGGGGAGAGCGCAAAAGGGGGGAGAGCGCAAAAGAAGGGAGAGACAGAGAGAGGGATAGCACAAAAGAGAGGGGGAGAGAGGAGGGAGAAAGAGAGAGCAAAAGAGAGGGGAGAGAGGGAGAGTAAAAGAGAGGGGGAGAGCGCAAAAGAGAGGGGAAAGGAGAGGGGGGGAGAGAGAGCACAAGAGGAGAGATAGAGAGAGCAAAAGAGGGGGGATAGAAAGAGCAAAAGAGAGGGGGGAGAGAGAGTAAAAGAGAGGGGGGAGAGAGCAAAATAGAGGGGGAGAGAGAGTAAATGAGTGGGGATAGAGAGAGCAAAAGAGAGGGAGAGAGACAGCAAAAGAGATGGGGGGGAGAAAGAGAGAGCAAAAGCCCTTTTGAAGTATCTAATATTGCAGTTATGTCTCACTATTTCAAAGCTGACAGGGTCTAATTCTTTTTAGCTTCTTTTATTTATATTAAATAGTTTTCACGTTTTCTATTTTGCATATGTTAGAGTGGACTATAGTTTATTCTTCTCAGTTTCATTTGATTTTTTTCTAAGGTTTTTCTAAGGTTTTGCAGGCATTATTTTTATGGTTTCACAGTAGAACTTGTTCTATGTACTGAGTAGTGAGCAGATATCCTATAATATAAAAGGCCAAGTATGTTTGTCCAAAGCTGTCATGCGCAGTAGAGACTGTGCGAGGACAAACACACCTGGCCTTCAACAGACTGGCATCTGGGGCCGACCGGATGTGAGGGGGCCATAATGCAGGCGGGGCCAGATGCAACACGGACAGGGCTGGATGGGGCCAGGCATGATGTGGGCAGGGCCGGGTGTGACATGTGCGGGGCCGGGCTGTGCAGATGTGAGAGAGCTCAAAAGAGGGGGGACAGAGAGAGCAAAAGAGAGGGGAGAGAGAGCAAAAGAAAGGGGAGAGAGAGCAAAAGAGGGGAGATACAGCAAAAGAGAGGGAGAGAAAGGGGTGAGAGAGAGCAAAAGAGAGGGGAGACAGCAAAAGAGAGGGGGAAGAAGAGCAAAAGAAAGCTGGGAGAGAGAGCAAAAAGAGGGGAGAGAGAGAGAGCAAAAGAGAGGGAGAGAGACAGCAAAAGAGAGGGGGGTAAAGGGGAGAGATAGAGAAAAACAGAGGGGAGAGAGAGAGAGAAAAAGAGAGGGGAAAAAAGGGGGAGAGAGAGAGAGAGAAAAAAGAGAGGGGAGAGAGAGCAAAAGAGAGGGGAGAGAGAGAGCAAAAGAGAGGGGGAGAGCGCAAAAGAGAGGGGAGAAAGAGAGCACAAAAGAGAGGGGGGAAATAGAGGGGGTAGTAAGAGAGTAAAAGAGAGGGAAGACAGAGAGCAAAAGAGAGGGGGAGAGAGAGAGCATAAGAGAGAGGGAAAGAGACAGCAAAAGAGAGGGGGAGAGAGACAGCAAAAAAGGGGGAAACGAGAGCAAAAAAAAGGGGTTAGAGAGAGAAAAAGAGGGGGGATAAAGAGAACAAAAGAGAGAGAGAAAGAGATGGGAGAGAGAGTAAAAGAGAGGGGGAGAGAGAGCAAAAGATAGGGGGGAGCGCAAAAGAGAGGGGAGAGAAAGAGAGCAAAAGTGAGGGGGAAAGAGAGGGGGAGTAAGAGAGAGAGAAAGAGAGAGCATAAGAGAGGTGGAGAGAGAGCAAAAGAGAGAGGGAGAGAGAAAGCAAAAGAGAGGGGGAGAGAGACAGCAAAAAAAGGGGGGAAAGAGAGCAAAAGAAAGGGGAGAGAGAGAGAGCACAAGTGGGGGGATAGAGAGAGCAAAAGAGAGGGGGGAGAAAGAGAGTAAAAGAGAGGGGGGAGAGAGAGAGTAAAAGAGAGGGGGAGAGAGAGAAAAAGAGGGGGGAGAGAGAGAGCAAAAGAGGGGGGATAGAGAGAGCAAAAGAGAGGGAGAGAGACAGCAAAAGAGAGGGGGAGAAAGAGAGAGCAAAAGAGGGGGGATAGAGATAGCAAAAGAGGGGGGGTAGAGAGAGCAAAATAAAGGGACAGAGACAGCAAAAGAGAGGGGAGAGAGAGCAAAAGAGAGGGGGAGAGAGAGAGAGCAAATGAGAGGGGGAAAAAGGGGGGAGAGAGAGAGAGACAGAGAGAGAGAGAGAGAGAGAGAGAGAAAAGAGAGGGGAGAGAGAGCAAAAGAGAGGGGGAGAGAGGACAAAAGAGAGGGGGAGAGCGCAAAAGAGAGGGGAGAAAGAGAGCACAAAAGTGAGGGGGGAAATAGAGGGGGTAGTAAGAGAGTAAAAGAGAGGGAGACAGAGAGCAAAAAAGAGGGTGAGAGAGAGAAAAAGAGAGGGAGAGAGAGAGCAAAAGAGAGAGGGAGAGAGAGAGCAAAAGAGAGAGGGAGAGAGACAGCAAAAGAGAGGGGGAGAGACACAGCAAAAAAGGGGGACACAAGAGCAAAAGAAAGGGGATAGAGAGAGCAAAAGAGGGGGATAAAGAGAACAAAAGAGAGGGGCGAGAGAGAGAGTAAAAGAGAGGGGAGAGAGGAGCAAAAGAGAGGGGGAAAGAGCATAAGAGAGGGGGACAGAGAGAGCAAAGGAGAGGGGGAGAGAGAGAGCAAAAGAGGGTGTAGAGAGAGAGCAAGAGAGGGGGGGAGAGAAAGAGAACAAAAGAGAGGGGAGAGAGAGAGCAAAAGAGGGGAGATAGAGAGAGCAAAAGAGAGGTAGAGAGACAGCAAAAGAGACAGGGGAGAAAACGGAGAGAGAGAGCAAAAGAGAGGGGGAGAGAGCAAAATAGAGGGGGGAAATAGGGGGAGAGAGGGGGGGAGAGAGAGATAGAGAGAGAGAGAGAGAGAGAAAGAGAGGGGAGAGAGAGTAAAAGAGAGGGGGAGAGA
The DNA here is from genome assembly GCF_027579735.1 of Bombina bombina. Classification (NCBI taxonomy): domain Eukaryota; kingdom Metazoa; phylum Chordata; class Amphibia; order Anura; family Bombinatoridae; genus Bombina; species Bombina bombina. The sequence continues at coordinate 1,017,034,828 of NC_069500.1, read as the reverse complement.
GAGAGAGCAAAAGATCAGGGGGAGCGCAAAAGAGAGGGGAGAGAGAAAGAGCAAAAGAGAGGGGCCAAGAGAGGGGGGAGTAAGAGAGAGAGAGAGAGCAAAAGAGAGGGGAGAGAGAGAGCAAAGGAGAGGGGGAGAGAGCATAAGAGAGGTGGAGAGAGAGCAAAAGAGAGAGGGAGAGAGAAAGCAAAAGAGAGGGGGAGAGAGACAGTAAAAAAAAGGGGGAAAGAGAGCAAAAGAAAGGGGAGAGAGAGAGAGCACAAGTGGGGGGATAGAGAGAGCAAAAGAGAGTGGGGAGAAAGAGAGTAAAAGAGAGGGGGAGAGAGAGAGTAAAAGAGAGGGGGAGAGAGAGAAAAAGAGGGGGGAGAGAGAGAGCAAAAGAGGGGAGATAGAGAAAGCAAAAGAGAGGGAGAGAGACAGCAAAATAGAGGGGGGAGAAAGAGAGAGCAAAAGAGGGGGGTAGAGATAGCAAAAGAGGGGGGATAGAGAGAGTAAAAGAAAGGGAGAGAGACAGCAAAAGAGAGGGGAGAGAGAGCAAAAGAGAGGGGGAGAGAAAGAGAGCAAAAGAGAGGGGGGAGTGCAAAAGAGAGGGGGAAGAGTGCAAAAGAGAGGGTGAGAGAGAGCGCAAAAGAGAGGTTGAGAGAGAGAGAGCAATAAAGAGGGGGAGAGAGAGAGCAAAAGAGAGGGGAGAGAGAGGAAAAGAGAGGGGAGAGAGCAAAAGAGAGGAAAGAGAGAGCAAAAGAGAGGGGAGAGAGAGCAAAAGAGAGGGGAGAGACAGCAAAATAGAGGGGGAGAAAGGGGATAGAGAGAGAAAAAGAGAGGGGGAGAAAGGGGAGAGAAAGAGCAAAAGAGAGGGGGGAGAGAGCAAAAGAGAGGGGGAGAGAGAGCATGCAATAGAGAAGGGGGAAATGAGAAGGGGAAGACAGAGATCAAAATGCAGGGGAGAGATTGAGCAAAAGAGAGGGGAGAGAGAGCAAAAGAGAGGGGGGAGAGCGCAAAAGAGAGTGGAGAGAGAGCACAAAAGAAAGGGAGAAAAAAGAGGGGGGAGAGAGCAAAAGAGAGGGGAGAGAGAGCATAAGAGAGGAGGGAGAGAGCAAAAGAGAGAGAACAAGCAAAAGAGAGGGGGAGAGAGAGCAAAAGAGGGGGGAGAGAGAGAGAAAAAGAGGGGGATAGAGAGAGCAAAAGAGAGGGGGGAAAGAGAGAGCAAAAGAGAGGGAGAGAGACAGCAAAATAGAGGGGGAGAGAGAGCAAAAGAGAAGGTGAGAGAGAGCAAAAGAGAGGGGAGAGAGAGAGAGAGAGAGAGAGAGAGAGAGCAAAAGAGGTGGTATAGAGAGGGCAAAAGAGAGGGAGAGAGACAGCAAAAGAGAGGGGGGAGAGAGCAAAAGAAAGGGGGGGAGAGAGCAAAAGAGGGAGAACACAGAGAGCAAAAGAGAGGGAGAGAGACAGAAAAAGAGAGGGGGAGATAGAGAGCAAAAGAGGGGGATAGAGAGCGCAAAAGAGAGGGAGAGAGACAGCAAAATAGAGGGGGAGAGAGAGCAAAAGAGAAGGTGAGAGAGAGCAAAAGAGAGGGGGGAGAGAGAGAGAGAACAAAAGAGGTAGTATAGAGAGGGCAAAAGAGAGGGAAAGAGACAGCAAAAGAGAGGGGGGAGAGAGCAAAAGAAAGGGGGGGAGAGAGCAAAAGAGGGAGAATACAGAGAGCAAAAGAGAGGGAGAGAGACAGAAAAAGAGAGGGGAGAGCGCAAAAGAGAGAGGGGAGAGCGCAAACGAGAGGGAGAAAATAGAGAAGGATAGAGAGAACAAAAGAGAGGGGAGAGAGAGCAAAAGAGAGGGGAGACAGAGCAAAAGAGAGGGAGATAGAGAGAGCAAAGGAGAGGGAGAGAGACAGCAAAAGAGAGGGGGAGAGAGGGGAGAGTGCAAAAGAGGGAAGACAGAGAGCATGCAAAAGAGAGGGGGAAAGAGAGGGGGATAGAGCAAAAGAGAGGGAAGAAAGAGCAAAAGAGAGGGGGAGAGAGAGAGGAAAAGAGAGGGGGAGAGCGCAAAAGAGAGGGGCCAGGGAAAGAGGGGGGAAAGAGAGGAGGGAGGGAGAGAGAGTAAAAGAGAGGAGAGAGAGAGAGCAAAAGAGAGGGGGGAGAGTGAGAACAAAAGAGAGGGAGAGAGACAGCAAAAGAGAGGGAGAGAAAGGGGAGAGAGAGAGCAAAAGAGATGGGAGAGAGAGCAAAAGAGAGGGGGGAGCGCAAAAGAGGGGAGAGAGAGCGTGCAAAAGAGAGGGGGGAAAATAGAGGGGGAGAGAGAGCAAAATAGAGGGGGAGAGAGCAAAAGAGAGGCGAGAGAGAGCAAAAGAGAGAGGGGAGAGCGCAAAAGAGAGGGGAGAGAGAATGCAAAAGAGAGGGGGAGAGAGAGAGCAAAAGAGAAGGGAGAGAAAGCACAAAAGAGAGGGGAAGAGACAGCACAAAAGAGAGGGAGGAAAAGAGAGGGGGAGAGAGAGAACAAAAGAGAGGGGAGAGAGAGCAAAAGAGAGGGGAGAGAGAGCAAAAGAGAATGGAGATAGAGAGAGCAAAAGAGACGGAGAGAGACAGCAAAAGAGAGGGGGAGAAAGGGGACAGAGAGCAAAAGAGAGGGGGGAGAGCGCAAAAGAGGGAAGAGAGAGCATGCAAAAGAGAGGGGGAGAGAGCAAAAAAAGAGGGAAAAGAGAGCAAAAGAGAGGGGGAGAGAGAGAGCAAAAGAGAAAGGGGAGAGCGCAAAAGAGAGGGGAGAGAAAGCGCAAAAGAGAGGGGCGGGGGAAAGAGGGGGGAAAGAGAGGAGGGAGAGCGAGCAAAAGAGAGGATAGAGAGAGAGCAAAAGAGAGGGGGAGAGAGAGAGCAAAAGAGAATGGGGGAGAGAGAGAGCAAACGAGATGGGGAAGAGTGAAAACAAAAGAGAGGGAGAGAGAGAGCAAAAGAGAGGGGAGAGAGAGCAAAAGAGAGGGGTGGAGCGCAAAAGAGGGGAGAGAGAGAGCGTGCAAAGGGGAGAGCGCAAAAGAGAGGGGGAGAGCACAAAAGAGAGGGAGAGAGAGAGAGCAAAAGAGAGAGGGGAGAGCACAAAAGAGAGTGGGGAGAGTGTAAAAGAGAGGGGACGAGAGAGCACACAAGAGAGGGATGAAAAGAGAGGGGGGAGAGAGAGAGAGCAAAAGAGATGGGGAAGAGCACAAAAGAGAGGGGGAAGAGAGAGCACAAAAGAAAGGGAGGAAAGGAGAGGGGAGAGAAAGCAAAAGATAGGGGAGAGAGAGAACAAAAGAGAGGGGAGAGAGAGCAAAAGAGAGGGGGATGAGAGAAAAAGAGAGGTGAGAGAGAGAGAGCAAAAGAGAGGGGGGGGAGAGAGAGAACAAAAGAGAGGGGAGAGAGAGCAAAAGAGAGGGGGAGAGAGAGGGGGATAGAGCAAAAGAGAGGGAAGAAAGAGCAAAAGAGAGGGGGAGAGAGAGAGGAAAAGAGAGGGGGAGAGCGCAAAAGAGAGGGGCCAGGGAAAGACGGGGGAAAGAGAGGAGGGAGGGAGAGAGAGTAAAAGAGAGGAGAGAGAGAGAGCAAAAGAGAGGGGGGAGAGTGAGAACAAAAGAGAGGGAGAGAGACAGCAAAAGAGAGGGAGAGAAAGGGGAGAGAGAGAGCAAAAGAGATGGGAGAGAGAGCAAAAGAGAGGGGGGAGCGCAAAAGAGGGGAGAGAGAGCGTGCAAAAGAGAGGGGGGAAAATAGAGGGGGAGAGAGCAAAAGAGAGGCGAGAGAGAGCAAAAGAGAGAGGGGAGAGCGCAAAAGAGAGGGGAGAGAGAATGCAAAAGAGAGGGGGAGAGAGAGAGCAAAAGAGAAGGGAGAGAAAGCACAAAAGAGAGGGGAAGAGACAGCACAAAAGAGAGGGAGGAAAAGAGAGGGGGAGAGAGAGAACAAAAGAGAGGGGAGAGAGAGCAAAAGAGAGGGGAGAGAGAGCAAAAGAGAATGGAGATAGAGAGAGCAAAAGAGACGGAGAGAGACAGCAAAAGAGAGGGGGAGAAAGGGGACAGAGAGCAAAAGAGAGGGGGAGAGCGCAAAAGAGGGAAGAGAGAGCATGCAAAAGAGAGGGGGAGAGAGCAAAAAAAGAGGGAAAAGAGAGCAAAAGAGAGGGGGAGAGAGAGAGCAAAAGAGAAAGGGGAGAGCGCAAAAGAGAGGGGAGAGAAAGCGCAAAAGAGAGGGGCGGGGGAAAGAGGGGGGAAAGAGAGGAGGGAGAGCGAGCAAAAGAGAGGATAGAGAGAGAGCAAAAGAGAGGGGGAGAGAGAGAGCAAAAGAGAATGGGGGAGAGAGAGAGCAAACGAGATGGGGAAGAGTGAAAACAAAAGAGAGGGAGAGAGAGAGCAAAAGAGAGGGGAGAGAGAGCAAAAGAGAGGGGTGGAGCGCAAAAGAGGGGAGAGAGAGAGCGTGCAAAGGGGAGAGCGCAAAAGAGAGGGGGAGAGCACAAAAGAGAGGGAGAGAGAGAGAGCAAAAGAGAGAGGGGAGAGCACAAAAGAGAGTGGGGAGAGTGTAAAAGAGAGGGGACGAGAGAGCACACAAGAGAGGGATGAAAAGAGAGGGGGGAGAGAGAGAGAGCAAAAGAGATGGGGAAGAGCACAAAAGAGAGGGGGAAGAGAGAGCACAAAAGAAAGGGAGGAAAGGAGAGGGGAGAGAAAGCAAAAGATAGGGGAGAGAGAGAACAAAAGAGAGGGGAGAGAGAGCAAAAGAGAGGGGGATGAGAGAAAAAGAGAGGTGAGAGAGAGAGAGCAAAAGAGAGGGGGGGGAGAGAGAGAACAAAAGAGAGGGGAGAGAGAGCAAAAGAGAGGGGGAGAGAGAACAAAAGAGAGGGGAGAGAGAACAAAAGAGAGGGGGAGAGAACAAAATAGAGAGCAAAAGAGAGGGGGGAGAGAGAGAACAAAAGAGAGGGGAGAGAAAGTGAAAGAGAGGGGAAGAGAGAGCAAAAGAGAGGGAGAGAGACAGCAAGAAAAAGGGGAGAGAAAGAGCAAAAGAGAGGGGAGAGAGAGCAAAGAAGAGGGGGAGAGCGCAAAAGAGGGGAGAGAGAGAGCGAGCAAAAGAGAGGGGCAAGAGCACAAAAGAAAGGGAAAGAGAGAGAGCACAAAAGAGAGGGAGGAAAAGAGATGGGGAGAGAGAGAGAGCCAAAGAGAGGGGGGAGAGAAAGCAAAAGAGAGGGGAGATAGAGAGAGCAAAAGAGAGGGAGAGAGACAGCAAAAGAGAGGGGACAAGGGGAGAGAGAGAGCAAAAGAGAGGGGAGAGAAAGCAAAAGAGGGGGGGGGGCACAAAAAGGAAAGAGAGAGAGAGCATGCAAAAGAGAAGGGGGGAAAAGAGAGGGGAAGAGAGAGAGAAAGCAAAAGAAAGGGGAGTGAGAGCAAAAGAGAGGGGAGAGAGCAAAATATAGGGGGAAGAACGCAAAAGTGAGGGGAGAGAGAGAGCAAAAGAGGGGGGAAGAGGGGAGGAAAGAGATGACGGAGAGAGAGAGCAAAAGAGTGAGAGAGAGCAAAAGAGAGGGGAGAGAGAGCAAAAGAGAGAGAGATACGAGAGAAAAAGAGAGGGGAGAGAGAGAGCAAAAGAGAGGGGGGAGAGAGAGAACAAAAGAGAGGGGAGAGAGAGCAAAAGAGAGGGGGAGAAAGAGAACAAAAGAGAGGGGAGAGAGAACAAAAGAGAGGGGGAGAGAACAAAAGAGAGAGCAAAAGAGAGGGGGAGAGAGAGAGAACAAAAGAGAGGGGAGAGAAAGTCAAAGAGAGGGGAAGAGAGAGCAAAAGAGAGGGAGAGAGACAGCAAGAGAAAGGGGAGAGAAAGAGCAAAAGAGAGGGGAGAGAGAGCAAAGAAGAGGGGGGAGAGCGCAAAAGAGGGGAGAGAGAGAGCAAGCAAAAGAGAGGGGGAAGAGCAGAAAAGAAAGGGAAAGAGAGATAGCACAAAAGAGAGGGAGGAAAAGAGATGGGGGAGAGAGAGAGAGCCAAAGAGAGGGGGGAAAGAAAGCAAAAGAGAGGGGAGGTAGAAAGAGCAAAAGAGAGGGAGAGAGACAGCAAAAGAGAGGGGACAAAGGGGAGAGAGAGAGCAAAAGAGAGGGGAGAGAAAGCAAAAGAGAGGGGGGGCGCAAAAAGGAAAGAGAGAGAGAGCATGCAAAAGAGAAGGGGGAAAAGAGAGGGGGAGAGAGAGAGAGCAAAAGAAAGGGGAGTGAGAGCAAAAGAGAGGGGAGAGAGAGCAAAATATAGGGGGAAGAGCGCAAAAGTGAGGGGAGAGAGAGAGCAAAAGAGGGGGGGAAGAGGGGGGAAAGAGATGACGGAGAGAGAGAGCAAAAGAGAGGAGAGAGAGAGAGAGCAAAAGAGAGGGGGAGAGAGAGAGCATAAGAGAGGGGGGAGAGAGAGAGCAAAAAAGAGGGAGAGAGAAAAAGCAAAAGAGAGGGTGAGATAAACAGCAAAAGAGAGGGGGGAAAGAGTGCAAAAGAAAGGGGAGAGAGAGGGAGAGCAAAAGAGGGTGAATAGAGAGAGCAAAAGAGGGGGGTTAGAGAGAGCAAAAGAGAGGGGGAGAGAGAGCCAAAGAGAAGGGGAGAGAGAGCAAAAGAGGGAGGATAGAGAGAGCAAAATAGGGGGAGAGAGCAAAAGAAAGGGGGAGAGAGAGAGAGCAAAAGAGGGGGAAGAGAGAGAGCAAAAGAGAGGGAGAGATAGCAAAAAAAACGGGTAGAGAGAGCAAAAGAGAGGGGGAGATAGAGAGTGCAAAAGAGAGGGGGTAAAGCACAAAAGAGAGGGGGAGAGAGCTCAAAAGGGAGGGAGGAAAGGAGGGGGAGAGAGGAGGAAAAAAGAGAGGAGGGAGAGAGAGAGCAAAAGAGAGAGGGGAAGAGAGAGAGCAGAAGAGAGGGAGAGAGAGCAAAAGAGAGGGGGAGAGAGAGAGCAAAAGAGAGGGAGCAAAGAGCAAAAGAGAGGAGGGATAGAGAGAGAGCAAGGGCTGGAACCGCTGTACTGCAAAAAAAGGCCGTGTACACGGATTTTAGGACTAGTACATGATACAGCGGCTCCATTGATTATATTAAAGCCAAACTCAAAACTATCAACTGTGATAAGGAGCAGGTACAAATCTCTTTTTGCATAAAAGGGACAGTTATATGGCCCATGTAGTTTTTTTTATTTTGTTTTTTTTTTAAATGTATAGTTTTGCTTATTTTTAAATAACATTGTGCTGATTTTCAGACTCATAACCAAGCCCCAAATTTGTTGATGCATATTGATGTATACAGACTTCACAGTGCTTCTGTTTGTAAATTGGAGGTATTTATATGCGGGGGGGGGAGCTTTTAGTGGATGATCCAAACTAATCTCATCAACAGTGCTAAATTGGGAGCTTCTAAGTATTTTTTTAAAAGGTTTTATACTAGATTTTTATATCAGTATCTGTGTGTGTTATTCTTTAGTGTAGTGTCTATTATATGCAATTAAATTAAAATTGATGTATACTGTCCCTTTAAGCTGGATTTCTGTGTGATATTAGCTTTACAATTTAATTTTATAGATTTGGTGCTGTTGTCCACTGCCTCTTGCTATATACCTTTAATTGCAGTTCTGTAATGTAAAGGATTATATTCTGCAACTATATAAAGACAATTTAATTTTTCCTTTTACAAACAAACAATATTCAAACAATAATGGTCATTTACCAGCTTTTGTGACCATAAAAGGAAATATAAATTGGCTTTGATGTTAATCAATTAAAAAAAAACATGATGAGCATAGTAAATGATCATTTAAATTATAAAGCAATTTATTAACTTATTATTAAAAGAAACTTCTTATTCTATTTCATGATAACATTTTATTTTCATTTTTAACCACTACAAACATAAAGTTTTTCTCTCACTTATGTCTAAAAATAAAATCCTCTAAGGAAATAGAGCATTTTATTTTTACATTAAATGTTCATTGAACAAAATGAGTATTTTATTTGAATAATTATTTCCAGATTACTGTATTTGATTAACTCTTTGAACTAATGTGTTTGAATAATGGTTTCATGAATAACTATGTACAATTACCTTCTTTGTGTGATATTAATGATGTGTTATTTTTAGTGGTGTTAAGCTACATTGAGACAGTCATAAGTAAAATCAGCAGAAGTGTTGCTGAAGTCTGGTACTTGTGTTATATAAAGTGTGCTAAATTTAACAGTTTTAACCTAATGTTTTACTAATCAAATATATCAAGGGTAGATATATAATTTTTTCTACTGTTATGATAAAAAGCTGCTTAACTTACTGAAAATAGCTATACAAATATTTGTGGAAATAAATGTTAGGTATAGTCACTTAAGAAATCGCAGTAAGGTAGTTTTGAGGTTGGTATAAGTCAGTATGTAATCTTAATAATATATATCCAAAAATATGTTTGTGTTTTTATAAGAATACAGTGGTCTAAAAATCAGATTAATTTATAAACTCTGATTCAGCTTTTGGAACTCTGTAAAATAACCTCAATCTATTCAGATTTTACAGGTGCTAATAAGACCTGCAAGAAAAAAGAAGTTAGAACACCCATGCATGGTTTCATAACATTTAACCATAAAAATCCTTTTTTTAATTACATATTGTATGGTTGTGAGGCATGTGATTCAAATCCTGGCGGCATAAAAAAAACACCACTGTACTCTTGACCCCCATATAGGTAGCTATTCTTTGTCTGGTGAAGGTGTGATATGAAACCTGCAATAAAAAATGAGGATATTTTATGGGGGGGGGCTTAAGAATGTCTCTTTAATGTTAAGAAACAGACAGCTGGATTACAAGATTTGCGCTGCGGCTTGTAACGCTGTACATATGGCATTTTCAGTGTTAAAACAGCACCGCAGCTATTACAAGTGTTGTCGGTATAGGTGTACCCGCACACCTTTAGCCTGTACTGCAATGTCAGTCCCGCACACGTAAAAATTACGTTTCTCCAACATTGGTGTGTCCGGTCCATGGCGTCATCCATAACTTGTGGGAATATTCTCTTCCCCAACAGGAAATGGCAAAGAGCACAGCAAAAGCTGTCCATATAGTCCCTCCTAGGCTCTGCCCACCCCAGTCATTCTCCTTGCCGCTGAACAAGCAGCATCTCCACGGAGATGGTGAAGAGTATGTGGTGTTTAGTTGTAGTTTTTTATTCTATTATCAAGAGTTTGTTATTTTAAAATAGTGCTGGTATGTACTATTTACTCTGAAACAGAAAAAGATGAAGAGTTCTGTTTGTGAGAGGTGTATGATTTTAGCAGCAGTAACTAAAATCGTTTGCTGTTTCCACATAGGACTGTTGTGATGAGATAACTTCAGTTGGGGGAAACAGTTGGCAGACTTTTCTGCTTAAGGTATGACTAGCCATATTTCTAACAAGACTGTGTAATGCTGGAAGGCTGTCATTTCCCCTCATGGGGACCGGTAAGCCATTTTCTTAGTCTCAAACAAAATAAAGGGCTTAATATGGGCTATAAAACTGGTAGACACTTTTATGGGCTAGATCGATTGCTTTATTTGGGCATTTTATACAGCTTGATGTTGAAATTCACACTTTATAAACTTTGGGGAACGTTTTTTTACGTCAGGCACTGGTTTAAACACCTTCCCAGTCAGGAAGGGCCTTCTCTGTAGTAGGCAGAGCCTCATTTTCGCGCCATTACTGCGCAGTTACTTTTGAGAGCAGGACATGCAGCTGCATGTGTGTGGGTCTGAAAGTAGTTGAAAAGGTTCCTAGAAGGCTTCATTTGGTATCGTATACCCCCCTGGGTTTGGTAAAGTCGCAGCAAAGGCTGTAGCTGGGACTGTAGAGGGGTTAAAACTGTAAACAGCTCCGGTTTCGTCATTTTAAGGGTTAAAGGTTTGAAATTTGGGGTGCAATGCTTTGAATGCTTTAAGACACTGTGGTGAAAATTTGGTTAAATTTGAACAATTCCTTCATAGTTTTTCACATATTCAGTAATAAAGTGTGCCCTGTTTAAAATTTAAAGAGACAGGATCTTCTAGTACAAGGTCCATTCGAACATCCAAATCTAGTTTCCCTCCAGCTGACGGCTTGGAAATTGAACGCTTGATTTTATCTAAGCGTGGGTTTTCGGATTCTGTAATAGATACTCTGGTATGAGCCAGAAAACCTGTAACTAGAAAAATTTACCATAAAATATGGAAAAGATATATCTGTTGGTGTGAATCCAAGGGATTCTCATGGAGTAAGATCAAAATTCCTAGGATCCTTTCCTTTCTCCAAGAAGGTTTGGATAAGGGATTATCAGCGAGTTCTCTAAAGGGACAGATTTCTGCTTTATCTGTCTTGTTACACAAACGACTGGTAGCTGTGCCTGATGTTCAAGCTTTTGTTCAGGCTTTGGTCAGGATCAAGCCTGTTTACAGACCTTTGACTCCTCCCTGGAGTCTGAATTTAGTTCTTTCAGTTCTTCAAGGGGTTCCGTTTGAACCTCTACATTCCATAGATATCAAGATGTTATCTTGGAAAGTTCTGTTTTTGGTTGCTATTTCTTCTGCTAGAAGAGTTTCTGAGTTATCTGCTTTGCAGTGTAATCAGCCATATCTGGTGTTCCATTCAGATAAGGTTGTTTTGCGTACTAAACCTGGTTTCCTTCCAAAGGTTGTTTCCAACAAGAATATTAACCAGGAAATAGTTGTGCCTTCTTTGTGTCCGAATCCAGTTTCAAAGAAGGAACGTTTGTTACACAATTTAGATGTAGTTCGTGCTTTAAAGTTCTATTTAGAAGCAACAAAGGATTTCAGACCAACGTCTTCTCTGTTTGTCATTTATTCTGGCAAGAGGAGAGGTCAAAAAGCTACTGCTACCTCTCTTTCCTTTTGGCTGAAAAGCATCATCCGATTGGCTTACGAGACTACCGGACGGCAGCCTCCTGAACGCATCACAGCTCACTCTACTAGGGCTGTGGCTTCCACATGGGCCTTCAAGAACGAGGCTTTTGTTGATCAGATATGTAAGGCAGCAACTTGGTCTTCCCTGCACACTTTTGCCAAATTCTACAAATTTGATACATTTTCTTCTTCGGAGGCTATTTTTGGGAGAAAGGTTTTGCAAGCCATGGTGCCTTCTGTTTAGGTAACCTGATTGGCTCCCTCCCTTCATCCGTGTCCTAAAGCTTTGGTATTGGTTCCCACAAGTTATGGATGACACCGTGGACTGGACACACCAATGTTGGAGAAAACAGAATTTATGCTTACCTGATAAATTACTTTCTCCAACGGTGTGTCCGGTCCACGGCCCGTCCTGGTTTTTTTTTTTTTTTTAATCAGGTTTGATGAATTTCTTTCTTTAACTACAGTCACCACGGCACCTTATGGTTTCTCCTGTTTTTTTCTCCTGTCCGCCGGTCGAATGTCTGGGGTGGGCGGAGCCTAGGAGGGACTATATGGACAGCTTTTGCTGTGCTCTTTGCCATTTCCTGTTGGGGAAGAGAATATTCCCACAAGTTATGGATGACGCCGTGGACCGGACACACCGTTGGAGAAAGTAATTTATCAGGTAAGCATAAATTCTGTTTTTTTCATGGGATTCCCATAGCGCCAGTATTACGAGTTTTGCTGTAAGGCTAAAAAGTGAGCGTTACAGCCTAAAAAGACAAGATTTGTAACGCCACCTAAATTCAGTAGTTATGAGTGTTACACTACAAAGCTGTAACATAAAACTCATAACTAAAGTGTTACAAAGTACACTAACACCCATAATTTACCTATTAACCCCTGAACCGAGGCCCTCCCGCATCGCAAACGCTATAATACATTTATTAACCCCTAATCTGCCACTCCCGACATCGCCGCCACTAAAAAAAATTATTAACCCCTATTCCGCCGCTCCCCGACATCGTCACCACTATACTAAAGTTATTAACGCCTAAACAGCCGCCCTCCCGCATCAAAAACACTATTTAAATATTATTAACCCCTAATCTGCCATCCGCCCACACCACCGCTATAATAAACCTATTAACCCCTAATCCGCAAGCCCCCCACAACAAAATAAACTAAAATAAACTATTAACCCCCAAACCAAAAGCCCTCCCACAACTTACCAGTCAAATTAAAACAAAAATTAAACTAACAATTAAACTATTATAATTATTAAACTAAAATTAAACTAACTGCCAATTAAATAAAACTAAACTACCAATAAAAAATCCTAACACTACTCTAAAAATTACAAAAAGTATCTAATTACAAAAAATTAAAACTTCTTGCCGCATGGATGAGGACTTTGCAAGCTGGATGGATCCTTCAAGCGGGGCTTCAACAACTGTAAGTGGATCGTCGGAGGTTAGTGTTATATTTTTTAAGGGTTTTTTGGGTGGGCTTTTTTTAGTTTAGGGTCTTGGCAGTAAAAGAGCTAAATGCCCTTTTAAGGGCAATGCCTATACAAATTCAGGGCAATGGTTAGCTTAGGTTATTTTAGATGGTAACGCACTCTACACCGGCACCACCATCAAGCTCCAAAAGAGACTACAGCGCATCCAGAACTCTTTGGCCAGACTAATCCTTGACATCCCTCGTCAATGCCACATCACCAAACACCTGCGGGACCTGCACTGGCTCCCCATCAACAAAAGAATAACCTTCAAGCTTCTCACCCGCACATTCAAGGCCCTCCACAACATTGGTCCCGAATACTTGAACCACCACGTTACCTTCTACACCCCTACCAGACAACTTCGATCGGCCGACCAAGCCCTCGCTGTCAACCCCTGCATCAGGAAAACCACAGTGGGAGGCAGATCCTTCTCTCATCTGGCAGCCAAGACTTGGAACACCCTCCCGCTGCACCTCAGACAAGCTACCACCCTAAGTTCAGAAAGGACCTCAAGACCTGGCTCTTCAACTGAACTGTAACCCTCAGCGCCTTGAGACCCTTACGGGTGAATAGCCGCACTTTACAAGAACCCAATAGATAGATAGATAGAGATTTATTTGGGGGGGGGGGTTAGTTGGGTGGTGGGTTTTACTGTTGGGGGGTTGTTTGTATTTTTTTTACAGGTAAAAGAGCTGATATTTTTGGAGCAATGCCCCACAAAAGGCCCTTTTAAGGGCCATTGGTAGTTTATTGTAGGCTAGGGTTTTTTTTATTTTGGGGGGCTTTTTTATTTTAATAGGGCTATTAGATTAGGTGTAATTCTTTGTTATTTTTGATAATTTGTTTGTTATTTTGTGTAATGTATATTTTTAGGGGGTGCCTTTTTTTTTTTAAAGTTAAAGAGCTGTTTATCTCAGGGCAATGCCCTACAAAAGGCCCTTTTAAGGGCCCTTGGTAGTTTATCCTAGAGTAGGGTTTTTTATTTTAGGGTGTTTTTTTTAAGGGTATTAGAATAGGATTAATCTTTATTTTTTGGATAATTTTGTTTGTTTGTTTTTGTAATGATAGTTTTTTTTATTTTTTGTAATGGTAGGTTTTTTTTTATTTTTGGTAATGGTAGGCTTTTTATTTTTTGTAATGTTAGGTTTTAGTGTAAGGCAGGTTAGGTTTTATTTCACAGGTAAGATAATAATAATAATAATAATAATAATAATAATAATAATAATAATAATAAACTAAATACTTACCTGTGAAATAAAACCTAAGCTAGCTACAATATAACTAATAGTTACATTGTAGCTAGCTTAGGTTTTATTTTTATTTCACAGGCAAGATTGTATTTATTTTAACTAGGTAGCTAGTAAATAGTTAATAACTATTTACTAACTAGTCTACCTAGTTAAAATAAATACAAATTTGCCTGTGAAATAAAAATAAAACCTAAGCTAGCTTAGGTTTTATTTCACAGGTAAGTATGAATTTCGTTTATTATTATTATTATTATTATTATTATTATATAGTATTATTTAGTTAATAATTGTAAATTTAATTTAGATCTAATTTAATTATGTTAAAGTAAGGGGGGTTAGGTTTAGGGTTAGGTTTAGGGGTTAATATAGTTTAATTTAGCTTGTTGCGATGTGGGAGGCTGGCAGTTTAGGGGCTAATATGATTATTTAGTTAATAATTGTAAATTTAATTTAGCTATATTTATATTATGTTAAAGTTAGGGGGTGTTAGGATTAGGTTTAGGGTTACATTAGGGTTACGTTAGGGTTAAGTTTAGGGGTTAATATAGTTTAATTTAGCTTGTTGCGATGTGGGGGCTGGTGGTTTAGGGGTTAATAAATGTAGTATAGTGGCAGCGATATTGGGAACGGCAGATTAGGGGTTAATAATTTTATTTAGGTAGCAGCGATATCGGGAGCGGCAGATTAGGGGTGTTTAGACATAGGGTTTATGTTAGTGTGTGAGGTTTAAACTGTCTTTTTATTTCCCCATAGACATCAATGGGGCTGCGTTACGGAATTTTTGTTTCCGCGATCGCAGGTGTTAGGGTTTTTTTTGGCCGGCTCTCCCCATTGAAGTCTATGGGGAAATCGTGCACAAGCACGTCTCAACAGTGCTCTGATTGTGTACGGTATGGAGCTCAATGCAACCATATCGCACGCAAAAGGCGTATGTTTGAAAACTTATAAAAGCAGCGCTTTAGGAAATTAAATAACGTAACTTTTGTTGTGTTTGTTAATTTCTCTATAGTGCTTAAAACTCATAATCTATCTGAAAGGTATTTGTATGAATGAGAATTTACTTAAAGAGACACTAAACCCCATTTTTTTTCTTTCATGATTCAGATAGAGCATGCAATTTTAAGCAACTTTCTAATTTACTCCTATTATCAATTTTTCTTTGTTCTCTTGCTATATTTATTTAAAAAGCAGGAATGTGATGCATAGGAGCCAGCCCATTTTTGGTTGGTTTGGTTTTGGTAAATGTAGGCCTCCAATAAGCAAGCGCTATCCATAGTGCTGAACCTAAAATGGGCTGGCTGCTAATATTTACATTCCTGCTTTTAAAATAAAGATAGCAAGAGAACAAAGAAAAATTGTTAATAGGAGTAAATTAGAAAGTTGCTTAAAATGTCATGTTGTATTTGAATCATGAAATTAAAAAAAATGGGTTTAGTGTCCCATTGAAGGTACAGTCAACACTAGAATTTTTGTTTTTAAAAGATAGATAATCCCTTAATTACCCATTCACCAGTTTTCCATAACCAACACAGTTATAATAATACACATTTTACCTCTGTAATTACCTTGTATCTAAGCCTTTGCAAACTGCCCCCTTTTTTCAGTTCTTTTGACAGACTTGCATTTTAGCCAATCAGTGCTCACTCCTCGGTAAATTCACATGCATGAGCTCAATGTTATCTATATGAAACACTTGTACTAATGCCCTCCAGTGGTGAAAAACTGTCAAAATGCATTTAGATTAGAGACGGCCTTCAAGGTCTAAGAAATTATCATATGAGCCTCCTAGGTTTAGCTTTCAACTAAGAATACCAAGAGAACAAAGCAAAATTGGTGATAAAAGTAAATTGGAAAGATATCACATGCCCTACCTGAATCATGAAAGTTTTTTGGGGACTTGACTGTCCCTTTAAGGGGCCATATCAATTGTGGATATCCAAAACGTTTCCAAGACTCTCTGCAATATCTGATAGCTTCTTATAAGGTTTTAAACCCATGAAAATATCCAGCAAACCATCTAGATCTCCATTAGGGAAATATTATCATATTTACCCAACCCCATGAAACAAGGCAGGGGCCTTGGGGACACAGGGCTGACACACTGGGAAGACATTTTTATTATGTTGAGGCCTGGGTGAAGGGATCCATAAGAAACCCAAAATGTATTTGATCTTTAAGCCTCATCCAAATATATTTGTGGCAAAGTGTGATTAAAGGGATATGAAACCCAAACATTTTCTTTTGTGAATCAGACAGAATATACCATTTTTAAAAAGTTTCCATTTTACTTCTGTTATCAAATTTGCTTTGTCCCCATGATATTCTGTGTTGAAGAGATACCTAGGTAGTCATTTAGAGCACTACATGGCAGGAAATAGTGCTGCCCACTAGTGCGCTTGCAAATGAATAACATTCTTTAAAAACGACTGTCATATAGTGCTTTAGAAATGGGACAGCTCCTAAACAAACATCCCTGCTTTTCAACAAAAGATACAAAAAAATCAAGAAACATTTAGGATAATAGAAGTAAATTAGAAAGTTGTTTAAAATTGCATGCTCTGTCTGAATAATTAATGAACAAATTTGGGTTTCATATCCCCTTAATTTGGTGGCATGCATTTTCCAAGTAGTAGCTGTGGATTTGTTGCCCTAGAGATTCTAGAACTAGGGATTATAGGGCTAATTATAAAAAATGCCACATCCCACTGAAATGTTTTTGTGAAAAGCTTTTCTGAGAGTGTCAGGAGGACACCAGCACTAACATTTTACTACTTCTGCATATTTCTGCTTTCTATTTGGAGAGGGAAGAAAGAACTGGAAGATTGGTAGACTGCTATAAAAAAAGATGCCTTCAAGTACATATAAATGATATAAAAAGATACCTTCAAATAAGAAACAAAACATTTGTTGCATTCAAATTAGATTATTATTAATAATAAATAATAATAAATAATTAATAAATAGAGTAACTATACAAATGTAAACTTTATTTGCATTTAAGCTGATTTCATTTTTTTTAGAAGATGCACACTGACATATTTATTATATAGTTATGCTACAAAATATTCAAATAAAACAGAGGCTTAATGGGAAAATAAAGACACCTTTTCCATAGGTAAAATTTAAGGAGATTGTTTATAACATGTTTACATATATAGATGCGTGACATAGTCAAAAGGTGAAACATACGTTGGATAGACATCAGTCAATGTCATTACAATGGGATAGGACACTAAATACAAAAATGATCAGACTGCAAATGTCAATGCAAGTGAACAGTTTTGTGCATGTAGAGTACCATTATCACCAGAATGACTGTCATGACTTTTATCTTTTTAATACAGCCGTTTTAGTGGAGGCTATCAAAGCTCCAATGTGCATTAGTACTGTTCCTTAAAACCTATTGTATTGCTTCATACAGTATTAAGCTATGTTGTTTTATTTAAGGTCATACTTGCTGATTATACTCTGCCTTTAACCCTTTATAACTTGACTGCAAGTGGCTTACTACATAAGTGCATGTTGTTTTACATTACTATTTGTTATTGTATTTGCAATTTAATTTTAGATTTATTACACTGTTGTGCAAGTTTACTGACATTGGGCCCCATCCGATATGCAGCGTCGCCCGCAGAAGCCGGCAACGCCAGATTTTGCACGGGTTTGGTATCACATATACGGCGTAACATAGAAGTTACGCTCGTATTTTTCTGCCTTCGCCCGTAGTTTTTTGCCCCATAGACTGACATATAAAAGTTTGGTATCCAATATACAGCGTAAGGACTTACGTGGCGAAAATGGAGAAATCTTACTCCATTTTCACCTCGCCACAAAATGCAGGCGAAGCAAGCCTTACGCTGAGTATTGGAGCACCGTAACTCCCTAAGCTGCCTGCAAAATAAAACCTAACGCATGCGCAATGTCTATCTACCTGTCAACCGCAATCCCCCACCGCAATACCTAATAAAGTGTTTAACCCCTAAACCGCCGCTCCCGGACCACGCCGCCACCTAAATTAAATGTATTAACCCCTAATCTGACCCCCCTACACCACCACCACCTATATTAAATGTATTACCCCCTAAACACAAGTCTAACCCTAACACCCCCTAACTTAATTATTATTTAAATAAATCTAAATAATATTAATATTATTAACTAAATTATTCCTATTTAAAACTAAATACTTACCTATAAAATAAACCCTAAAATAGCTACAATATAATTAATAATTCCATTGTAGCTATTTTAGGGTTTATATTTATTTTACTGGTAACTTTGTATTTATTTTAACTAGGTACAATAGCTATTAAATAGTTAATAACTATTTAATAGCTACCTAGTTAAAATAATTACAAAATTACCTGTAAAATAAATCCTAACCTAAGTTACAAATACACATAACACTTCACTATCAATAAATTAATTAAATAAACCACAATTATCTAAACTAAAATACAATTAAATAAACTAAACTAAATTACAAAAAACAGGAGGCGGAGCTAGCAGCTCATCATGGAGGACGCACATGAGTGAGCTCCGTGTCTGTCAGGGCTAAAAAGCTGATTTAGGAGCGTAAAAAGCTGATCTATCTCCACATCGACCTACGGGTCAGCTATTCAACAGAGCCCTGGTGCTTTATCCAGCGCTGAAAAGCAGCACTGCATCGCAACATATCAGATGTTAACCGCCGCCATACCTAGACACTACGGAGGCCTGTTCTGCGGGCTGAGAGGCAACACATCGCAACTCCTACCTGCCGCTATACCCCCCTGGAGCAGATTGGGAAAGATGTTCCGGACCTGAACCGGCCCTGCATAAGTACGAGGGCCGCCGACTGAGATAGTGAGTAGTGCGCCATTAGGGCCTGCCCTCCCCGATGGCCCAAATTACAGCAAGGCCTCGCTATCACTGCTGCAATCTGAACTAGGCCAGCCACTGAGAGCTGAGGCATGGCACATTGGGACAAGCTAAGAATAAGCTATGACCGGCCTAGATCACTTTTTTGAATATGTTACACGCTAGAAAACTATGCTGCACCACAAACTAACAGGCCAGGCACAACACGCACTGTAAATTTAACGCAACGAGTCTCCGGTATATACACTGATAACGGGGAACTCGACCAAGAAATATCCAAATATAATCTAATTTGCGGTGGGTGGCCACGCCAACCTATAATCAAGCTGGGACTTATTAAACCTCTGTATACACCTGGCCTAGAGAATAAGAGGGAGTTCAACCTGATTTAATAGACCATCATCCCCTACTCTATACGCTGCAAGATGTCTGTTAAAGGACAGAAGAAAGCACCTAAAGGCAATAAGAGCCTAAAAAGCATGCAAAACCCATCTATGCTGAAAGAATTTTTTAAGCCCTTAGAAGTCACCCCTGGGCCGGCAGCTGGAATGCAAGATAACATGAGTGACTCTGATGAATCAATACAATCTCAAGCGTCCTCTAGGAACACCAGACCACTCACAAGGGCAGATTTAAATTTTTTACCTACCAAGGATGACTTTGCTGCACTGCTATCACAGGTCAGTCAACTCATAAAGGATGGCCTTAAAGAGGTCAGGAAGGACATTAATGACCTAGGGGATAGAATGGAATACTTGGAGGAAGGATCTGACCATGTCAACTCAGAGCTTGAATTACTTTCCAGACAGGCATGCCAGCAGAGTGTCACTATAGACAACCTCCAAACCCATGTAGAAGATCTGGACAATAGGGGGCAACAGCAAAACCTTAGGATTAGGGGTATCCCAGAGACTATCCTCCCCCCTCAACTTGAGGATTACTTGCAAAAAATCTTTCAGCATATTACTGATGAAACTGAATTACCTTCTATCCCACTAGATAGGGCCCACAGGGCACTCAGACCACCCCCGAAACCTACGGATCCGCCAAGACATGTGATTTTAAAATTTCAACTCTTCAAAGACAAGGAAATGGTCCTTACTGCAGCTCGGAAAAAACAAAATATTTGCTTTGAAGATAATCATCTACAGGTATACGCAGATATAAGCCCTATTACACTTGGTAAAAGGAGAGAGGCCAGGTAATTAACACAACATCTACAAACACTGAAGATACCTTATAGATGGGGTTTCCCGTTTTGCATTAGGGTGATCCGGGGTTCACAGACATTCACCTATAGATCGTTGGAAGATATTGAACCTTTCTGTAAGCAATTGAACATACCTTTACCTGCCCTTCCCAAACTTAATTAATCCAAGTCTGATCAGGATCAACAAGACACCCATACCCCCAGACCCCAAAGATTGGGCTGGACCACAGTCAATCGGAAAAGACTGAGAAAAGACAAAACTGTTGCTACCCCCTTCACAGGCCAAGATGATGCTCAACAAACACCTACCTGAGGCCCTTTGGTTTCTATCTGAACTTTTTCCACCACTTTACTTCTGGAAAGGTGTTTCCTTTTCTATCTCATCTTATTGCTCCCCAGGGGGCGACCCACCCATGAATAATACTCGCTGCATGTGGATGACTAAGTGGAAATAGTACTTTAAAATAGATGGACACAGCTTTATAAGCCGGAAAATACTTCTTTTTTTTTTGCCAAGGCGGTAGGATGACCCAATACCTCCTAGCCGTCTCTATCTGGCATTGCTAGGTGACCCTAATTCGGGTAAAAGTTTCACTATGAGTTCCAGAAGATAAGCTTCCAAAATGGAAGCCACAAAGTGATATTCATTGCAGTTTTATTTTTACAATGTTTAGTTATGTTAATCTTTCACTTCTAATGTTAGATCTGCACTGTTGGATGGCAGTAAGATTTAAGTGGATGGAGATTACATTAGTTAAGAATGTTATGTTCTCCTATTTGTTTGCACTTAGCACAGAACAGTATTAGCCCTGACCTATAGCTCAATGTTTTTTGAGCCACTTACAATTGTTTTAAGTAGGTTAGGTTTGTATTTTCTTGTAAGGTTTTTGTTTCTTGTTATTTATTTACTTTTTCTTCCTCTCCTTCTCTCTTTTCCTCTCAATAATCACCTTTTTCTCTACCCCCAGAGGATCTTTCGACACACCAATCTCTGTATTATCTGTTGTATTTTGTGTACCAGTCATGCACATCATTTTTGGTCACCAGAAGTGTGGTTACGCAGTAAGTACCCCTCATCCCAGGGATGGGAATCTATAGACATGCAGTTACACCCTCCAATTCCAGTAGATTCTAGCCTCTCTATGCTGCTCAGACCCTTAGATTATTATGTCCCTTCCTAAACTGAAATTTTTTTCCCAAAACGTCAAGGGCCTTAATTCCCCAACAAAAAGATCAGTAGCCCTGAATTGGTTCCGCAGGCTGGGGGGCGACATTATCTTTATTCAGGAGACACACTTTAGTCGAGAGGGGGCTCCTACATTCTCCTCCAGCAAATACCCTCTTAGCTATTTCTCTCACAACGACAGTAAAACAAATGGAGTAGGCATTCTCTTTAATAGGAGATTACCGTTTCAGCTAACTACCAAACAACAGGACAAAGAGGGTAGGCTCCTTATCCTACAGGGCACTCTATATAACCAAACAGTTACACTGGTGAATGTGTATGCCCCCAATAGAGCACAAGCTAAGTTTTTTAGGCAGACCTTGGACAGTCACTTGCCTACTACTAAGGGAATTGTTATCTACGCAGGCGACTTTAATGTAGCTCTATCACCTCTGCTTGACTGCTCTCACGGACGGAGTGGGGTCCCCATATCCACATTACAAAGCATTAACACCAATCTATCAGCCCACTCCCTAGTAGACGTGTGGAGGTTGCAACATCCCCAGAAGAAAGAGTTTACTTTTTACTCACACCCGAATAGGTCCTGGTCTAGGATAGGTTACATTTTAGTAAACCAACTTAGCTTACACACTATAGACTCCACCACTATTTCCCTAACTCCCTGGTCGGACCATTCTATGGTCACACTCACTGTTGTTTGGCCCTCGGCTCCACTCTCCCAATACATCTGGAGACTGGATGAAACACTTTTAAAAGACCCAATATTCACAGAACAAATCTCTAAAGACCTGAATGAGTATTTTAGAACAAAAATGACTGACTCTATTTCCCCCAATACCTTATGGGACGCAAACAAGGCGGTGATAAGGGGCATTTTTCTCAAACACAAAGCATTTCTTACTAAGCGTAGGAAGACAGACTATAGAATGCTTGAACACCACTTGTCGACCCTTGAGCAGGCCCATTTCCAACACCCTTTAGACCCCATCATAAATCGAGACCTTGCCCTTGCAAGAAGCAAGTTTAATACCCATTTACAAAAAGAAGCCCAAAGGCAAGCTTTTTATCTAAAGAGATTGTATTTCTCAGAAGGAAACAAAGCCAGAAGGCTCCTAGCCAGAGCTTTACGCCAAAGAACGCTTAACTCTTATGTCCAAAAACTATATAATGCAGAACGTGAGGAGATACAAGATAGTAAGTCAATTGCCTCAACATTTCATGATTACTACTGTAAACTATATAATTTACCACCAATAGACTCCCCCGAAGAGACTAGCGATATGGATAAATATGTTAGGGAGGCTGACTTAGTTAAGATTTCGAAAGAGGAGGCAGCAGGCTTAGATGAACCCATTGCCCCTTCGGAAATCATAAAGGCCATTGAATCTCTACCAACGCAAAAAAGTCCGGGACCCGACGGTTTTTCCAATTTGTATTACAAAACATTTAAAAATGTATTACTGCCACACCTGCTCAGATTATTTAACTCAATAGACGAAAACTGATCTTTTTCCACAGATTTTTTATCGGCCCATATTAGATTAATTCATAAAACAGGGAAGTCCCCACTAGAACTGGGCAGCTACAGGCCTATATCCCTGATAAATACGGATGCTAAGATATATGCCAAGATATTAGCAACTAGACTCAGTACGCTGTTGCCTCATATTATCCACACGGACCAGGCGGGCTTTATTCCGCATCGGGAGGCCAGGGATAATACAATTAGGACGCTCCATTTGATTGATTTTGCCACAACCTCTAATATTGAGATGGTCCTGGCCTCAACCGACGCGGAAAAAGCGTTTGATAGGATGAACTGGGTATACCTTCGTTCGGTGTTGTCTGGATATGGGTTTGGAGATAAATTGATTAACAGGATATTTAGTCTGTATAGTAATCCCACAGCTAGAATCAGGGTAAATAGTATATTGTCAGAATCATTTCAAATAAATAATGGTACGCGGCAGGGGTGCCCACTGTCCCTGTTATTATTCGCTATTGCAATGGAACCCCTAGCATCCCACATTAGGCTATATAATAACATCACCGGGATAGCCGTAGGCCCCAACAACTATAAAATAAGCTTATATGCTGATGACATACTGTTGTCCTTATCTAATCCTAGTATATCTGTCCCGGCCGTACTGACCGAATTTCGCCGTTTTGGGAACCTTTCCCACTTCCTGATTAATAACCAGAAATCTAACATTTTAAACATCTCAATGAATGCCCATAGGTTCTCAAATTTGGCCCAGGTCTGTCCATATCAACTAAACAGTGACCACATCAGATACTTAGGTATTAATGTTACGCCACGACTGGCATCCCTATTTAAATCCAATTACACACCGCTCTTACAAGAAATATCGAGGGACTGTCAGTCTTGGCAAAATAAATATTTCTCTTGGTGGGGCAGAAACCAAATCACGAAAATGTCATTGTTGCCTCGAATACTTTATTTATTGCAGACTATCCCTATTCATCTCCCCCACAACTATCTCCGACAGCTCCAATCTATCCTCAACGATTTTATATGGGGAGGACAAAAACCGAGAGTGGCTAGGCAAAATATATATAGATCCAGGAGAGATGGTGGGTTGGGAACTCCCCATATACTCCGATATTATCAGGCTAACGTACTACAACGTATTCTAAATTGGCACACTAGCTCTCAAGACAAGGCATGGATTCCCCTAGACACGCATATCTTGAGAACTCCCAGAGTAGGCCCAATTTGCTGGCTGCAGGACAAATATCGACCAACTAGAGCTAGATCATCCCCTCTTTATAGACACATATTTCGCACCTGGGACACAATAATTACCAATATAAAAGGCATATCCACACCTCACTTGCCCATGACACCAATTTTCCAAAATACTGAATTACTATTAGGCATACATCTTTCAATGGGGGACATACACTATAAAGAGTTGGGGTTTTCATCCCCGCTGGTAGATTTTCTTTCCCAGGGGAAACTTAGGCCGAGACAGGACTTGTCTGAAGTTCTGGAGGGTACATTTACTAACTGGCTGAAATACTCCCAATTGCAAAATCTGCTGCGAGTTTCCCCACATAGCTCCCAGCTCACACGCGCTCTCACACCATTCGAAACACTTTGCAGAGCTGACACTACCTCAAGAGGAACTCTTGCTCTGTCAAGACGAATTATAGACCACTGTGTACATAGAACATTACCGACATACACTCATTCCTGGCAGGAAGAATTACACCAAGACATTACACCGGAATACTGGTATAAATTGTTTGAATTTACTGGCAAAACGTCGTCTTCTCCCCAGATCCTTGAAATGAACTATAAAATTCTTTCAAGGTGGTATATGACACCAGTCAGACTGAAAATGATATACCCTGAGGTTTCTCCCTTGTGCTGGAAGGGGTGTGGGGGTGAGGGAACTTTATCGCACATATGGTGGTCGTGCCCTAGCCTGCGGACCTTTTGGGACTCCTTAGAAAAGATATTACACCCGTTGCTGGGTACTACATTTAACTTTAACCCAATGATCATATTCTTCAATGCTAGACCTCGGATCTCCTGTAAACTTAGACTTTCCCTACTTCAAATTTGTGTAAACGGAGCAAAATCCCTAATTGCCAGAAAATGGAAATCCCAAAATATTCCAACAGTTACGGAGTGGGCAGCTAGAGCACAAGAACTCATTCTTTTGGAAGAATACTCTTATCTTAAACAAAATAGGCATGACATGTTTTTAAATATAAAACTTTATTGGGAATCACTGCAGGTACCAACATAATTTTGACCTTATTCGGGCTTCCGACCAATGATGTTGCACTACATTATAGGACAGGTGATATTGGAGAGATTACCTCATTCCCCACCCTTCTGGATTTCCCCTCTTTTTTTCCCGTTTCCTTCTATGTTTCTTCCCCTTTTCCCCCTTCGATTGCTTCATCCCTCCTACATCACTCCGTTTATCCTCTCCTTTCCCTCTTCTTTCTTATTTCCTCCTTTTATTCCTCTTCCTCTCTTTTTTCTTTTTTTTTTCTTTTTATTTAATCATTGTGAAAAAGGGTTCTCTCAAATATAACTGGACAGATGCTAAAGTTGGTCTATTTAGAGGCCTATACGGTTTATATGTAATTTTTTTTTTTTTTGCTGTCCTTATTGATACACAGTGGAAGCTGCATGTTCATAACCTGTAATTGCAACCGGATGGAATTTAATAGTATGCTAGTATACCTTGTATTGTGTATCTCCTGTCATGTTTTTTGAACCTGTTCAATAAAAACTTCATATATAAAATTACAAAAAACAAACAAACACTAAATTACAAAAAATACAAAAATATTACAAAAATTGTATGCAAATTACCCCTAATCTAAGCCCCCCTAATAAAATAAAAAAGCCCCCCAAAATAATAAAATTTCCCTACCCTATACTAAATTACAAATAGCCCTTAAAAGGGCCTTTTGCAGGCCATTGCCCCAAAGTAATCAGCTCTATTACCAGCCCTTAAAAGGGCCTTTTGCGGGACATTGCCCCAAAGTAATCAGCTCTTTTACCTGTAAAAAAAAAAAAACAACCCCCCCCCACATTACAACCCACCACCCACACACCCCTACTCTAAAGCCCACCCAATCCCCCCTTAAAAAAACCTAAGTCTAACCCCCAAGTGGTCCTTACCCGTCCTGAAGACCGGCGGAGAAGGTCCTGTTCCAGGCGGTGAAGTCTTCTTCCAAGCGGCGACCTCTTCTTCTTCCAGGAACCAGCCGGCGTGGAGCGGAGGAGTTGAAGACCGATGACCGCGGAGCTGAAGACCGTTGACTCTGGAACTGAAGATCGGCGACGCTGGAACTGAAGACCGCGGAGCCATGGAGCGTGGAGGATCCTCTTCATATGATCTCCGCCGTACCCTGAATAGGAATTCAAGGTACGCAAATAAAAATGGCGTCCCTTGAATTCCTATTGGCTAATTTGAACTTTCAAATTCAAATCAGCCAATCGGATAAGAGCTACTGTAATTCTATTCGCTGATTTGAATAGCTAATAGAATAAGAGCTACTGACATTCTATTGGCTATTCAAATTCCTATTCAGTGTACGGCGGAGATCGTATGAAGAGGATCCTCCACGCTCCATGGCTCTGCGGTCTTCAGTTCCAGCATCGCCGATCTTCAGTTCTAGCGTAGCCGGTCTTCAGTTCCAGAGTCAACGGTCTTCAGCTCTGCGGTCATCGGTCTTCAACTCCTCCACTCCGCGCTGGCTGGTTCCTGGAAGAAGAAGAGGTCGCCGCTTGGAAGAAGACTTCACCGCCTGGAGCAGGACCTTCTCCGCCGGTCTTCAGCACAGGTAAGGACCACTTGGGGGTTAGACTTAGGTTTTTTTAAGGGGGGATCGGGTGGGTTTTAGAGTAGGGGTGTGTGGGTGGTGGGTTGTAATGTGGGGGGGGTGTTCTTTTTTTTACAACTAAGAGAGCTGATTACTTCGGGGCAATGCCCCGCAAAAGGTCCTTTTAAGGGCTGGTAATAGAGCTGATTACTTTGGGGCAATGTCCCGCAAAAGGCCCTTTTAAGGGCTATTTGTAATTTAGTATAGGGTAGGGAAATTTTTTATTATTTTGGGGGGCTTTTTTATTTTATTAGGGGGCTTAGATTAGGTGTAATTAGCTTAAAATTCTTGTAATATTTTTTTATTTTTTCCAATTTAGTGTTGTTTTTTTTAATTTAGTTTAGTTTATTTAATTGTATTTTAGTTTAGATAATTGTAGTTTATTTAATTAATTTATTGATAGTGTAGTGTTAGGTGTATTTGTAACTTAGGTTAGGATTTATTTTACAGGTAATTTAGTAATTATTTTAACTAGGTAGCTATTAAATAGTTATTAACTATTTAATAGCTATTGTACCTAGTTAAAATAAATACAAAGTTACCTGTAAAATAAATATAAAGCATAAAATAGCTACAATGTAATTATTAATTATATTGTAGCTATTTTAGGGTTTATTTTATAGGTAAGTATTTAGTTTTAAATAGGAATAATTTAGTTAATAGTATTAATATTATTTAGATTTATTTAAATAATAATTAAGTTAGGGGGTGTTAGGGTTAGACTTAGATTTAGGGGGTAATATATTTAATATAGGTAGCGGCGGTGTAGGAGGCTCAGATTAGGGGTTAATATATTTAATATAGGTGGTGGCGGTGTAGGGGGGTCAGATTAGGGGTTAATACTAGGATAGGTTTATTGCGGTGTGGGCTATGGCGGTTTAGGGGTTAATAATTAGGGTTATTGCGTTGTAGCGGGTTGTTGGTCTAGGGGTTAATACATTTATTGTTAGGAGTGAGAGGGGGGATTGCGGATAGAGGGGTATACGTGTCTGGCTATTTTTGGGAGGCAGATTAGACAGTTACAGGAGATTTAAATGTTTAGTAAGTTTTTGTAGGCGACGGCAGTTTCTAAAGTGACTTAAGTCACTGGCAACTCCAGAAATTTGTACTTATGCTTATTTCTGGACATCGCTAGTTTGTCCGACTTACGGCACTTTAGCAACTGCCGGCGGGTATATGTAATACCCGATGTGCGTGGTGAAACTACGGGCGGCGCGGGTTACCTCGCTTGTGCCGAAAAGTACGCCCTATATCGGATCGCGCCTATTATCTTCACATATAAAGCACACCAGTCTTATAAATCATAAAGTTATAATCTAATAACTCTAGTTAAGTTGCAAGCATGTATTAACCTTGCTTATACCAGGTATTAGTAATATTTAATATTTCCTCAAAATAAAACAATCTTTTTTTTTCCATTTAATCACCCAGCTAGCTTCTCAATTGTACTTATTAAATTGCAGAAGACTATTGTCTCAATTCAAACATAAATGTAATTCTTATATAAACCAAATATAATCAAAACCAAAATGAAAAATAAACCAACTTTAAGACACACATAAAATAAATAATATATAATTCAAAATCTTTTTTTTAATATGAAGCATACATGCGACAAGCAGTTCGGTTCAAACCTGTGCTTACATTCCAAAGAAAATTTCATGATAACATTATAAGAGTAAATGAGACAATCAAATTGAGAATCCTGCTGATAACACTCACCTGTTAGTGAAAAGCTGAGTACAATGTCAAAGGATTTTTTTTACACACACACACACACATATATATATATATATATATATATATATATATATATATATATATATATATATATATATATATATATATATATATAAAATTTCTTACACAAAGAAGTCCACAAAACAATAGGTAAATTGTATAATTTTTGATCCATTTGTTAGGAACAAAAAAAATGTAATGTCCCTAAGAAAGATAGCAATATTTACAGATGAAACTGTTAACTTGGTAAGGCTTTTATTTGGCGAGTGGTTTCAGAGGGCCTTGTGGTTAAGCAGAATTGTGGTAGGTGATCCAGTATGGGTTAACTTGTGGTGGTAGGTAGGGGGGGGTGCAGTTAGTACGTTTTTTATTGTACATGTATTTCTTAATTTCCCTCATTATATCTTTATCTTTCTCAATCCTTCTCTATTTCAATCCCACCTACATTGCAGGCTCTCACCATTTTCCTCCCACTGCCACTTCCCATACTCTTTTATTTTTCTCTTAATCTCTCTTTGTACAAGTATATATCTTCCCCTCTCTCCCACTCTTCCTTTCACACCTTTTTCTCTGGTTCTTCCCCCTATTTCCTCCCATTCATCTTCTTGCTCATACTCTCTTTTGATCTTCTCTCCCTTTCCCTTACATTCTTGCCATCTCCTTCCTGTCTTACTCCCTCATCTATTTATCTCTTTACCCAACTGTTTCTTTTCCTTCTTTCTCCTCCTCTTCAATTTTCTTGTTCCATGTTTATCCTCTTTCACCTCTCTCTGTTCATCCACTTCTTTCCATCTCTCTTCCCCTCCCCCTGCCTCTTTCTACATCTCTTGTATTACCTTACTCTTTGTCTTCCTGCTGTTCTTTCTTACCCTGCCTTCCTCCCTCTTTCCTTTTTCTTTTTAATTTTCCCTTCTCATTCTCTTTCCCTCTGTCTCCAACATAACTGATCCAATTTCCTTTTACTGATTTGTCTAATTTTATTCCTTTCCATCTCAAAAATGTCATGTGACCATGTGACGCTGCAAGGTTTTTGTTCTCTGTTGTAGAAAAAAATGACTAGTACTTTATACCAAATTGACAAACTCTGACACTATAATTCCTAGTCAAATTGTTTAACATCCTATATAATAAAAGGCCAAGTGTGTTTGTCCGAAGCTGTCATGCGCAGTAGAGACAGCATGAGGACAAACACACCTGGCCTTACCTGGCATGCTGTTGAGGCCGAAAGTGGGCATGGAACGGGGGTGTGGTCGGGCGCGGTCGGCGCAAGAGAGAGGGGAGAGAAATAGAAAGAGAGGGGGAGAGACAAAAAGAGATAGGAAAGAGCTAAAGAGAGGGGGAAGAGCAGAAGAGAGGGGAAAGTGCAGAAGAGAGGGGGAGAGAGAGCAAAAGAGAGGGGGGAGAGAGAGCAATAGAGAGGGGTAGAGAGAGAGCAAAAGAGAGGGATGGAGAGAGAGCAAAAGAGAGGGGAGAGAGAGAGCAAAAGAGTGGGGGGAGAGACAGAGAAAAAGAGAAGGATGGAGAGAGAGAGCAAAAAAAAGGAGAGAGAGAGACAGAGCAAAAGAGAGGGGGGAGAGAGAGAGCGCAAAAGAGAGGGGGAGAGAGAGAAGGCAAAAGAGAGGGGGAGAGAGAGAGCAAAAGAGAGGGGGAGAGAGAGAGCGCAAAAGAGAGGGAGAGAGAGAGCGCAAAAGAGAGGGGGGAGAGCGCAAAAGAGAGGGGGAGAGAGAGCGAGCAAAAGAGGGGGGGAGAGAGAGCACAAAAGAGAGAGAGAATGCAAAAGAGAGGGGGGGGAGAGAGAGAGAGTAAAAGAGAGGGGGAGAGAGAGCGCAAAAGAGAGGGGAGAGAGAGCAAAAGAGAGGGGGGAGAGAGTGAGGGAGCACAGAAGAGAGGGGGGAGAGAGAGAGGGCAAAAGAGAGGGGGAGAGAGAGAGCACAAAAGAGAGGGGGGGAGAGCGCAAAAGAGAGGGGAAGAGAGAGTGCACAAAAGAGGGGGGAGAGAGAGAGTGGAAAAGAGAAAACACAAAAGAGGAGGGAGAGAGAGCGTAAAAGAGAGGGGGAAGAGAGAGTGCAAAAGAAAGGGGGAGAGAGGGAGCAAAAGAGAGGTGGAGCAAGAGAGAGTGCAAAAGAGAAGGGGAGAGTGCACAAAAGAGAGGGGGAGAGAGCACAAAAGAGAAGGGGAGAGAGCACAAAAGAGAGGGGGAGAGAGAGAGCAAGGGGTGGGACCACTGTACTGCAAAAAATGGCCCGTGTGAACGGGCTTAAGGACTAGTCTTTAAATAATTAACCAATTAATTAGCTCACTGAATACATGCACCTCCAGACTCGATTATTTACAGAGCTCTCATACAACAAGTGTAGCCTGGCTTTCGGGCTTCTATAATTTACAATAGAATATTTTTATTTATGAATAATGTCACCTGAATTTGAGTTAAAATGGATATTTGTGAATATTGTACGGCTCACCTCAGTATTTTTATCTGTTACTACCTTAAGAGGGAATATCAACTTAATTACATGTTCTAAAAATGGACACTCCTACAGATGAGACTAATCAGATTTCCACAAGGGCTTTATAAGCGAAAAAAAGGTGTTATGGGTACCTATCTTAAGAAAGTTTAGTGAGAGGTGAAACATGCTGATGTTGCCATAACATTACATATCTGATAACAACTTGTCCCCTGTGGGTTCCTATGATAGAACAGAGAGGAGTTTATAAGAGATACCCTGCACAGGAAGTAACATATTGTGAAATATAGAAGCCCGAAAGCCAGGCTACACTTGTTGTTGTATGAGGAGTCTGTACTGGACATTTGAGTCTGAAAGTGCATGTATACAGACATCCAGCATTAAATACTATGTCATTTGTAGTTTGCAACAAGTTGCTACATTCAAAGAATCTGCCGGCTAAAACAGAGGCTATCCGATTGGTCGTTGAATAACACGCAACGAGTAACATGTGATCACAATATTGGAGCACCGAGACACTGAACTGCTCTTATAATAAAAGTCTGACCGACAGTAGGATAACAGGAAGGCGCAGAGATAAATTAAGAAACTGCACTGAAAGGTAAATTGCAATTGTTTCAAACAGATTATTCTATCTTTTATTCATGTGTTTGGTAGTTGAGTGACCGCTCACTTTCTCTTATTATGTTTTTCTGATTTTATTATATGTATTTGATTAACTATTTCTATTTTTGACATACCTGTTTTGATCTTACAATTTAATAGGTTTGACCCCTATCTTTACACTCTTTTTAAGTTTTCTTTCTGGATTGTTCTGTTAAACTTTAAGAGGGATCAGAATCTTAAAGAGCATCTGTGGTTTAATAGATCAGTGCTGTAGTCAATTTTGTTAAGAATTTACTTTTGCATTGACCATATATTTTCTACTTTTCTGTATGACTCCCAATAGCCTTTTCAATAAAACGTGTTTATGAAAATAATATTTTGCTGAAAAACACATTGCAATATCGTTCCTGGAAAAGGACCAGATTCAGAGATTTGATATTGCTTCCCACATCCCACGGCTATTTAGTTTGTATGTCAAGGATACTGGCATTACAAAAAAAATTGGTTAAAAACAACACTAAACAAAAAAAAAAAAAAAGCAACACAACCTCTAAAAACAGTTCATTCAAAAGTGCAACAATGGATAACTAGAAAAAGGTTCTAGTGAAAATAAAAATAAAAAAGAGACTATCTTGTCAGCTTTTATATAGTGAGACACACCCACAAGATGAGGTATTTCACAAAGGCTCCTTATTAAATCACACATGCTAAGTTATGGTTTTGGTTCTGAGAGATTGCTAATAAAAATACCAATTTATCCATTTGTATCTAGTGAAGCTACTTTAACATAACAAAGCAGAAGTGAACATTGAACAATTATACGCCTTAACAAATCCCATTTTGCAGATGTGTTCCCAATGTGTTTTGGTTGTATTTATTGTTATTGTTATATATAACAATTTATTTATTGTTTCTCGTAGGTTCACATCTGATGTTAAGGACTGACACATCTTGCAGGGACGGAAGTACCATCGGCGCAGCAGGTGCAGTGGCACCAGGGCCCAAGTGCTAAAGGGTGCCCATAGCAGCCAGTCTATACATAGGTACATGCAGCATGTTACAACCCTAATGCAGGTCCATATTTTCTATCTATCTATCTCTCTATCTATATATATCTCTATCTTTCTATCTATCCTCAAAATCATTATACAGCGCTGTATTAATACTATTACTTTTGCTTACTACTGAGCTTCCTTATGGGGGGTGGGGACCCAAAAAAACACCTCTGCACCAGAGCCCTTTGTTCAGTAGGTCTGCTACTGACATCTTGGGTCCATTTTTCACCAAAATAATAATAAAAAAAAGTGCTACTGATAGACAATGAAAAATGATTGTGATTATGTCAACATCAAACACACCTCATAGGCAGTCATTAACATGCAGAGAATTATTAAATGTTAGGGATGATCATTAGTGACACATGAAAATGCTTTTACATACATTTTATCATTTTTCTTTTTGCATCTTCTTGTTCCTTTAAATATTCCATTACATTTTGTTTGCTAATATGACGCATAGCTATATTAAATGTTTCAACTAATTTGAAGCTATAAATAGTACTAATGTTTGCTTTACAATATATTTAAAAGGTTGTTTCGTAGAGTTAATCATAAAAATGATCTCATACTGTAGAAAAACGTTTGTGGGAAATGACTGTATTAGGTCATGTCTGTGGGAAACACTAAGGTACTCAAATAGGTCCACCTGACCTTCTATTCTACTTTAACTTTCATGTAATTAAAAATAATACTTATAAGTAAAATTTAAGTAAAGAAAAATAAAATTCTTACCACACATTTACAAAACTAATAACCTGTAAACGCTTGTGCAGCTAATTATGAGAACAGCTGCAAAGTTTCCATTAATTTGTTTTCAGTCTTTATTTTATGTTATGACAATTCATTATTTTATGGCAACCTGATCTAAATGTTTTTGTATAATCTGTTTTTTTTTTTGCTTTCCTTTCTTAATCAAAAGATAACATATCCAGTAAGCAACACAGATTTGCACCATAAAAGTCACATTAGCAGACTTTTAAGGCAACTTTCTTTGTTTAACAAGGAACTGAAATGTTACACATCTGAATAAACTACATTTCACCGGATTATTTATGGTCACTTTGCATCATACTCCCTGCAACACAGAACTCCACTTTAGCTGCAAATTTATAGCCTGCTGTAATATAGTTTGTTTTTGGCTTAAATTACTTACCAACCCTAACACTTTCCCATGCCCATTTTTTTTATTTTTTATCAATCCTTTAAAATGTGTTCTGGATCTAATAATCTAAGAGCAAAATTTTGAACAAAAATGTCAAATACCATAGCATAAATGAAATCAATGTCCCATGTTTTTAGTTTCATTAAATATTATTTTCCCTAAATGTACTGTATAGATTACAACATATAAACCCTTTGCTAGTTTCTTTGTATGTAACTCCATAATTCTGCTGAAATCACCTTTGAAATCTATCAATGAATGCAGGCTTTCACCTGTTTTCAGATTTCTCATTTACCTTTTTGGTGTAAGACTTTCTTCTGTCTCAGCACCTACAACTTGTTTATATTACATAACTGTATTTTACCTGTCAATGCTCAGCTCATACAAGAAGGGTTGGCTGATAATTTATCACAACTCCTTTGTTCCCTCTCATGTATTTATATTTCTTAATGATGCTCCTTTCTGGGGTTTTTTTTCCAACTGACCAGTGGCAGTTCTGGGGGTTCTATGCATTCATTACTGTTGCACATTCAAAGGGCCAGCTACTTTAAATTTGCAAGGTAGTGTCTCTTCTTCATGCCCAGTTCTCTATGCAGACAATAGAGATGGATAAAGTGGGAAACAAAATTTATAGAGATGTTGCAAGAGAATGAGGTTTATTACATAATAAAAGTAAATTAGAAACTCTATTCAAATTGTATACCCTTGGTAAAGCAAACAATAATATTGCTCCACATTTGGTGCACTAGTAGATATAGGGATAACAATGAAAAATACACTACTACTTATGGATTATGGTACAACTTTGTCTCTCATTACAAAGCAAGGGGACAATATTATTTCTACATATTCGGTGTAAAGTTTTGCCCCAAACTTGTTGCCCTAATAGATATAGAGATATAATTGAAATAAATACACAACATAATATAGCTAACTTCCTTTTTATTTTTTGGGAAAAATCTATGTGCACCATGTTTAAGCCATGTAATACAGGTCCCACTCTCCACTTCGTGCCATATTTGAATCAACACTTTTCGCACAAACTCCTAAATAACCCACACACTAGTGAAGTTTTCCACCACTTTTGATTGGAATATGCATAATCACATGATTTATGACATCTGCCAATCTGATTCAAATACACATTATAA
This sequence comes from Bombina bombina, assembly GCF_027579735.1. NCBI lineage: Eukaryota > Metazoa > Chordata > Amphibia > Anura > Bombinatoridae > Bombina > Bombina bombina. Next base: position 1,017,000,442 of record NC_069500.1, on the reverse strand, counting down.
ACTATCACTAATGAATCAAATTGTTCGATACTTGTGTCATTGATTACTCATCAGAACTTGTAAGTGCCATTTGTCACATTGTGCATTATACTTTGAAACTATGTATATGTGAAATTAGTATTAAAGATAAACATTGATGCTGACATTAGGACACACAGTGTAATATTTAGACAAGGATTTTAAAATTCGAATTGATGTTTGATTGAATAGAACCTTAAGCTGATAGCTCAAAGGGATAGCCCAGATCACTTTAAACTATCATAAATCAGATACAGCAGAAATTAAAATCACCTCTTTACTGGCGTGCTATTTTCAGTGCATTTCTTCCTTCTCTTGAATTTCTTTTTAAAAATAGATTGCAATCAGGAGGGGTTAGACAGGTGCAGAGAGAAACCTGGCTCAGCTCTTAAAGGGACAGGAAACCCCAAAATATTATTTCATGATATGGATAGAACAACTTTCAATTGTACTTCTATTATCAAATTTGCTTCATTCTCTTGTTATCCTTTGCTGAAGGAACAACATTGCACTACTGGCAGCTAGCTGAACACATCTGTTTAGCCAATAACAAGAGACAAATGTGTGTAGTCACCAATTAGCAGCTAGCTCCCACTAGTGCAATTTACATTTTTACTTTCCTATCCCTTTAAAATATTAATTTATTGCAAATAAATACATATGATACTCTGATTACATGTTATATTTGCAATGATTCCTGCTCAGACTAATAATACATTTACAATATATACATATAGTGGTATAAATAAACAGAGATATGACAGACAACATTGTTTAGAACAAAAAAAGGAACTTAGTGACATGTAAATATGTTTGCAAAAGATTTCTGACATAACACACACACAAATGACTGTGATATAGGGAGATATGGGAAGTCCTCTTCTAATATGCAAATATGTAAGTGCAAACAAAAGGTGCAAACAAGTAGATGCTGTTGTGTCCAGGATTTACCCTTAAGGAGCCTAACCACCCCCGGAATCTGTGTATGCCGTGCAGTGCCTCAGACAGGAGTTCTATGCAGCCGGGGGACCTCCGTGGTCAAACCGAAATCAGATCGGTGGGCTGGCAGCTCCAAACCAACCGGCAAAGAAGAAAATCTCCAGCAGCGCTTCAGGCTGTTCACAGGTGCACCGGGGCGTCCGTTTGTGACGTAGCGGGATCTCTGGTCTGGGGGCGGTGCTCTTTCTTCACCCGGGTTTCACAACAGGTAATTCTCATATACAAGGGCTTTGAGCTGATCCAAAACTGGTGCAGGTATAAACAATCAAAGAAGAAAGGTAGGATCCAGCTTTATGCAAATAAAATCCATCTTTATTGGCAAGGTTAAAACGCCAGATTTGGCTCAGTGAACAGCATACAGTGATAGCAAGCAAAACAGGTGTGTGAGCGTGACACCACGGCTTACATGTTTCGGCACTCAGCCGTAATCATAGCCATAGGTGTCATGCAGGTGAATGCAAGTTTAAAAAGTCTGTGTTACAGTTGTGATTGGATAAAAACAATGAATACAAAACACGCCCACACACCAGGTAATGAGTAATTTTAATCCTTAATACCCTAGTCACGCTACAGCAGGAGTACACACATTATGGTTTATATACAGGCAATCTATAAATATATATGGAGATGTATCCTTATAAATATAAACATTATATTTCTAGAATAGAAAACACATATAAATAATGCGATAACAATAGAAAGAAAGTCCAGAGGTAAACTGGACCAAAACTGGATGTAAAATATTTTACTATAATCACCATAGTTCTATCTACGATAAATCTTTGCAGTATAACTGGATATGTGAAAAATATATCACATGTGTACGAGAGAAAATGTTGCAATATACACATGATGTATTAAATTATCAAGGGTGTTTAGCCAACATGCGCATATTAGTTATGAAGGGGTACATTATTACCTGTAAAGATATATATAAAATTGCAGATGCAATATAAATATAGACAACTTTATGCGCATGTGACCAACATCCAGACCTAAGTAAATTAGTCCACAGATCGGAGAAAAATATAATATAATATGATGAGAATCATATAAGGGAGGTGCATGTAGGTAAGGATCCTCCATAATAATGAGTTCTATAATTAGCAAGCACTAAAACAAGATGTATATAGGCTAAGTGATTCGAAAGTGGCATCATTTAAAATGAAATATTAATAATGCTGGTTAGCTAGAATATATTCCCATTACAGAGTAATGTCTCAAAGGTGTATACCACTTAGAAAGAGTAAGCACATACACATATACACAAACATACACATACTGATGTATGTATGTATATATACATATATACACACACATTACAGGACAGTCTAGTGTGTAACCAGAAGAAGCACTTAGGTCATTACAACAAAGATCTGACCTAGTAATCCGCCCATCAGATAAGGGAGGTACTGTTGTAGTACTTGATAGGCAGGATTACATATCAGAGGCACACAGACAATTAAATATTCCCACAGATTATTCGATCCTACCCAGAAATCCAACAAATGAGTATAAGAAGCTCCTATTTGATATTTTAGATGATGGTGTTGAACACGGTTTCTTAGATGAAAATACAGCAGATTATCTCTATGTTAAGTACCCAAGAACCCCAGTCTTCCATATGTTCCCTAAGGTTCATAAGTCCCTTACCAACGTACAAGGCCGCCCAATAGTTAGCGGTATTGATTCTATTTTTGAAAGATTGTCCCAGTGGTTGGATGCCATCTTGCAGCCATTGGTTAACCAACTACCTTCATACACGAGAGATTCAAAACATATACTAAATCTCCTAACCAATACAAAATGGCAAACCAACTACCATTGGCTTTCGGTCGATGTGGTCTCACTATATTCTAGAATCCCACACAACAAGGGTATTGAAGCTGTAAGATATTATTTGACAACACACACAGAATATACATCAGATTTCCAAAACTACATTCTAAGAATTCTCGAGTTCCTATTGACTCACAATTTCTTTACTTTTGAAGGCAAATACTATGTGCAAAGATTTGGTACTGCCATGGGGGCGAAATATGCCCCCTCATATGCAAATTTATTTCTTGGCAAATGGGAGCTAGAAAACATCTTTGACCATAGCAACCCATTTAGATCTCACATTTGTTTCTTTAAACGTTATATTGACGACCTCCTTCTTATCTGGTCAGGTCCTCCTGCAGACATTAAGAATTTCATTGACATGATCAACAAAAATAATTTGAACTTGAGTTTCACATACACCACTGACAGAAACTCCATTATTTACCTAGACTTATGCCTTACAGGAGAGAGAAGGGGCAACATTGTATCAAAAGTGTACCAAAAACCTATCTCGGGCAACACCCTCCTGCACGCCTCCAGCTGCCACCCAAAAAATACATCATATGCTGTTGCAAAAGGCCAGTTCACTAGGCTTAAAAGGAATTGTAGCAACATGGAGGATTACGTGTAGGAGGCAGGTTGTCTTGAGAAGAGACTATTAGACAGGCTAGATTAGCTGTTGACCAACTGGACAGGGACCAACTTTTGGTGGATAAACCTAGAAACACACACAGAGATTTCCTAGGTGTACATTTTGTGACAACCTTCAGCACACAATACCCCCAAATCTGTGACATAGTCAGGAAACATTTCCCGTTACTGGCAGCCGACGAGAAGTTGGTTGAAACTGTAAAACAAGGCGTTAGGTGTTCCTACAAGAAAAGCCCCACATTGGCTTCTATTCTGTCTCCCACAGAATTAAAACAGACTTCTTGTCGCACTAGCTCATGGTTACAACATCTGGGCATGTTTAAATGTGGCCATAAGAAATGTAAACCCTGCGACTTTGCATGGGTTACTAAAGAATTCACCTCAGCAATAACGGGACAGACATATCCAATCAAAACCTGTTTAAACTGCCAAAGCACGAATGTCATATATATCATTACATGCACCTTATGTAACATTCAATACATAGGGTTAACCTCAAGGAATATAAATTCCCGCATTAGAGAACATTTCTCGACTATTACAAAAGGTACATCTAGCACACCACTTGTTCAACATTTTTCCACAAGACATCACAGTAGTCTGAACTCATTTAAATGGGCGGCAATAGAACAAGCTAAGGTGCCCAAGAGAGGTGGTAATCTTGAAAACATACTTGCCAAAAGGGAAGTGTATTGGATATACACCCTCAAAACCAGACTACCATTGGGTTTAAACTCAAGATACGATTTGATCAATTTCTGGGAATGATTTGAGAGTACAAATACTTATCATTCAAACATCTCTATAAATCAAATTCCTCTGTGGGTATTGTCCACTTTGCTATACCCCCCTCTCTGACATTCTAACATATATTCCGTACTTTTAACCTTAATTACACTTTAATACGCATTGATGGTTGGTTACACACTATACTGCCCTGTAATGTGTGTGTATATATGTATATATACATACATACATCAGTATGTGTATGTTTGTGTATATGTGTATGTGCTTACTCTTTCTAAGTGGTATACACCTTTGAGACATTACTCTGTAATGGGAATATATTCTAGCTAACCAGCATTATTAATATTTCATTTTAAATTATGCCACTTTCGAATCACTTAGCCTATATACATCTTGTTTTAGTGCTTGCTAATTATAGAACTCATTATTATGGAGGATCCTTACCTACATGCACCTCCCTTATATGATTCTCATCATATTATATTATATTTTTCTCCGATCTGTGGACCTATTTACTTAGGTCTGGATGTTGGTCACATGCGCATAAAGTTGTCTATATTTATATTGCATCTGCAATTTTATATATATATATCTTTACAGGTAATAATGTACCCCTTCATAACTAATATGCGCATGTTGGCTAAACACCCTTGATAATTTAATACATCATGTGTATATTGCAACATTTTCTCTCGTACACATGTGATATATTTTTCACATATCCAGTTATACTGCAAAGATTTATCGTAGATAGAACTATGGTGATTATAGTAAAATATTTTACATCCAGTTTTGGTCCAGTTTACCTCTGGACTTTCTTTCTCTATTGTTATCGCGTTATTTATATGTGTTTTCTATTCTAGAAATATAATGTTTATATTTATAAGGATACATCTCCATATATATTTATAGATTGATTCATCTTGAAAAAGCCCTGCAGAGGGAGAAACGCGTTGATGTACTGCAACTAAACCTAAGCTACTACTTGCCATTTAAAAGTGTGCAATACTGCTAACACTGTTAGCCATTTCCTATTTTTCCACTAGACCTGTAACGGGTCATTCCTGGACATTACTCTATACTACATTTTTGGATTTGGGTTGTACTGCAACTAAACCAAAGCTACTATTTGTCATTTAAAAGTGTGCAATACTGCTAACACTGTTAGCCATTTTCAATTTGCCACTAGACCTGTAACTGGTCATCTCTGGACACTATTTTATACTACATTCTTGGATTTGGTATCCTGCGTGCTATTTGGCACTAAGTGCAGGATTATTTTCTTCGATGATCGCTGCATTGTAGCAAAAAAAGCCAAGAAACAGTGCAACTTACTGACCTCGCATTTACACCAATCGGAAAGTGTATTCAGGACAGCGCCCTCAATAGTGACGTCATTACGGCCGTACAACTAGTCACAGAGAAGACTGAATGTGCACTCGTCTGGGTAAGCCCTTGTCTTGCTAACAAACCAACTCCCGATTGAAAAGTTAAGTGTGGATTTGGACTATCTTTGCTGTATTATGAACTTTATATTGCAAGTCTAGTCATATATTAAGTGATGGCAACTTAATTTTAGAAATTGTTTTTATTTACGGAGACGTCCGTTTTTACATTTGATATATCACCTAATGTGAATAAATTTTTGTCTCTTTAGACATTCATCTACTTTGTTTATTTTCTCTCTCTAATAAGTCTCACACATATACACCTTATCACCTTTAGCTTTTAGCGCTCCTATCGATCTTTCACTCTTAGGTATATTTATAGATTGCCTGTATATAAACCATAATGTGTGTACTCCTGCTGTAGCGTGACTAGGGTATTAAGGGTTAAAATTACTCATTACCTGGTGTGTGGGCGTGTTTTGTATTCATTGTTTTTATCCAATCACAACTGTAACACAGACTTTTTAAACTTGCATTCACCTGCATGACACCTATGGCTATGATTACGGCTGAGTGCAGAAACATGTAAGCCGTGGTGTCACGCTCACACACCTGTTTTGCTTGCTATCACTGTATGCTGTTCACTGAGCCAAATCTGGCGTTTTAACCTTGCCAATAAAGATGGATTTTATTTGCATAAAGCTGGATCCTACCTTTCTTCTTTGATTGTTTATAACACACACACACACATATATATATATATATATACATATATATATATATATATATATATATACAAACACACACAAGTATGTGCAAGGATATATGTACAAATTCTAGCATTAATAATAATTTTAAAAATAAATAAAAATATGACTCCTAGAAATACAAATACACATTAATTTCTGTAAAAGTATCATATAAAAAATCAGTATAAAAATAACTTTCTATGAGATATTGTTTGTTGAGGTATAAATCTATTTATTTCTTGGACATTAACAGATGAAAATTAAAAGATTAGTTTTAGAGAAATGTGCTTGTTCATGGACAGTAATACAATGGTATAAATAAATTTGGGAAAAACCCGAATAACCGCGACATCGATGAATGTTACTTAACACCAATCCGATGCTCTTTGCACCGTACTTGACACGCATGTTTTTGACGGGTTTTTTGATATATAAGGAGATCGTATTCAGATCCACTGCAGCGATGTCTCGCAAGCGTATTGATGCCGGCGAATGCAACATAGTTGGCGCCTTGATAAATTAGCCCCTGAGTCTTAATTCAGCCAATAACTGCACTAAAGGCAGTTTTATATCACTGTAAAAATACTTTGTATACATAATACCGTCAGAAATATAGTACAGTGCTGTAATCAGAAATGTAGTAGTTGTTTTAAAGAAATATATTATATTATTTGCATTTTAGGACACAACAACCAAACCAAAGATGCTAGCAGAGAAGATTGTGATGCACTGGTGTTAATTTACTAGTAATTTTTAACAATTCTGGATTTGGGGATTTATACCTATAGTAGGAACAGGTAGTAGAAGATAAGATTACACCTTCAGTACTCAATAAAACCTTTATATTTAGTTTTGTGGTCAACTAATTACACAAATTGTACTGTCTAGAACAGTGGTCTCAAAGTACTGGCCCTGGGGCCATAGGCGGCCCTCAAGATAGTTTAATATGGCATTCCTTTGTTTTTTAGGTAAATTATTAGTTTGGCTCCATCACATTTTTTAGGGTTCTAAGAGGTGTAGCAAGTTGATTAATATAAGCTCTCACAAGATAAATATAAAGACAAACATGCATTGTTCATCGTAGACTTTTATTCAGTTCCAGAATGATCACTTCACTTGGCCCTTACAAGATAAATATACACTGTGTATGTCTATTGTAAAATACAGCTCCTATCATGCACTATTACTTGGATAATTGTCACTTCAAGTTTCTAGTATATCCAGTTCCAGAGCACTCACTCTGTTCAAGGAGCCCCCATTGGAAAAGATTACTTGGCCAGTGGCCCCCGGACACAATGAGCTTGATTTCCTTTTTTAAATATCTTTATTAGTCTTAGCCATTTGAAAAAAGAGAAGAAAAAAGAGCGAGCACAACAACAACAAAAAAGAAATAACATATGTTCTGTATATTCACGGTCTCCCAGGACCAACATAATTCAGTGATACAACAACACTGGAACAAACTTAAGCAATCATAAAAATGTTAATACTATCTCTAAATCCAGTAGAGACTACAATAAAGTGGCTAATTTTCCACACTATATACATAAAAATAAAAAGATAAACAAACAAACAAAAAAAAAAAGAAAAAGGAGGGAGGAAATCATAAGGGGAAAAACCGAATCCCCCCCTTCTCCTCCAGGAACCTATGGGTACCGACCAACATCTACACTGTCAACTCTCAACCGAGGCTACTCTACCACATTTCTATTTCTGATCCAAGTATCTGGAAATACCCTGTGTAAGACCAGTTCTGCAAAGCTTACTGAGGCCACAAAAGGTCTCAAAATCTGTCTCTGCAGACCATTTGGGTATGTCTTAATAACCGGTGCCCAGTCTTCCAAAAACTCTTTAATTTTTCTTTCAGACACTAGCTGTAAATGAAAGGATTCAAAGATAATCTGGGCTTGAATATCTCTTAAGACTTGTGTCAAACTAGGAGGGCTCTTCACTATCCATTTTTTAAAGATATTGTACCTAACTGTTAGTATAATTGTATTTAGGATACGCATTCTCTCCCCTTCTCTTATCTCCAGAAAAAGCAACACTATATCTTCGAGAGAGAAGGCAATAGAACTTGCAAAGAGTCTATTATACCAGAATTGGACTTTCAGCCATAATTGAGATATCTTTGGACAGGCCCATAACATGTGGCAAAGGTCAGCCCGGATATATGCGCAGTGTTCACATCGAAAATTTTTATCAGGATAATATTTGGCCAGTAAGGCCGGAGATAAATAAGAGTTATTTAATAGTTTTAAGTGAGATTCTTTCCAACTTACAGGCAACGGGAGTCTAGCGACTCTCGCAAGACTATTACTTAACTTCTCGAAATCTATAGAGATAATATGTGGGAGCCAGAATTTAATCAGTTTATCTTCCTCCAGCAAACCTTGCTTCATCAGCATAATATCGTAGATTAACGAGATTGATGAATCACCAAGGATGAATTTTCTTATACAAATCTTGACCTCAGACCAATCGCATCTCCCGCCTGCATACCATTTCTGTGCATTGACAAAATGTCGGATCTGGAAATATGCAAACCGATGCAGCCTAGAGAGAGAAAACTGCTCCCTAATTGTTTCCCAGGGAAGCATCTGTAATTCAACATTAACTAACTGATGTACATATTCTAGCCCCTTAACCTGCCAGTCATAGAAACATTTCTGGTCTATACCTTGAGAAAACAGATAAGGTAAGTATTCAGAGAAAGATGAATCAATTTTAAGCAGTTTACAAAGCCTATACCACGCTGTAATTATATTCCTAAATGAGATAAGTGAAGATACCTCCGGCGGGAGAGACTGGGGAGCACAGTGAATTAGGGCTTCAGAGACCATGGTTCAATCATATATGATTAAAGATCAAAAGTAGTGACTAACTCAGACCGAGAGATCCAATAAAAAACAGTCTTACTCAATGAAGCATAATTGTAGAGTCTGATACTGGGCAGAGCCAACCCCGCACCAGTATATTTTTGAGCGAGCCTATTAAGAGATAGTCGTGGCTTTTTAGATTTCCAAATAAACTTTGAAAACCAAGCTGCCAGCTTCTTCAAGTCCTTATTTAAGATCAGAAGAGGTAAGTTTTGAAGATAGTAGAGAATTTTCGGGAAAATTATCGTTTTAATCAAATTGACCGAGGCTGAAAGTGATAAGGGAAATGCTGCCCATATCTTAAGATCCTCTTGGATTTTCTGAAATAGCCAACCAAAATTGGCCTGATACCATAGTTTCGGGTTTCTATTGATCTCTAGCCCAAGATATTGAACAGCATCCACCTTGTGGAAAATTGTTATGGGTTGATCCGAACACCGGGTCCCTAGCCACATCAATTCGCTCTTCTCCATGTTGATCTTATAGCCTGCAAATGTACTAAATTGATTTATCGCATTTATCACATTTGGAATAGTATCAGTCGCTTTATTTAGAAAAAGTAGGATGTCATCAGCATAGAGTAGTATTTTCAGATTTTGGCCCCCCAACAAAATCCCAGGGAGAATTTCACGAAGTTTGATAGCCAGGGGTTCCAGGACAATAAGAGAAGAGGCAAAAGCGGGCAACCCTGTCTTGTTCCTCTTTGCAGAAGAATCTTGGGAGAGATCATGCCGTTAACTAGTAAATACGAGACAGGTTTCTGATATATCTTTTGAACAAAATTGAGAAAATTACCGGAAAAAAACAAATTTGCACATAGTTGAGAACATATGTTTCCAGGAGATGCAGTCAAAAGCTTTGACTGCATCTAAAGTGAGAACCGCTATGTTCTTAAGATCAGTCCTCTCCTTAAGCTGTTCTAAGTTCCAAATAAAATCGACTAATGTTATTAATTTCCTTATATTCTTGAAGGAACACCGAGATGGCATAAAGCCCACCTGGTCCGGGTGTATAAGTTTCTCCAAACATAAAACCAATCTGTAAGACATGATGGAAGCGAGAATTTTATAGTCTGCATTGAGGACTGAAATAGGCCTATATGAGGCCGGATCCTCTGGATGTTTCCATTTTTTAAGGATCAAGGAGATATTGGCGGCCGAAAATAACGAAGAGGGTATATTACCCGAACTAAAATAGCTATTATACAGTTTTTCTAATATTGAAATAAGCAGCTTGGATAAGCTTTTATAAAATTCCGAGGGTAACCCATCTGGTCCTGCTGCTTTGTTCAATTTAGCCCGAGATATCGCACTACTGATTTCCTCAACTGAAATAGGGGCATTCAGCATATCCAGATCTTCTAATTGAATTTTGGGTACCGAGATCAGGGACCAGAAGTTCGTTTCATTATCTTGATTATAATCTCCTTCCGCATATAATTGTCGGGAAAATTCAAGGAAAATTCCAGCGATTTCTTCGATGTCAGAGGTGCGTTTACCCAAATGCTGTATCACAGGAATAAGATTCTTATTTTTCCTAGCTTTGACCAATCTCGCCAAACTTTTAGCTGAACTACCATGAATGCTCTTAAACCGTAAATTAACTTTTAGCTCTTCTTCCTGATGTTTTTGTAATAGAACGGAATCTCTCTCTTTCTTAGCGTTTACATATGTATTCCAGTTAGTCCTGGAACGCAGACATCGATAGTTCCTAAAAGCATTTCTTACCTGATTGGTTAATTGCAGAAATCCCTTTATTTCACCCCGTAAAACCGCTTTGCCAGCTTCCCAAAATTTTTAAATTTTATGAAGGTATGACGAATTAAGCCTGGAGTACCGAATTAAGCCTGTAGTACTCGTTCCATTTTTCTTTTAGCCAAAACATAAATCTAGGATCATTAGATAAGAACCGTGGATAAAAAAATCTGGAATTCTTACAGCCAATTCTATCTTGCAAAAGCAGCGAAACGGAGATTATCGCATGGTCCGAGATCATGATCTCTCTGATTTCAGCCTCCAATTTGCCACTTGAAAGTGAAACTGCAATCAAAAAAAGATCTATACGCGAGAACGTTCTGTGCGCTTTAGATTCACAAGTAAAATTTTGTACATCTGAGTTCAACCTACGCCACACATCATGGACCTGCAATTTCAGAATCTCAAGAAATATTTTGAACTTCTCTTATTCTCTGACATATTTTTAGTTGAAAGCCTATCCAATTCCGGGTATAAAGTCATATTGAAGTCCCCACCAATTATTAAATTCTCTTTAACATATGAGAACAACTTGATTTTGATTTTATCCCAAAACTCACAGTTAAATTTATTGGGACAATAGATATTACACAGGGTAAATTTAATCTTATTTATGCAAATGTGCAGAATAATTTATCTGACCTCTGGATCTATCTCGGCCTGGATAACCTTATAGTCAAGAGACTTGTTTATCAGGATCGCTACTCCACACTTCCTACCTCTAACTGAAGATGTTATCACCTCCCCTACCCATTTAATCTTGAGTTTGTTAGCTTCCTGTTCTTCCAAGTGGGTTTCTTGGAGGAAGGAGATATCTGGATTCTTCCTTGCTAGGAGTTTAATAATAAGTTTACGTTTAGAGGGAGAAGAGATCCCATCCACATTCCAAGAAGTTATCTTAAGCTCCATCGATTAATGCAAACTAATTATCTCTAAGAACCTGTAGGAAGGAAGAAGGGGGGGGGGAACACCAAGGAAAAAGAGTAACTAAACAGACGGGAAGTATCCTTATCTTACATGGTATAAATAAAAAATCTTTACTTTTGCCATTCAGTCCATCAGTTTTAACAATAGCACTGTTCAAAATCACCAAACACATCAGAAATATAACAATATCTTGTAATCTAAACAATAATTTTACCAGGCAAAAGCAAGCTGATATCGATCTCATTTATCTTTAAGAAATTCTTTTACTTCCCCCACCTCAGAGAAGATCAGACGAGATCCCCCGTACTCAACTATTATTTTAGCAGGATAAATCATTCGCGCCTGAATACCTTTATTAATAATTTGGGTACAGAGGGGAGCCATCGTCCGCCTTCTCTGCGAGGTTTCGACTGAAAAGTCCTGAAACAAAAGGACTTTACTATTAAATATTAAGGGGTCCTTCAATTTTTTAAACAGTTTCATTACTTCCATTTTATCCTGAAAATTCAATACCCTGCATATACACATTCTACTTCTGCCCTGAGCTGTCTATAAAGTTTTTTTGGGACCAATTCTATGGGCTCTCTCAATCGTGATGGGTAACATTGATTGTGGAACTCCCAGTCTCTGTGGTAATATCATAGAAGTAAACTGAAGCAAATCTTCAAACTCAGGAGATTCTAGAAGACCCACAATTCTAATATTATTTCTTCTCGCCCTCTCTTCAAAGTCATCCAACCGCCCCTGCAAATTAGTGATTTTAGAATCCTGTTGGGTAATTATACTACCTTGAGCGCTGACCTGGTCCTCCAAGTCAGAGATCCTACTCTCTGCTTCCTGCATTCTATTAGAAAATTGTCTTACTTCTGCTGATAACATGGTAATTTCTGAAGAAATTGAGCCCAACTCTTTTTTGATCATGTCAAATTGCGGTGAGAATAATTCAGACAGTTGAGCAATCAAGGCGTGAGTATCAGCAAAATTAGTCATTGGGCTCCATGTACTAAGCTGTCTGCGAGGTCTTCGTGACTATTTTCGTCTAAATTTCTGCGTGCGGATCAATAACCGTATGTACTATCCCACGAATCCATTGAAAACCTTATATTAAAAAACGGCGAGCGAACTTGCCCGCAAATCTTGAATTCTCGTCTTTTTTGTAGCTAGAAAATACTCGCTCGACATAAATCTCGCACAAAACAGGAATTACTAAACTATCTATTTCTACGCTCGTGAAATTCTCCGCACCTACCTCGTTAAAAATCCCTCGCCAGCTAATAGGTGGCGAGCACCATAATAAACAATAGGGTCTATCAGATCAACGCCTACAACTGATTTAAAAGAGGTGTACAATTGAATGTTTACTCACTTTTGATCCTGTTAGCCATATGGAGACACTTCTTCAACTTTATATTGTTCGTCTGATGCAAATGAGGGGTAGAAGGCAAATTCGTCAACCTGATGCCCCAAATCCGGTTCGAAGAAGGCGATTACGAGTACAGCGGGTATTCCTTCCTCGGGTTCCTTTAGATGCCCTTTCCGATCGAGAGGTTATTCAAAGGTTCCGTCTGGATCGACATTCAATATTGTCTTTATATTCTCAAATAGCACATTTTATAGAGCCTGTGACGGCTCGTTCAAGGGCCATTCCCGGAATACTAAAGTTTCTTGCTGCCTTGCACTTTTTTGCCACCGGATCATTTCAGGCAGTGTCCAGCGTCATCATTGGTTTCAGTCAGTCTGCCTTTTCTCGTCATCTTTCCAAAGTTATCGATGCACTCATGCATATATTCCCCGAATATGTTTGTCTACCATCTACCACAGAAGAGTGGCAATCGATAAAGTCGCAATTCTACAGTGTGGCTGGAATGCCAAATGTTCTTGGGGCAATAGACTGTACCCATATTGCAGTTCGACCGCCACGGTTACGGGAGGAGATTTACCGCAACCGAAAGTCCTGCCATTCCTTGAATGTACAGATGGTTTGTGACCCCAAAATGAGAATTATCAGCGTGAGATCAAATTACCCTGGCTCCTGCCATGACGCTTATATCCTGCGGCAGACTGGACTGTACCAAAAATTCGAAAATGGGGAAATGCCAGAGGGATGGTTATTAGGTAAGCTTGAATTGAACTCAACAAAAAATTTTAAAGGTTTTCTAAAGAGCATGTAATTTTAAACGACTTTCAAATTGACTTTTTATTATTTTTATATCAATTGTTGAAAATCATATCTAGATATATGCTCAATAGCTGCCGATTGGTTGATGCACCTAGAGGCCTTGTTTGATTGGCTCACATTTGTGCATTGATATTTTTTCAACAAAGGATATATAAATAAATTCTGAAAAAAAAACACATTATATAATTAAATTTTTAAATTGTTACAAATTTATACTAATTTGACGCTAGCCTCAATAACTAATAAAAATTATTTTGTCTTTTTGGAATGACTTACATCAATATTTTTTTTTTTTAATTACAGGGGATGCCGGTTACCCTTGTTATGAATGGCTTCTGACACCCTATAATAACCCCCAACTCCGGAAACATATTCGTTTTAATGAAGCACACAAGAGCACAAGGGGTGTCATCGAAAGGACTTATGGATTATTGAAAATGAGGTTCCGATGTCTGGACAGATCTGGCGGTGCAATGCAGTATTCTACAGAAAAAGTTGCAAGAATCATCTTAGTTTGCTGTGTCTTGCATAATATTGCCACCAAAAGAGGATGCCCCATTGATGACGATATTGCCATGCCTTTTAATGACTTTCCAGAAGAAATTTTCAGAGAAAACACCAATAGACGTGGCATGGCCACAAGGGATATGGTTTCTGACCAATATTTCGAAGTTTGATCTTTCTCTAACAATTTGTTCATCTTATGTAAATTGTGTTCTGCATTTTTTTTTTGTTTTTTTCAAATAAAATTTGTGTGCAACATCATCATATTGTTATTTATTTGTAGCCCTTTTTCTAAACAAACCTTATTTTCATTGTTCACACCACAAAAATAAATGAAACAGATTTTTTTTTAAATGAAAATAATATAACAATTTATTTTAAGTTCAAAAGGCAACAAGAATAAGAATTATAACTATTTCTATCCTAATACAACTAATATATTTACATAACTAAAAAAGTTCAACATTTATCTATTCAAAAGGTTACATATTAGACTTACTATTCTACATTTAACCAGTGATTTTGTTACATAGTAATTGTATCAAATATAAATGAATCACAAAATTTGAGAATATATATATTGGTAGTGTTATCTGTGGTCAATGACCTAGGATATAGTGATGTACTAAAAAAAAGATTATCCCTGACGATATATTTATATCGTCATTGTTCATTCCTCATGCAAAATTTATCGTTCCAACAGAAATTTAATATATTATTGGTTATTAATGGTTAGTCGGAACAACAATATTATTCATGTTACATAGTATTAGAAAAATAAAGATTCAACAAAAAAAATGATACATTGTAAAAATAGTCATGCGTCAATTTGATTGACAAGTATAGTTGTGACGTCAGATACTAACATGTCGCTAACGGAGCCTTTCACAGCTGGAGAAATAGTCATTCTGGTATATGCAATGGAACGATATTTTCCTCATCGTATGGGAGGAGTTCGATTGGTAAAGCAGGACAGTCGTGATCATATTATATACGAAATGATAAGAAGGATGTATAGAGTATCAAAGATAAAAAGGACAAGACGTCAATGCCTAAGAAAGTACAGCGATTTGAGGCGTAGGGAAACTAATTATTACAATTCAATTAAACGACTAATAAGAAACTGTAAGTATAAATGTTTATTGTTACTTATAGTAACTTTCAATTTTAATAGTTATTGATAGTAAGTCCAAAAACTGCGTCATCTTTTACCTTTCACCATTGATTGATTTTCAATAATAGTAGGAACAAGGGACAACACATTTGACTTTCAGTATTCCGTTATACCTTTTCTATCTGAACATTGAAAGAGAAAAATTATGTTCATTGTTCCTTTAGCTTTAATAAACTGTTATTTATAGTATCTTATTTTTTTATAAAGCTATTCACCTTTAAGTAAGCTATATACTTGTTGATTAAACTAGAATGTAGTGTTTAATAATCCTTTAATTAATAGAAATCTCAAAATCCAATTTTACATTGATAGTAGCATTCGATAATCGATTTAATCATATATTTTTAGTATTATTAATACAGAAAATGTTTTTTTTTAGTATATCTTCAACTTGCATATATGAAATGAAAATTAACATCTATTAATCATTACAACTATAAAAATAAAGTCAATTTTTACAAACAGATATGAAAAAATCAAAATCAAAAACTCAAAAAATTCCACGTTATTTAAGAGAAATAAGGATTGAAACGCCAAATAGTGGGATCACTTCACCACCCCTTCCTTTGACACTTATGGACATACCAATGACTCCCAAAAATAACAGAGCAGTGAAAAAAATGGCTGTCAACACTCAAAAAGGTACATAACTATAGAACAGCGTTAACAAGGTTTTATAAATTGTAAATAAAATAAATAATAATTAAAAAAAAATGATCTAATGCACATTTAGATATCCCTGGATGTTCTTATGAAGAAATTCCATCCTTTGAAAAAGAACCTAATTATTATTTTGATCTTGAGGTCGATGAGCCATGCACAAAAGATGATGATACTAATCTTGGAAGAGGTATTAGAATTTTTGTTTTTCAGGGAAGTGAAATATAGAAAAAATAATTTAATTTTAATTTTAATTTTTTATATATTTATAAAAAGGTCAACCTTTGGACAAAGCGGTACAAGTTGAAATAGAATTGGATGGCATGGTATATGCAACAAGTAATGATATTGGACAAAACATGTTTCCTCCTAAAAAAAATCTGATAGACAAAGGTATTTTATTTAGTTACCTTTGTCAAAAATAGAATAATTTTAAAAAAATAAATTAAAAATTAAAAATGTTATTTATTTATTTTACTTTAGCCTCCGGTTCAAGCGATGCTTACACATTAGAGGAAAAAATTGTGCAGACAGAAAATGATATGGATATCATACCTCCCAAAGAAAATGAAGGTATATACAGATATCAATATATTATTTATATTTTGTTATGTGATTAATATGTGAATTTAATTTATTTTTATTTATTTTAAGGTATAGAAGTTTTTGAAGAAAAAATCGATGAAAGCACACAAACTTTTTTGGATGATAACTTCAAAATTAAATTGGCAAAAATTAGGTCTATAATGGGAATGTTGATGGAGCAAGTTGATTTTTTGTACCAGAAATATGGCATTTAGTATTTTTTTTTTAAATAAATCTTTTAAAACACTTTCTATTGTTTTGAGAAAAAAAATTACAAATTTAGAAACATCCAAAAAAAAAAAGGGATGATGAGTGTTTGTTATAAAAATTGAAATTTTTTTTTTATTTTTTTTTACCATTTCATAAAAAAAAAATATATATTGTAAGCAATAAAAACAAAAATTCAATGAAAAAAAAATTGTATTCATTCTTTTTTCAAAAATTTTAATAAAAAACACAAAAAAATTTTTTTTAAAATATTAGTGCAAATGGAAAATAAAAATATATTTTGAACAAAAATATAAAACAAATCAAAAAGTGCAACATCAAAAACAGTATAAACTCAAGTTATTAATACAATTAATAAAGATGTCTATCACTACTGTCCTGGCCTATTTGGTTCAGAAGGACCCTGTCTTTCACGAATAATGGACAGGAGAGAATTCATTGTTTGTTCTGCGAGGCGTAATGAACGGTTTATCTGTTCGTTGTGCTCCTCGTCCATTCGCCTCTGCCAATCAAACCTCTCTCTGTCTAACTGCAATTGTCTTTCTGCTAATGATGCACTTCGGTCCAGGTGTGCGATTAAAACATTCTGTAACTCTCTATGATCCACCCTATATTGTCTAGCAAGAGAGATCATTTCATTGAGACAGACATCATCCACTTCTTCAATTTCATTGTTGCCAGGTACCACAGGTCTTTCATTAGATTGTGTTTCCGCTGGCTCTACATTTCCTTGAATTGTTTGTTCTTGTACTTCTGCTTCATCAGGGACAGGTTCATGGATCTCCATTGGTTGAGCATCCATGATATCATCCAACAAATCTGGGGTCTCACTTCCATGATCCCTGGATTGAAGTTCCTCCTCCTCAGGTCTTTCTGGTTGTACAGCAACCAGGTTTAAGATGACCTCCCTCGATGACTCCTCTGTATCTGTGAAAATTAAAAATAAAAAAATAAATATATATGAATATATTAAGATTTTAATATCTATATAAAAATATAATGTAGATATATAAATATATATATATAAAAATATATATATATATATATCTATATATATATTTTAAAAAAAATGTAAATTTTTTTTAACGATTTTAAAATTTTTAGTAGCAGCTGTGAATATGTACTATGGAAAAAAGGCAGCACTCACATGTCATTTGTAACTCAAATTCAACTGTTCATAACACAAAATTAAATAATCTTTTTTTTTTTTTTTTTTTTAGAAAATTTAATGAAGCTTTTGTATTATTAAATGCTCTTTTTAATTTTAAATGACGAGTGATTGATGCCTTTTTATGATCTAAAATTCTAAATATATCTATCTATATATATAAATGTGTATATATATAGATATATTTATATATATATATATATATATATATATATATATATGTATATATATATATATATAGATAGCAATATATATATTTTTATTTATATAAATATATATCTTTATATATCCTAAAAATAATAATATATATGAAGATGTTGATATCTTGATATTTATGTATAAGAAGAAAATTTAAAAAAAAAGGAATGTATTAATAGTACAGATTCTCACCATCAAACAACCGTGGAGAACTTCCCGTCATGTTCCGAAAAAGATGTCCAAGGTCAGCTATGATAAAAAAAAAATATATATATATATTAAAATAAAATTTCTTTAGTGAAAAATCCAAAATAAAAAAATTACAATAAAGCAATGTTATCTATATGGCCTAAGTGAGCAAAAACTACCACGCTTTTAAAAGAAAAAAAAAAAAAGGGAATTCAAGTAATTAGATTTTTTGAGAGAAAGCGAATTTCGGTTAGCTTTGACCAGTATGACCAGAGGAGAATGGAAAAAATGAAAATATATTGTTTACCTGTACCTCTACCAACACTGGTTTCAGGGGTGCTGGTACGGATATCTGGAAGTGTATCCGCTGATAAAAAGGTATGGCTAGCAGATGATGTGCTTCTTATCGTTTGCCCAATAACGACACCACCACTAGTCATCGATGTCCCAGAGGAGGTTGATGGAATGGCTGAAGCAGGGTCATCACCACCCCTAGCTGTCACGGATTGTGGTCGAGCTGTTAAGAGATAAATAAAATCAATCGTTATTCATGTTTCGATCCATAGAAGATTAATAAATAACTAATATTTAAAATTTTAAATAGTGGTTATTGAAAGGGACAGTGTAGCACACACAATAGTAACCAGGTTGAAGAATTTGAATGTAAAAATTAAATTTTTTTGTAGACACTCAAGGTTGTTTGTATTGAAACTGTTTTGTAAAGCTTGTTTCTAGTATTTAAAAAGTGTTGAGTACTTTGTTTGACATAAAACAATAGTCCTGTGTTTATGTAATCTTTCATTCTATTCATTATTCATTCTATTATATTCTTTAATTCTATTCATTCATTGTATTATGTATCAACAAGCTGTTATAAGTGTTATTTGAACTTGTCATTTAATTACCTTGTTAACAAAAAACTGTAAACGAAAAAGAGTCGTCTGCTCATTTGCTAATTAAATGACAAGTTCAAAGAATACTTATAAGAGCTTGTTGATACATCATAAATTAGTTGAATGAATGAATAGAATGAATAGAATGAATAGAATGAAAGAATAATGAATAGAATGAAAGATTACATAAACACAGGACTATTGTTTTATGTGAAACCAACTATTCAATTTTTTTTTAAATAATAGCATTTAAACACTCATTAATCCGCTTAAAAAACAATATCTTGATATTATATATACACTAATGTTGAGAGTGTGAGTGTGTATCTGCATGTGTAAGTGTATAATATTAGTGTGTGTGTATCTGCATGTATAAGTGTATATTTTTTGGTCTGTATACATGCTTGTCTAATGTATACTGTAACGTTTGTTTTTGTGAATTTGTCTACAAAAATATAGCACTGTATTTTCAAACGATCCTTGAATACAGAGCTCACATAGCAATAACAATATTGTTTGGCGCAGCTTTTGATTTGATGAATAGGGACATTAAACCACAAAAGATTTGTTCATCAGTCATAAAGAAATTAAGATTTTAAAATAGATCGAAATTTACTTCCATTAAAGGCGTCTATTAGCTAGTAAGCTGTTCTAAATATGCTTTTCATCAAAGGATATCAAGAAAATGAAGTAAATTAAAATAGAATTGTTATTTAGAAAGCAATACAAAAATAAAGCAGTAATAGGACTATAATCAAAATTGGCGCCAATAAATATTGATTTTCCAAAATATAATTAAATGTTAAATATTTTTATAAACCGACTCCACTGGAAAATTACAATATGATCATCATTCAATTTAAAAAATAGTAATTATATTAATGTTTTACATCTTCGGTCGCTATCACAATCATCTGTGATCATGAATATTACATTACATACGTTATTGGTTAAGCTATACAAAAATCTAACAGTAATCTGCATTGATGTAACGTAATCAAAATTGACGCACCAAAAAATTGATTTGAAAAAATATCTTTACAAGATAGATATTTGGATAAACCGACTCTAATGGATAATTACAATATGATCATCATTCAATTCAAATAATAGTAATTCGATAATTGTTTTACATCTTCGGTCGCTATCACAATCATCTGTGATCATGAATATTACATTACATACGTTATTGGTTAAGCTATACAAAAATCTAGCATTAATCTTCATTGATTTAACTTAATCAAAATTGACGCACCAAAAAATTGATTGGACAAAATATCTTTACAAGATACATATTTGTATAAACCAACTCTAATGGATAATTACAATATGATCAACATTCAATTTAAATTATAGTAATTCGATAAATGTTTTACCTCTTAGGTCGCTATCACAATCATCTGTGATCCCGACGATTACTTCTGGGCCTAGACGCTGCACCAGTCTCTGCTCGTAATCATTAAGATCAGCGACATAAGCTGTTCCACCTCCGGTAGCACGGGTTGAATTTTTTTCTTTTGCCAATTTGGCTTTTGCAAACCGTTTGATGTCGTTGTACCTTTTTTTAATTTGATCAACGTCCTTTTTCCCAGGTCCCTGAGCACTGACAGCATCACTTATCCGGGTCCATATACTTTTTTTACGGATACTAGACGTTTGCTTCGAACGACAACCAAATAAATAGTCATATGAGTCTAGCACCATATCGACAAGAACCAGGTTCTGCTGATGTGAGAAGTGGGGATTCTTCGATTTGGACTGTGAATCAGATCGAGAAGTAGCCATACTTAATTTATCGATAACAATAAAAGTCAGTAAAGCTTCAAGTTCTTGAAATATGCAGTCTGAAAAACTTTATTAAATAGAGCTTATATAGTGCTGCAATATGTTCCCGCGACAAAGCTGACGTTTCTGACACCTTGCAGTCACGTGGGACAAACATGACTGACAGTTTGTAAGCGATTAATAGTACATTCGCAAATAGCGAGGCGTCATATGTATGAATCATTCGCCAGTGCTCGATGCGGATTTGACGCGCCTTTTTTTTGAATAGTTTTTAGTACATATGGCGGGCGGGCAACATCTCGCTAGCTGCGAGTTAGAGCGAGTCGAGCAAACACGTTGTCGGCGAAAAAATTGATGCTTTAGTACATGGAGCCCATTGGTTCTGTCGTGTTATCAAAACTAGATTCGGGTACTTTAGCTCTTTTGTCTTTAGCTTTACTCGGAATTCTGGGGGAAGAGGATTTCCCCTGTGATAGAAATGTATCCATAAATTAGTGAATGGAAAATAAGAGTGAAACAAACGTGCGGAAAAAAAAAAATAATAGAAGTAAGGATCCGGACAAACCCGACCCCTCCTGGTGAATTAGGGAGTCTAATTTTTATTTAGAATATGTCTCTCAGACATATAAATAGTGAGAAGTGAAAAAAAAAGGAAAAAAAAGGAAATTGTGAAGTGCTCTGGTGTAAGCCTTAAAACTAAGGCCTAGATTTGGAGTTTGGCGTTAGCCGTGAAAACCAGCGTTAGAGGCTCCTAACGCTGGTTTTAGGCTAACTCCGGTATTTGGAGTCACTCAAAATAGGGTCTAACGCTCACTTTTCAGCCGCGACTTTTCCATACCGCAGATCCCCTTACGTAAATTGCGTATCCTATCTTTTCAATGGGATCTTTCTAACTCCGGTATTTAGAGTCGTGTCTGAAGTGAGCGTTAGACATCTAACGACAAAACTCCAGCCGCAGGAAAAAAGTCAGTAGTTAAGAGCTTTCTGGGCTAACGCCGGTTTATAAAGCTCTTAACTACTGTGCTCTAAAGTACACTAACACCCATAAACTACCTATGTACCCCTAAACCGAGGTCCCCCCACATCGTCGCCACTCGATTAAATTTTTTTAACCCCTAATCTGCCGACCGCCACCTACGTTATACTTATGTACCCCTAATCTGTTGCCCCTAACACCGCCGACCCCTGTATTATATTTATTAACCCCTAACCTGCCCCCCACAACGTCGCCTCCACCTACCTACACTTATTAACCCCTAATCTGCCGACCGCAAAGCGCCACCACCTACGTTATCCTTATGTACCCCTAATCTGCTGCCCCTAACACCGCCGACCCCTATATTATATTTATTAACCCCTAATCTGCCCCCCACAACGTCGCTGCCAGCTACCTACAATAATTAACCCCTAATCTGCCGACCGCAAAGCGCCGCCACCTACGTTATCCTTATGTACCCCTAATCTGCTGCCCCTAACACCGCCGAGCCCTATATTATATTTATTAACCCCTAATCTGCCCCCCACAACGTCGCCTCCACCTGCCTACACTTATTAACCCCCAATCTGCCGACCGGAGCTCACCGCTATTCTAATAAATGTATTAACCCCTAAAGCTAAGTCTAACCCTAACACTAACACCCCCCTAAGTTAAATATAATTTAAATCTAACGAAATTAATTAACTCTTATTAAATAAATTATTCCTATTTAAAGCTAAATACTTACCTGTAAAATAAATCCTAATATAGCTACAATATAAATTATAATTATATTATAGCTATTTTAGGATTTATATTTATTTTACAGGTAACTTTGTATTTATTTTAACCAGGTACAATAGCTATTAGCAAAGCAAAAAAGAAAACCGGCTAACCATCCGCAAATGAATCCAGGGAAGTGGTAAAGGTAAGATGCAGTAAGGTTTTATTATTTACAGGTACAGACAGGCTAAAATCAAAAAGGTGGGCATGCAGAAAAAATGCACCAAACGGAACTGGTCCGGATGGCTACTGAACAGCAAAAAACATACGCGTTTCGTGAGGGGCTACCTCACTTGCTCACTGCTTGAAACAGAATGCTGTTCTGCAAGCATATATAGAGGGTCAATTAGGTTAATTAGTAATCTGTTTAATAATTGATACTTGATTTAGTTTTTAACCCTTAAAACTATATATGCTGCATAAACAGACAGAATGAGTACAGGAATGCAATGCTCGTTTTAAAACAATGCATTAAAGTGAAAATACACAATTTTAAATTGATGGTTTTCAATAACATAAGAACACTATATCATTAGGGGTTAAAGATTAATATATGAAAAGAAAAATATACCCCTAAAATGTGTGTTACATATTGAAGTTGTAAAGAACTATACTAACGGTTTACACAATTTATCAGATATATATTAAAAAATATTTGTTTACACAAACAAATTGACATCTGATTCAATATTTAGACCAAATGGGACCCTGGAATTTACATTGAAAATCCACCTGACCTCTTTTTTACTGAGCTGATATTCCCTATCCCCCCCCCCCCCTTTTAGAGAAGGGTACATGGTCCACAGCCTGAAAAAAATGCTAAGGAGGAATCTCCTTGGTGTTCAAACTTAAAATGTGATGCTACTGAGGTAAATATATCTGGATCATTTATATCCCTTATATGCTCTAGTACCCTATCTCTCAACCTTCTTTTTGTTTTTCCTAGGTACTGTATTTGGCAGCTTTTGCATGTCATGAGGTAAACTATATGTGTGGAATTGCAGTTAAGGTTATACCTAATCGTGTATTGTTTTCCAGTGCTGTTCGATTGAAAAGTATTTCCTTCAGTAATATGATTACAAGTAATGCACCTATTGCCTCTGCATTTAAAGCAACCTAATCTTGTTGGTAACCAAGTACCTTTTTTGATTTCTGGTAGAAAAGAGGGGGATACATAGTTTTGGATACTTTTTGCCTTTCTGGACACACATTTTATTCCATTAGCAATCACTTTTTCCAAAACAGAATCAGTTTGTAAAATTGGTAGGCTTTCTCGTACAATGTCACAAATCTTTTTGTACTCCTTGCTATAGGGGGTACTGAACACCACTTTATTAGACATACTCTGTTTATGTGGGGATCTATCCCTTCCATTCTTATATTGCAGTAAGGACTCACGTGGCATACAGTCCACAATCTGTTTAGTTTCTGTTAGTAACTGGTTGCTGTAACCCCTATCCTGAAGTCTTTTAGACAAATCCTCACTTTGTTTTTTGTATAAAGTTTCACTAGAGCAAATTCTCCTAGCTCTAATAAATTGACCCTTTGGAATGGCTTTTAGTACATGTCGAGGGTGACAGGATCTGAAATTTAAAATATTATTTCCACTTGTGGGTTTTCTATATAAGTCTGTCACAATTCTGTCACCCTCAACCATTACCACAATATCCAAAAATTCAATCCTCATAGGGTTCTGACATCCAACAAAACTTAGATTATAAACATTACAGTTCAAATATTGAATAAAGTTAGATGCTGATACCTCATCTCCATCCCACACCAGAAGCAGGTCATCAATGTAACGACCAAAGTAAATTATGTGTTCCCTGAAGGGATTACTATCTGCATAGACGTGGAGCAGCTCCCACCATCCCATATAGAGATTGGCATAGGAGGGGGCGAATTTCGCCCCCATAGCTGTTCCACGTCTCTGCAGATAGTAAGACCCCTCAAACAAAAAATAATTGTGAGTTAATAAAAACTCCAAACTTAAAACTATGTTTAAGGTCCTCAGAAAAACCAGACATTCTGTCTATAATATTGGAAATTTACCTTAGACCTGCCTGGTGTGGGATGGAGGTGTACAGTGAGGCCACATCCACTGTAATGAACCTATATTTAGGCTTCCATTTGATAGTTTGTAATGTACTAAGGACCTGTGTAGAGTCCCTTATATAACTTGTCAATTGTGCCACTAGAGGTTGCAAGAAGGTATCAATCAGTTCTGAAATGGGCTCCAAAAGGGAACCCACTCCAGAAATGATAGGTCTACCCGGGGGGGTGTGTTGCATTCTTGTGCAATTTAGGCAGAAAATAAAAAATGGGCACATTAGGATTCATAATCAAGAATTGTTCCATTTTTCTTTCTGCTATCACTCCTATCAACTGTCCCTGATATAAAATCTTCTCCAATTTAAGCCTAAACTGCACTGTTGGGTTAAAGTCTAATTTTCCATATACCTCTGTGTCTCTCAGTTGTCGTTTTGCCTCAAATAGATAATACTCCCTATCCATGATGACGACATTGCCGCCTTTATCAGATAATTTTATGACGATGTTGTCATTACTTTAGAGGGATTTTAAAGCTTTATATTGATTACCATTCAAATTATTTTTACGTCTAGTAGAGGGGTCATTTCTTGCGTCATTTTCTATCCTTTGTGCAAGAGATTTCAATTTATTTTCAATTGTTCTCTGAAATACATCAATATTTTTACCTCTCGCATGCACTGGATAGAAAGTGCTTTTGCTAGTTCCAGTCAGTTGGGAACAACTTATTTTATGTGAATCGCTTTCACCTTCACCTTCTTGTATGAGACCAACTAAATCATTAATGACACAATGGTCATTGAAATCCAAAGGGGTACTCAATGTGGCCTCCTCATTGTTTATCTCTTCTATTCTATCATCTTTATTTTCAATTTCACTATCTACAAAAAAGTGTTTCTTTAATACCAACTTTCTGACAAAGCTATTTATATCCAAGATGGTGTCAAATAAATTGAAATGTGTGGTAGGGGAGAAATTTAAACCCATACTTAGAACCTCCAGCTCAGAGTTACTGAGCTTATATTGTGATAAATTTACCACATTTGTTAAACATATTTTCTGACTTGGGTCCGATTGGTCCTCGTTTGGTATCTCTTTGTTTCCCTGCCTTTTTCTACCCCTACTACCTCTCCTTGTTTTTTTCTTTTTTGTTTGGTTCCCTGAGCCTGCTCGTTTTTTGAACGCTCTATAGGGTCTGCAGATGGTATATCAAGGACAGAGACTGTATCTATCTGGTGTATCCCTTCTTCATTATAATCATTATCAGTAGTGTCTACCTCATACTCTGTTTCTTGAAATCTCACATGTTTTATGGGCTTGCCCTCATTATTCCTTCTGAAAAAAGGGATCTTTTTATCACTAGAACTCCTAAATGTGGGCTGGGTCCATCTGTATACTCTATTTGCTTCATAGTCCCTTTTATCACGGGATAATTTGGTCTTTTTAAAGTCCCAAAGTTCTTTTGAGAATTTTATCATATTAGCCTCAAACTTCATATCGTACTCCTTAAAGAGAGGATCTGCTTGTAAAAGTTGTAGGTCAGTCTGTGTAGCCTTGATCAAATTAATTATCTCCAATCTTTCCTGTTTTTTAAATTCAATAAGTAATTCAATAAGGGCAAAAGAACAGTCATCTAGAATCCTATTCCATTTAGAAATAAAAACAGAATCATTCACTGTAAACGATGGAAATTTCCTGATCCTTAGACCTCTTGGTATACGCTGGTATTTTTTGTACAACAGAAAAGTCTTTATGTCCAGGTCCAATTTTATGTCTTTTCTACGTAACTCGTCAATATGAAAAAATAGACTGTCAATTGTGTTTTCATTATCACTGGTAATGCTTTCCACATCCTGATCAGATGAGTAAAGAGACGCTTCCAAGTCTCGCAAAACAAAACTTTCCTGTGCTTCTGTCATTATCCGCTGCCCACAAAAACAAACCAAATGGAACCAAAAAAGGTTTTTTATATATATAAAGCCCCGTACCTTGTAATACTCGTTCTAGATGTCCCAATACTGCAATTATACCTTAGTAATGTAAATCAAATTTAGTTTCCAAAAGGGTGGAGTGTATCTTCAGCACCGCACAATAACCAATACGGGGATCGCCATATATATATGAGCCCTGGCCTTAAGACTGGCCGATATGCCGCCCGTTGAGCTACCGCAAATAGGACACACAGCGTACAAAATATCAGCAAAGAAAAGCGGTGCTTACCCTTAGGCTATCTGGCGAATGGCTTTCTTCAGCAACCCTCCAGCGCGTCTTCAGCGTGTGCACACATAACACTCCTACGGAAGCGGATAGGAGCCAGATCCAGGCGTCCCGGTCCAATGACATCAGAGAAATCTCCAGCAAAGCAAAAAAGGAAACCGGCTAACCATCCGCAAATGAATCCAGGGAAGCGGTAAAGGTAAGATGCAGTAAGGTTTTATTATTTACAGGTACAGACAGGCTAAAATCAAAAAGGTGGGCAAGCAGAAAAAATGCACCAAACGGAACTGGTCCGGATGGCTACTGAACAGCAAAAAACATACGCGTTTCGTGAGGGGCTACCTCACTTGCTCACTGCTTGAAACAGAATGCTGTTCTGCAAGCATATATAGAGGGTCAATTAGGTTAATTAGTAATCTGTTTAATAATTGATACTTGATTTAGTTTTTAACCCTTAAAACTATATATGCTGCATAAACAGACAGAATGAGTACAGGAATGCAATGCTCGTTTTAAAACAATGCATTAAAGTGAAAATACACAATTTTAAATTGATGGTTTTCAATAAGATAAGAACACTATATCATTAGGGGTCAAAGATTAAAATATGAAAAGAAAAATATACCCCTAAAATGTGTGTTACATATTGAAGTTGTAAAGAACTATACTAACGGTTTACACAATTTATCAGACCTCTTTTTTACTGAGCTGATATTCCCTATCCCCCCCCCCCTTTTAGAGAAGGGTACATGGTCCACAGCCTGAACAAATGCTAAGGAGGAATCTCCTTGGTGTTCAAACTTAAAATGTGATGCTACTGAGGTAAATATATCTGGATCATTTATATCCCTTATATGCTCTAGTACCCTATCTCTCAACCTTCTTTTTGTTTTTCCTAGGTACTGTATTTGGCAGCTTTTGCATGTCATGAGGTACACTATATGTGTGGAATTGCAGTTAAGGTTATACCTAATCGTGTATTGTTTTCCAGTGCTGTTCGATTGAAAAGTATTTCCTTCAGTAATATGATTACAAGTAATGCACCTATTGCCTCTGCATTTAAAGCAACCTAATCTTGTTGGTAACCAAGTACCTTTTTTGATTTCTGGTAGAAAAGAGGGGGATACATAGTTTTGGATACTTTTTGCCTTTCTGGACACACATTTTATTCCATTAGCAATCACTTTTTCCAAAACAGAATCAGTTTGTAAAATTGGTAGGCTTTCTCGTACAATGTCACAAATCTTTTTGTACTCCTTGCTATAGGGGGTACTGAACACCACTTTATTAGACATACTCTGTTTATGTGGGGATCTATCCCTTCCCTTCTTATATTGCAGTAAGGACTCACGTGGCATACAGTCCACAATCTGTTTAGTTTCTGTTAGTAACTGGTTGCTGTAACCCCTATCCTGAAGTCTTTTAGACAAATCCTCACTTTGTTTTTTGTATAAAGTTTCACTAGAAACTGATCGGAACAGCCAATAGAATGCGAGCTCAATCTGATTGGCTGATTGGTTCAGCCAATCGGATTGAACTTGATTCTGATTGGCTGATTCCATCAGCCAATCAGAATATTCCTACCTTAATTCCGATTGGCTGATAGAATCCTATCAGCCAATCGGAATTCGAGGGACGCCATCTTGGATGACGTCCCTTAAAGGAACCGTCATTCGGCTAGTAGGCGTTGGGAGAAGAGGATGTTCCGCGTCGGATGGAAGATGATGGCTCCCGAAGAAAGAAGATTGAAGATGCCGTTGATACAAGACTTCATCCGGATCATGGACCTCTTCAGCTCCCGCTTGGATGAAGACTTCATCAGGATCATGGACCTCTTCAGCTCCCGCTTGGATGAAGACTTCAGCCGGATCATGGACCTCTTCAGCCCCCCGCTTGGGCTTGGATCAGGACATCGGAGGAGCTCTTCAGGACGGATCGGTGAACCTGGTATGGTGAAGATAAGGTAGGAAGATCTTCAGGGGCTTAGTGTTAGGTTTATTTAAGGGGGGTTTGGGTTAGATTAGGGGTATGTGGGTGGTGGGTTGTAATGTTGGGGGGGGTATTGTATGTTTTCTTTTACAGGCAAAAGAGCTGAATTCTTTGGGGCATGCCCCGCAAAGGGCCCTGTTCAGGGCTGGTAAGGTAAAAGAGCTTTGAACTTTAGTAATTTAGAATAGGGTAGGGCATTTTTTATTTTGGGGGGCTTTGTTATTTTATTAGGGGGCTTAGAGTAGGTGTAATTAGTTTAAAATTGTTGTAATATTTTTCTTATGTTTGTAAATATTTTTTTATTTTTTGTAACAGTTCTTTTT
Source organism: Bombina bombina (assembly GCF_027579735.1). NCBI lineage: Eukaryota > Metazoa > Chordata > Amphibia > Anura > Bombinatoridae > Bombina > Bombina bombina. The sequence continues at coordinate 1,016,970,606 of NC_069500.1, read as the reverse complement.
TATTTTTTGTACTTTAGCTAGTTTATTTAATTGTATTTATTTGTAGGAATTGTATTTAATTTATTTATTGATAGTGTAGTGTTAGGTTAATTGTAACTTAGGTTAGGATTTATTTTACAGGTAATTTTGTAATTATTTTAACTATTTTAGCTATTAAATAGTTCTTAACTATTTAATAGCTATTGTACCTGGTTAAAATAAATACAAAGTTACCTGTAAAATAAATATAAATCCTAAAATAGCTATAATATAATTATAATTTTTATTGTAGCTATATTAGGATTTATTTTACAGGTAAGTATTTAGCTTTAAATAGGAATAATTTATTTAATAAGAGTTAATTAATTTTGTTAGATTTAAATTATATTTAACTTAGGGGGGTGTTAGTGTTAGGGTTAGACTTAGCTTTAGGGGTTAATATATTTATTAGAATAGCGGTGAGCTCCAGTCGGCAGATTAGGGGTTAATGTTTGAAGTTAGGTGTCAGCGATGTTAGGGAGGGCAGATTAGGGGTTAATACTATTTATTATAGGGTTAGTGAGGCGGATTAGGGGTTAATAACTTTATTATAGTAGCGCTCAGGTCCGGTCGGCAGATTAGGGGTTAATAAGTGTAGGCAGGTGGAGGCGACGTTGTGGGGGGCAGATTAGGGGTTAATAAATATAATATAGGGGTCGGCAATGTTAGGGCAGCAGATTAGGGGTACATAGGGATAATGTAAGTAGCGGCGGTTTACTGAGCGGCAGATTAGGGGTTAATAATAATATGCAGGGGTCAGCGATAGCGGGGGCGGCAGATTAGGGGTTAATAAGTGTAAGGTTAGGGGTGTTTAGACTCGGGGTACATGTTAGAGTGTTAGGTGCAGACGTAGGAAGTGTTTCCCCATAGACAACAATGGGGCTGCGTTAGGAGCTGAACGCGGCTTTTTTGCAGGTGTTAGTTTTTTTTTCAGCTCAAACAGCCCCATTGTTTTCTATGGGAGAATCGTGCACAAGCACGTTTTTGAGGCTGGCCGCTTGCGTAAGCAACTCTGGTATCGAGAGTTGAAGCTGCGTTAAATATGCTCTACGCTCCTTTTTTGGAGCCTAACGCAGCCTTTATGTGGACTCTCAATACCAGAATTATTTTTATGGTGCGGCCAGAAAAAAGCCGGCGTTAGCTGCGCGGGTCTTTACCGACAAAACTCCAAATCTAGGCCTAAGTGAGTTAAGCCGTAATAACGGAAAATATCACAATAATCAAATTTATACAAGTGCTCTTAACTGAGTATACTCCCTGAAGAAGCAGATATATTTTATCTTATAGTGCAGTAAAGCCCCAAAAAGAATCCTCCTAAGAATATAAATGCCACCAATTATCCAAAATTGTACCAACGTTCTGAGCAGAGCTATTTACCTCCTGAATAAGCTATTGAGTAAATCTATTACAAACTGGAACCCCAAAAGGGGGCACTCTCTAGTTACATCTAAACAGAAAACCTCAACAACACAGCAAGCCTTAAAAAGTAAGAAAAAAAAGAGAAAAAAACAAACAAAACAAAACTAGGGGGGAATCGAAGAAGGGATTTCACAAGAGCCGCTGATGGAAAAAACAAAACAAAAAAACAAACAAACAATTGCTATTTAGTATCGCACCCAAGAGTTAAATTGATCTACCCACGCATACTAGAAGAGGGTTTTTACCCTCTGACTGAGAAGCTCTATGTCAAAATTAATGATTTCACCCTAGAGATAATATCTGAGCCTTAATACATATACCTCCCTACAGCTGAATTTAGTACAACAACCTCTGCTAACAAGCTGTCATTTAAGCAAAAATTCAAAACATTTCTTACATTTAGTACACTTTTAAATTACAGGCATAACAGTCTGACTTATAATTGTAACAATGATAGGGCAATCATATTCTAACCGTGAGTTAGACACATTCCCTTGTATTTGGTAACAATTTTTAAAACACAGGCGAGGCTGGCCAGCTTATTATTATAAGAGCTAGAAAAAGTACAATCTAAAGTATCAAACTCAATCAGCTAAAGTATCCAAACATCAATAAATCAATAAAGCGGGGAAAAACAATCCTTCACGAAACTGGAAAGCGTCTTTATCACATATATTAGCTTATACGCTTTTCTTTAGGAGGGGAGACAACAACTTGAGAAAGCATATAAAACAGCTATTGGAAATTCTCCGCTGTGTAATTTTTCTTCTTTCCACTCTATCCTTTCTTTTTTTCCCTTTTTTCCCCTTGCTGATCTCGTGCTTCGGAAAACAGCAGGCACAGATTGTCAGTGCTTAACCACTGAATAACATATAGTCCAGCACCTAATGCAGCAAAAAAAAAAAATTTGTTGTCGCTGAAGCTGACACGTTGACAGGAGAGCAAGATTGCCTCAACAATTCTGCCAGGGAAGCTGGGACATTGTCAGTGCTTTGCAAAAACTGTAGAACTGTAGAAGTGATAGATTATTTACATAAAGTCAGAAGCCCATAAAATTAACTATAGGTGAAAAATAACAGCCCAGGAGGAGCCCGGTAATTAAATAAGAGTCCTATACAGACTAGGGGAAAAGCACACCTGCCCCCTAGGAGCCGGCGCTCAAGAAGGCTGGAAAGCAGAGCCGAGGGTCAGAGTCCTCTCACTTTATCCCTAAACCTGTGGACTGCTCTGCACCCTAATTGGCAATAGCTCTCTTTTCCCGGAGAGATACCTGACACACTGGAGCCCGTCTTGAAGGAGTGGATTTTCACAGTAGCGTCGGCCCCTGGGGTGGGCTTATAGTTTACCCCACCGGCTATATTTTCTGGGCCGACACCAGGAGATAATTCACAGAAAATAAAGTCTACCTTGGATTAGATGCAGCCCTCCAAACTCCAATAGGCTGTCCTGTACCTGCTCCTATTGCCTTTGACAGATATCCAGGATTTCTTGGGAGTAGAAGCGATCTTGGCTTGCCTCTACCGCTCACCAAGGAGCGTCTGGGGGTGTGACCGGACCCGGCACCGTATCTCCAATGCGAGCAATTCCTTCTGAACACTCGAGCAGTAGTGCCCGACCAGACATAGGCTACTTCAGTCGGCTTTATGTGTTCAGGGCAGGTCCACCTTGCCTCCACTGCTCACCAGGGAACGTCTGGAGGTGTGCCCGGACCCGACACCAGATCTCCACTGCTTGCAATCCCTCAGGGCACTCAAACACACAAAGCAAAATTACCATCCGGCCAGGCGAAGGTTACTTCAATCAGGGCAGATCCGTCTTGATTCACTTCCAGTAACCACGATAATCCCTTATAGGGGAAGACTTGTAGGAAGGGATAAAAAGAAAGCAAACTGCCGAGCAGTTGCAGCCAAAAGGCTTGTCTTGACTTTAAGCTCTCGTGCGGGTCGTAACCCTGCTGAGCGCCACACTCGACCACCTAGGCAAGCTTCCAAGGCAAGTGGCAGAGAGCGGGGAGCTGATGATGTGGCATCCTCTCACAGCACCGGCATGCAGGTGAGCTGCATGTCTCCTCTCCCAACGGAAGTCCTGATTTTCACAATGAGCTTGATACCCCTTGTCTAGAATGACTCTGCTTCTGGTATTTCCGCTTCTCACTTTTTTATCAGCCATTATCACATGTTCTCTGACATCCTTTTTACTTCTTACTTTCTTGTCTGACTGTCCATTTGCTAAATGGAAGGCCTACAAAAGTAATAGGTATGTGACTATGCTCTCAGGCCCAAACAATATTACACACAGAATACAGTTCCAGAGGATTTTGAATTTTTTTTAAATATTTATTGAAAAAAAATCTAAATCCTGATTGAAAAAGCCTTTTTACATAAACATGCAAATGCTTAGTAGATGCAAGCAATTAATGATTTGAAAATGTTTGCTTCATGTGAGAATCTGAAATAAAAGCATGGTAACATAAGGGAAATGGAAATGAGGCTAGGTTCACAGAAATGTAAGCACATACACAACAAATGCTGCTTCAAGGATCCTAACTACTGTGTCCTGCAGCTTCAGCTGGAAGTGAAGAGCAACCTTTAATCCCTAGTACAAATGAAGATTAGATGTACTCTTGGTGATAGGAAAATAATAATAATAATAAAAATCCTTTAAAACATACATAGAAGTGGAAAGGACATATATCCTTATAGACTATGACTATGTCCTTTTCATCGGTCTGAGATTATTTAATATCTTGACTTGCTTTTGAAGGCTCACATAATCAAGCCTGCACAGCAAAGGCTGCAAAACTTCATCCACAACCTCATAGAAGGAACCTTACTTTTAGTTCTGCTAATGCATTCTTGATGTGTCATAACAGGGAACCATGTTGCTGAAGCATGAGCAGATTAGAGAAAGAGACATTTTCATTTTTATTGTTCATACACTGACACTCTAGCATGACCTGAGTTTTATGTAGCTAACTAAAGCAACATAATTATTGCAAAGACAATTAGCACATCCAGGCAAGTATCCCCACTTGCCTTTCCCCAGAAATACTCTGTATACACCAATGCACCAGAGGATTCTGGGTAAGATATGCAAATTAGATATGCAACATCTCAGGCTTTTTTCTTCTGATACTGTGTTAAAACACAGCAATCCCCTGTTGGGGAAAGTGCAGCAAAAGTTATATGTAAGCTTTGAAACTAGCCTCAAAGCATTGTTTCCAGTTGTTATAGTAATATTCAATCCTGCTTTCTAAAATAAGTATTTATTTATCATTTATATTGGATAAGCACTCAACACATGATCAGTAGCACTTTTTCTTTTCCATGAGAGATTGCTGTTTTAGGACTCCATTTATTAAAGGGACATAATACTCATATGCTAAATCACTTGAAACTGATGCAGTATAACTGTAAAAAGCTGACAGGAAAATATCACCTGAGCATCTCTATGTAAAAAAGGAAGATATTTTACCTCACAATTTCCTCAGCTCACCAGAGTAAGTTCTGTGTAAAAAGTTATACTCAGCTGCTCCCAGCTGCAGGTAAAAAAATAAAAAAAATGAAGAAATGAACAGCAGCCAATCAGCATCAGCAGTGCTGAGGTCATGAACTCTTACTGTGATCTCATGAGATTTGACTTAACTCTCATGAGATTTCATAGTAAGCTTCCTTTACCTGATTGGTGAAATAATATGAGAGTGCACGAAGCTCATCCTTTCAGATGTCCCAGGACAGACACACTAAAATGCTGCTTAGAAATCCTTTACAATGGGAGGTGGCTACTGAGGAGATTGTGAGGTAAAATATCTTTCTTTCTTACATAGAGATGTTCAGGTGATATTTTCTAATCAGCTTTTTACAGCTATGCTGCATCACTTTCAAGTGTTTAAACATTTGGGTATTATGGCCCTTTAAGCAGCGGATGCGGCTTTGGAGCCCCATCATTTCAGGCTTGCCTGAAACGGAAGTTAAGAAGCAGTGGTCATAAGACTGCTGCTTCTTAACCTGTCTGCCACCTTTTAGGTGGTGGATTAAAATCATCCCGATCCGATCATGATTAAAAGTCCCTGCTAGCGGCCCATTGGTCGCCAGTGAGCAGAGGTCGGCATTGCACAAGCATTTCACTAGAAATGCTTGTGCCATGTTCAATGCCAACAGCGTATGCTGTCGGCATTTAGCGAGGTCGAGCGGACATGATTCTCTACAGCGAATCATGTCTGCTTGACTATTAATAAATCTACCCCATAGACTAAAACAGCTACGATGATGCTGCCTCTAACTTGGATTTTGTTTTTTTTTCTCTCTTTAAATTATTAACTTCAAATTTAAATTATGCAAATGTTAAAAATGATACTTCCCTTTAAAGGGACATGAAACCCAAAAAATGTTTTTTCATGATTCAGATAGAGAATATAATTTTAAACAACTTTCTAATTTACTTCTATTATCTAATTTGTTTCATTCTCTTGGTATGCTTAGTTTAACAGGTACATGTCAGACCAATTAATGCCATGGGGGCAATTTATCATTGTCTGTCTGACATGATACGCTGTAGCATATCATGTCTGACAGACATTGCTGAATGCCGACAGCTTATGCTGTCAGCATTTAACATTGCACAAGCAGTTCACCAGAACCGCTTGTGCAATGCCGCCCCCTGCTAGCAGGGGGTGTCAATCAGCCCGATTGTAAAGGATTGGATGGATTACAATACTGCAGCCTCAGAGGCAGCTGTCAGGGTATTGCTCAGTGACATTAGATAATATATAATATATATATATATATATATTATCACAAATATTTATGATAAGATAATATAATACATTTATATATTAAATATTAAACTTGGACATGCTCTGACCATTGCTAGATACATTCATTTCTATTGCAAGTCTGATGTCAAAAATTGGGTGACACCACCCCCCTTTGCTGATTATATATCAGAGTTCAAAGCAGACAAACCTCTCTACACTCAATATACAGACTGAACTTTGATGTATTTCTAAATAACTCAATTATAGTAATTGCCCTGATACCTAATTCAGAATGCCCCTGAAGACAACAGACATTCATTCTGAACTGATATTTGAATATACAAAAATTATCAGGGATTGTGTCCCTTATAATTAAAGTGTTAATTACCCTAGGCTGAGTTCAAATACACGAAGTTCAGGCTTACGTCTCTATGGAAAATAGCAGGAGAAGGCAAGGAAAGTCTTTTAAAACCTGTGTATTTGGAAAGCATAAGAATTAAAATTTCAAGTTTAACATATATCCATAATTGGCAGATATATGCAAAATATACTCAGGATTGGGTAAATGTACCAATATGTATATGGATCTGGGAAATGTGTCTAAAGCTTATATAATATACTAAATATGAGGTGAAGTGAATATGTAGCTGTATTGAATTTAAAATTTTTGACAGTATTTCAAAATAATCAGCATTTGCTTTATTCCAGAATCTGATACCAATGAGGTTTGGAAATGAATACATCTTTAATGAGTTGTCCAATGAATTATACCATATCTGTGTTTTTGTGCATTTAAAATAACATTATCAAGAGATGTACTAAATATGGAGTATATTTATATTAATAGGAAATGAGAATCCAATAAATATATCTGTATAATTAGTTACTACAGAGTTTACTTCCAATTACATATATAATATAAGATGGTGACTGGGAAATGCAATATTTACCAGTATATTAAATGAACTGATATATTAATTAATATAATTCTGGAAGTATTAAATTAAAATCCTTTTAAGCCCCCTCTAAAAATGTGACTTTTAAATAGATCTCTTAAAATATTAAGTAGAATTTTATTGAGACACACACTGAACATATGTGTATTATAGGTAAGCAGATATGCAATTAGAAATATGTCTAATAATAAATCAATATACCCATGTTTGGTACTGAAATACACATGCTCAGCCAAACTAAATATTACCATATCAAATTGACCAAATAGTTTATTGAGCTATAAAATATGAGTGTATGAAATAGACATTTGATAAAAATTTATATATATCAATGTAATTGAGAAACAGAATATATTAAATATGAAATGAAACTACACTTCTACTTCTGTTGCCCTCTGGTGTCCGATATGGGAATTACAGCCATATTTCCTTAAATTGAATGACATTACCAGTAACCTATGAGAGGTGAGCTCTGGCTCAAAGGGCGTAACCAGATGGGTAACCAGATCCTATTGGAATGATTAGAGAATGAAGGAGTGGCTTATGACTGAGATAGGCTTTCACTCTATGCAAGAGAGGACAGTCTCACTTTGTAAGAGAGACATACACACATTTTGGGCCTATACTTTATCTGACTCCTGGCTGGAACACCCTCTCTGGACAAGAGAGATACTCTGTGACCTGTACCCTTGCAAAATAAGTGGAATATGCCTACATGTATGACAATTAGAATTATCTGGATATTGAAAGCTCATATTGGTTACTGGCAACGTATTAACGGTTGTTTTATATTTTTAATGTTTTAAATCAAAGGTATTCTATAGCTATAGTTAAATTGTAGCTGTGATTTAAAAGGTTATTTTGTATTTATAAACTTACATTGCATAGACTAGGGTAGCTTAGATAAGAATAATCATATTCAAAATTAAGTAATTTGACCATAGAGGAAAAGAGATATTTTGTATTTTACGCTTATGAAATTGATTTGGAGTTGCTGTAAAATAGTTAGAAGTTGCATGTACTATTGTGGCTAGATTAGAATTATTAATACAGTATTATTGGATAGATGTTGTGTTGATAATATTATTGTGTCCAATCTCTGGTTGATTATTTGAAATATTATAAAACTATTTTGGGCCAAATAGCTTAATGATATTTTTCTGAAAGTTCTATTAGATTTATTGAGATTTGGTAAGATTTGTGTTGAAATATCTGGTTATATTGTTAACTAAGCATTGTTAAGTTAGTAGTCCATATCTTGGCATTGGAGTAAGTATTGTTGGTTAATTACAAGTTGACTTGTAAATTTAATGGTAATATCTGATATTTAATTCATTTTAAATTAAGGTTAATTTATAGAAATATTTCTTCCATTTACAGGATAATAGACAATATAAGTAAATAATCTAAATATCTCTATGGCCTGCTTAATATTTTAAAGTTGTGTTGATCAGTTGATAGATATAACTGGTCATAGGTGATTTTCAGTTGCCACATAAATATAATCAAAGTGTATATAAAGATTAACTGATCAGAATTCAGGAATTAATTTAATTTGAGATTAAATATTAATGTTTATAATAATTTTATCGTCATAATTTCTAGAGCTCTCAATATCATTCTGGAATACACAATAGAGATTATATAATGTTTCACTGGAGTGTAATGACAAATTCCACTATATTAATTGTAGATATTGCTGATGATAATTTTATGATCAATGAATAATATTCATAATTCCATTAATCAAAAATATTGTTACGTATAAATATATAACACGTTGGAGGTTACTGCTGGAGTTAAATAATATTAAAACCTATGATATATAACACAGCGGACCAGTTATGGAGCAGCAGTCTTAAGACCGCTGCTTAATAACTGCTGTTTGTGGCGAGCATGAAGGCTCACGCAGAAACAGGGGCATCAAGCTCCATTCGAATGATACTTCGCCCCCTATGTCTGAAGCTTCAGTTTGCACAGCTATGGCTCTATCTACATTTATTCCAAGAACAGACAGATAATTTTCAGCCTATAACTAACAGCTTGACACTTATTATGTGATTTCTGCACTTTTACTGTGTGGTTTAGAAATTACAGCTGTAGCAAAGTTTAGGAAAACACAGTGTTGGATTTTACAGTCTAAGTAAGTGTAGACCCCATCCCATTAAATTCCATATAATAAAACTCTGCACATAAAAATGCGGTAAAACTTTCCATAACAGTAAACATATTAGGTTGTCTCATGGTCCTGTTATGTGACTTCCTCACACATTTCATTTGAAAGTGTATTAGCAGAAATTAATTTGTTAGTATGTAACATGGTTTTATAAATATTGAATAATGTATTATTATGCATTGCAGTAAAACTAATTTATTTGAACAATTTCCATTCAGAAAGAATACAGTGCATCAAAGCTGTGATGCTCATCAGTAAGTTCTTGACTGAAGACTAAAGTGATATGAAACCCAAAACATTTCTTTGTGATTCAGACAGTACATACAGTTTTAAACAAAAGTTTTCAATTTACTTCTATAATCAAATTTGCTTTGTTATTCTTTGTTGAAGAGATGCCTAGGTAGAAGTCTTGAGCACTACATTGCAGGAAATAGTGCTGTCATCTGGTGCTCTTGATAATGGATAGCATTCTTGCAAAACCTTTGCCACATAGTGCTCCAGACATGTGCATGCTCCTGAGCTTATGTCCCTGTTTTCAACAGGTTGATAATAGAAGTAAATTAGACAGTTGCTTAAATTGCATGCTCTATCTGAATCATGAAAGAATAATGTTTGGTTTCATGTCCCTTTAAGCGACATTTTCCCTAAGAATAGGATTGTTTACAGAGATATTTCACATGATGAATTACTGTGTTTTGCAAATTATCAATAAAGTAGATCATAGTACATTGTGAATTTAAATATGTTTGGCAGTGATTGTTGAAAAGAGTGTGTGTTTACTTAGTCACATAGTGGCCACATTATTTTACTGGACATAAGCTGTCTTAAAGGGAATATAAACATAAATGTTTATATAAAATGTTTAGTTATGTTTAATAAAATGAGTATGCTCCTTTTAGCTCTGAAAACCCTAACTTGAAATGCACCCTGTTAATTGGCTTTAACTGTTAACAACTGCAAAACAACACATTTTATATTAACAATTTAACATTATGACCATGACTATCCTTGTTGTCTCTAGGAAGGCAAACAGTGCAGGAAACAAGATGCTCATTTGTTTTAAATTTGTTTAAAAACGTTTTAGACTTCCCTTTGTGGGGCAATGATAGCAAGTAATGGACCCTTCAAAAATTAAGTAAAACAATAAATAAAAGGTAAAATTCTTTTAAAATGATAACTATTACATATTGAAATGATTTCTTTTAAGTATAACCCACTGCTTAGTGCTTTTTTATTATTACAACAATGAAACAGACTGTTTTATATCCCTTAAAGATTTTGTGCTATGTTAGGAACTGTAAATCTGCTACCCCAACCTCAAAAATAATAGCTCATATTTGCCTCATATATGTGTCACAACTGGAGACCAGGGAAAAATGGGGGGGATTGTGCATCCTCCTGAAGGCAACCAGTTTGAATTAATAATTTGAATAAATTAATAAATACAGTACAAAGGTTTGTATCTCTCTCCTTGAACTAATAAGAGCATGGGGCATATAAAAACAGACTTCCTTCCATATCTGTAACTTTTAACCATTTTGAGAATTGGGGGAGCTACGGCATGGATTGGGAGTGGCTTGAACCCCTAGATCTGTTAACTCAATAGTAGTCAATAGTAAAAGTATGTTTAGCTGAATTATGGGTCCCATGGACCCTCAGAACAACCAGGATATTTGACAATATGTCAAATAATTCTTTAAATAAATAACCATTATATAATTATTATTATAATATTGATTAATAGTTAAAAAAAAACACATTTACATAGGCCTAGATTTAGAGTTTTGTCGGTAAGGACCCGCGTAGCTAACGCCGGCTTTTTTCTGGCCGCACCATAAAAATAACTCTGGTATTGAGAGTCCACATAAAGGCTGCGTTAGGCTCCAAAAAAGGAGCGTAGAGCATTTTTAACGCAGCTTCAACTCTCGATACCAGAGTTGCTTACGCAAGCGGCCAGCCTCAAAAACGTGCTCGTGCACGATTCCCCCATAGAAAACAATGGGGCTGTTTGAGCTGAAAAAAACCTAACACCTGCAAAAAAGCCGCGTTCAGCTCCTAACGCAGCCCCATTGTTTGCTATGCGGAAACACTTCCTAAGTCTGCACCTAACACCCTAACATGTACCCGAGTCTAAACATCCCTAACCTTACACTTATTAACCCCTATTCTGCCGCCCCCGCTATCGCTGACCCCTGCATATTATTATTAACCCCTAATCTGCCGCTCCATAAACCGCCGCTACTTACATTATCCTTATGTACCCCTAATCTGCTGCCCTAACATCGCCGACCCCTATATTATATTTATTAACCCCTAATCTGCCCCCCACAATGTCGCCTCCACCTGCCTACACTTATTAACCCCTAATCTGCCGAGCGGACCTGAGCGCTACTATAATAAAGTTATTAACCCCTAATCCGCCTCACTAACCCTATAATAAATAGTATTAACCACTAATCTGCCCTCCCTAACATTGCCGACACCTAACTTCAATTATTAACCCCTAATCTGCCGACCGGAGCTCACCGCTATTCTAATAAATGTATTAACCCCTAAAGCTAAGTCTAACCCTAACACTAACACCCCCCTAAATTAAATATAATTTTAATCTAACGAAATTAATTAACTCTTATTAAATAAATTATTCCTATTTAAAGCTAAATACTTACCTGCAAAATAAATCCTAATATAGCTACAATATAAATTATAATTACATTGTAGCTATTTTAGGATTAATATTTATTTTACAGGCAACTTTGTAATTATTTTAACCAGGTACAATAGCTATTAAATAGTTAAGAACTATTTAATATTTACCTAGTTAAAATAATTAAAAAATTACCTGTAAAATAAATCCTAACCTAAGTTACAATTAAACCTAACACTATACTATCATTAAATTAATTAAATAAAATACCTACAATTACCTACAATTAAACCTAACACTACACTATCAATACATTAATTAAATACAATATCTACAAATAACTACAATGAAATAAACTAACTAAAGTACAAAAAATAAAAAAGATCTAAGTTACAAAAAATAAAAAAATATCTACAAACATAAGAAAAATGTTACAACAATTTTAAACTAATTACACCTACTCTAAGCCCCCTAATAAAACAACAAACCCCCCAAAATAAAAAATGCCCTACCCTATTCTAAATTACTAAAGTTAAAAGCTCTTTTACCTTTCCAGCCCTGAACAGGGCCCTTTGCGGGGCATGCCCCAAGATGTTCAGCTCTTTTGCCTGTAAAAAAAACATACAATACCCCCCCCCCCAACATTACAACCCACCACCCACATACCCCTAATCTAACCCAAACCCCCCTTAAATAAACCTAACACTAAGCCCCTGAAGATCTTCCTACCTTATCTTCACCATACCAGGTTCACTGATCCGTCCTGAAGAGCTCCTCCGATGTCCTGATCCAAGCCCAAGCGGGGGGCTGAAGATGTCCATGATCCGGTAGAAGTCTTCATCCAAGCGGGGCAGAAGAGGTCTTCCATCCGATTGAAGTCTTCATCAAAGCGGGGCAGAAGAGATCTTCCATCCGATTGAAGTCTTCATCCAGGCGGCATCTTCTATCGACATCCATCTGGAGCGGAGCGGCAGCATCCTGAAGACCTCCTAAGCGGAACATCCATCCTGGCCGACGACTGAACGACGAATGACGGTTCCTTTAAATGACGTCATCCAAGATGGCGTCCCTCGAATTCCGATTGGCTGATAGGATTCTATCAGCCAATCGGAATTAAGGTAGGAATATTCTGATTGGCTGATGGAATCAGCCAATCAGAATCAAGTTCAATCCGAATGGCTGATCCAATCAGCCAATCAGATTGAGCTCGCATTCTATTGGCTGTTCCGATCAGCCAATAGAATGCGAGCTAAATCTGATTGGCTGATTCCATCAGCTAATCCGAATATTCCTACCTTAATTCCGATTGGCTGATAGAATCCTATAAGCCAATCGGAATTCGAGGGACTCCATCTTGGATGACGTCATTTAAAGGAACCGTCATTCGTCGTTCAGTCGTCGGCCAGGATGGATGTTCCGCTTAGGAGGTCTTCAGGATGCTGCCGCTCCGCTCCAGATGGATGTCGATAGAAGATGCCGCCTGGATGAAGACTTCAATCGGATGGAAGACCTCTTCTGCCCCGCTTGGAAGAAGACTTCAATCGGATGGAAGACCTCTTCTGCCCCGCTTGGATGAAGACTTCTACCGGATCATGGACATCTTCAGCCCCCCGCTTGGGCTTGGATCAGGATATCGGAGGAGCTCTTCAGGACAGATCGGTGAACCTGGTATGGTGAAGATAAGGTAGGAAGATTTTCAGGGGCTTAGTGTTAGGTTTATTTAAGGGGGGTTTGGGTTAGATTAGGGGTATGTGGGTGGTGGGTTGTAATTTTGGGGGGGGTATTGTATGTTTTTTTTACAGGCAAAAGAGCTGAACTTCTTGGGGCATGCCCCGCAAAGGGCCCTGTTCAGGGCTGGTAAGGTAAAAGAGCTTTTAACTTTAGTAATTTAGAATAGGGTAGGGCATTTTTTATTTTGGGGGGCTTTGTTGTTTTATTAGGGGGCTTAGAGTAGGTGTAATTAGTTTAAAATTGTTGTAATATTTTTCTTATGTTTGTAGATATTTTTTTATTTTTTGTAACTTAGTTCTTTTTTATTTTTTGTACTTTAGTTAGTTTATTTCATTGTAGTTATTTGTAGATATTGTATTTAATTAATTTAATGATAGTATAGTGTTAGGTTTAATTGTAACTTAGGTTAGGATTTATTTTACAGGTAATGTTGTAATTATTTTAACTAGGTAACTATTAAATAGTTCTTAACTATTTAATAGCTATTGTACCTGGTTAAAATAATTACAAAGTTGCCTGTAAAATAAATATTAATCCTAAAATAGCTACAATGTAATTATAATTTATATTGTAGCTATATTAGTATTTATTTTACAGGTATGTATTTAGCTTTAAATAAGATTAATTTATTAAATAAGAGTTAATTAATTTCGTTAGATTAAAATTATATTTAATTTAGGGGGGTGTTAGGGTTAGGGTAAGACTTAGCTTTAGGGGTTAATACATTTATTAGAATAGCGGTGAGCTCCAGTCGGCAGATTAGGGGTTAATAATTGAAGTTAGGTGTCGGCGATGTTAGGGAGGGCAGATTAGGGGTTAATACTATTTATTATAGGGTTAGTGAGGCGGATTAGGGGTTAATAACTTTATTATAGTAGCGGTGCGGTTCGCTCGGCAGATTAGGGGTTAATAAGTGTAGGCAGGTGGAGGCGACGTTGAGGGGGCAGATTAGGGGTTAATAAATATAATATAGGGGTCGGCGGTGTTAGGGGCAGCAGATTAGGGGTACATAAGGATAACGTAGTTGGCGGTCGGCAGATTAGGGGTTAAAAAAATTAATCAAGTGGCGTCGATGTGGGGGGACCTCGGTTTAGGGGTACATAGGTAGTTTATGGGTGTTAGTGTACTTTAGAGTACAGTAGTTAAGAGCTTTATAAACCGGCGTTAGCCCAGAAAGCTCTTAACTACTGACTTTTTTCCTGCGGCTGGAGTTTTGTCGTTTCTAACGCTCACTTCAGACACGACTCTAAATACCGGAGTTAGAAAAATCCCATTGAAAAGATAGGATACGCAATTTACGTAAGGGGATCTGCGGTATGGAAAAGTCGCGGCTGAAAAGTGAGCGTTAGACCCTTTTTTGAGTGACTCCAAATACCAGAGTTAGCCTAAAACCAGCGTTAGGAGCCTCTAACGCTGGTTTTCACGGCTAACGCCAAACTCCAAATCTAGGCCATAGTATTCTCAGGCTCTTCTTGGCTTAGAATACATTATTATATCTAAAATGTATTTAGTGTATTTAGTGTAATTTTCACACAACTGGCAAGTAAATATGCAGAGTTAACAACCACTGGTATCTACTTGCATTTATATTTAACCATCAAAATTTTAAAATAGAGGTCAGGGAATTTTAACTTTTAATTGTATTTAAACACAAAGTGAATATGACCGTGTACTGAACTTTCATTGGCCTAGATTTAGAGTTTGGCGTTAGCCGTGAAAACCAGCGTTAGAGG
The DNA here is from genome assembly GCF_027579735.1 of Bombina bombina. NCBI lineage: Eukaryota > Metazoa > Chordata > Amphibia > Anura > Bombinatoridae > Bombina > Bombina bombina. Next base: position 1,016,955,170 of record NC_069500.1, on the reverse strand, counting down.
CTCCTAATGTTGGTTTTAGGCTACCGCCAGTATTTGGAGTCACTCAAAATAGGGTCTAACGCTCACTTTCCAGCCACGACTTTTCCATACCGCAGATCCCCTTACGTCAATTGCGTATCCTATCTTTTCAATGGGATTTCTCTAACTCCGGTATTTAGAGTCGTTTCTGAAGTGAGCGTTAGACATCTAACGACAAAACTCCAGCCGCAGGAAAAAAGTCAGTAGTTAAGAGCTTTCTAGGCTAATGCCGGTTTATAAAGCTCTTAACTACTGTGCTCTAAAGTACACTAACACCCATAAACTACCTATGTACCCCTAAACCGAGGTCCCCCCACATCGCCGACACTCGAAAAAATTTTTTTAACCCCTAATCTGCCGACCGCCACCTACGTTATCCTTATGTACCCCTAATCTGCTGCCCCTAACACCGCCGACCCCTGTATTATATTTATTAACCCCTAATCTGCCCCCCTCAATGTCGCCTCCACCTGCCTACACTTATTAACCCCTAATCTGCCGACCGCAAAGCGTCGCCACCTACGTTATCCTTATGTACCCCTAATCTGCTGCCCCTAACACCGCCGACCCCTATATTATATTTATTAACCCCTAATCTGCCACCCTCAACGTCGCCTCCACCTGCCTACACTTATTAACCCCTAATCTGCGGACCGCAAAGCGCCGCCACCTACGTTATCCTTATGTACCCCTAATCTGCTGCCCCTAACACCGCCGACCCCTATATTATATTTATTAACCCCTAATCTGCCCCCCACAACGCCGCCTCCACCTGCCTACACTTCTTAACCCCTAATCTGCCGACCGGACCTGAGTGCTACTATAATAAAGTTATTAACCCCTAATCCGCCTCACTAACCCTATCATAAATAGTATTAACCCCTAATCTGCCCTCCCTAACATCGCCAACACCTAACTTCAATTATTAACCCCTAATCTGCCGACCAAATCTCGACGCTATTCTAATAAATGTATTAACCCCTAAAGCTAAGTCTAACCCTAATACTAACACCCCCTAAGTTAAATATAATTTAAATCTAACGAAATTAATTATCTCTTATTAAATAAATTATTCCTATTTAAAGCTAAATACTTAACTGTAAAATAAATCCTAATATAGCTACAATATAAATTATAATTATATTATAGCTATTTTAGGATTTATATTTATTTTACAGGTAACTTTGTATTTATTTTAACCAGGTACAATAGCTATTAAATAGTTAAGAACTATTTAATAGCTAAAATAGTTAAAATAATTACAAATTTACCTGTAAAATAAATCCTAACCTAAGTTACAAATAAACCTAACACTATACTATCAATAAATTAATTAAATAAACTACCTACAATTACCTACAATTAACCTAACACTACACTATCAATAAATTAATTAAATACAATTGCTACAAAGAAATACAATTAAATTAACTAGCTAAAGTACAAAAAATAAAAAAGAACTAAGTTACAAAAAATAAAAAAATATTTACAAACATAAGAAAAATATTACAACAATGTTAAACTAATTACACCTACTCTAAGCCCCCTAATAAAATAACAAAGCCCCCCAAAATAAAAAAATGCCCTACCCTATTCTAAATTACTAAAGTTCAAAGCTCTTTTACCTTACCAGCCCTGAACAGGGCCCTTTGCGGGGCATGCCCCAAGAAGTTCAGCTCTTTTGCCTGTAAAAGAAAAAATACAATACCCCCCCCCCCCCAATATTACAACCCACCACCCACATACCCCTAATCTAACCCAAACCCCCCTTAAATAAACCTAACACTAAGCCCCTGAAGATCATCCTACCTTGTCTTCACCATACCAGGTTCACTGATCGGTCCAGAAGAGCTCCTCCGATGTCCTGATCCAAGCCCAAGCGGGGGGCTGAAGAGGTCCATGATCCGGCTGAAGTCTTCATCCAAGCGGGCCAGAAGAGGTCTTCCATCCGATTGAAGTCTTCATCCAAGCGGCATCCATCCGGAGCGAAGCGGCAGCATCCTGAAGACCTCCACCGCGGAACATCCATCCTGGCCGACGACTGAACGACGAATGACGGTTCCTTTAAATGACGTCATCCAAGATGGTGTCCCTCAAATTCCGATTGGCTGATAGGATTCTATCAGCCAATCGGAATTAAGGTAGGAATATTCTGATTGGCTGATGGAATCAGCCAATCAGAATCAAGTTCAATCCGATTGGCTGATCCGATCAGCCAATCAGATTGAGCTCGCATTCTATTGGCTGATCGGAACAGCCAATAGAATGCGAGCTCAATCTGATTGGCTGATCGGATCAGCCGATCGGAATTTGAGGGACGCCATCTTGGATGACGTCATTTAAAGGAACCGTCATTCGTTGTTCAGTCGTCGGCCAGGATGGATGTTCCGCGGTGGAGGTCTTCCGGATGCTGCCGCTTCGCTCCGGATGGATGCCGCTTGGATGAAGACTTCAATCGGATGGAAGACCTCTTCTGGCCCGCTTTTATGAAGACTTCAGCCGGATCATGGACCTCTTCAGCCCCCCGCTTGGGCTTGGATCAGGACATCGGAGGAGCTCTTCTGGACCGATCGGTGAACCTGGTATGGTGAAGACAAGGTAGGATGATCTTCAGGGGCTTAGTGTTAGGTTTATTTAAGGGGGTTTGGGTTAGATTAGGGGTATGTGGGTGGTGGGTTGTAATGTGGGGGGGGTATTGTATTTTTTCTTTTACAGGCAAAAGAGCTGAACTTCTTGGGGCATGCCCCGCAAAGGGCCGTGTTCAGGGCTGGTAAGGTAAAAGAGCTTTGAACTTTAGTAATTTAGAATAGGGTAGGGCATTTTTTTATTTTGGGGGGCTTTGTTATTTTATTAGGGGGCTTAGAGTAGGTGTAATTAGTTTAAAATTGTTGTAATATTTTTCTTATGCTTGTAAATATTTTTTTAATTTTTGTAACTTAGTTCTTTTTTATTTTTTGTACTTTAGCTAGTTTATTTAATTGTATTTCTTTGTAGCAATTGTATTTAATTAATTTATTGATAGTGTAGTGTTAGGTTAATTGTAGGTAATTGTAGGTAGTTTATTTAATTAATTTATTGATAGTGTAGTGTTAGGTTTATTTGTAACTTAGGTTAGGATTTATTTTACAGGTAAATTTGTAATTATTTTAACTATTTTAGCTATTAAATAGTTCTTAACTATTTAATAGCTATTGTACCTGGTTAAAATAAATACAAAGTTACCTGTAAAATAAATATAAATCCTAAAATAGCTATAATATAATTATAATTTATATTGTAGCTATATTAGGATTTATTTTACAGGTAAGTATTTAGCTTTAAATAGGAATAATTTATTTAATAAGAGATAATTAATTTCGTTAGATTTAAATTATATTTAACTTAGGGGGGTGTTAGTATTAGGGTTAGACTTAGCTTTAGGGGTTAATACATTTATTAGAATAGCGGCGAGATTCGGTCGGCAGATTAGGGGTTAATAATTGAAGTTAGGTGTCGGCGATGTTAGGGAGGGCAGATTAGGGGTTAATACTATTTATGATAGGGTTAGTGAGGCGGATTAGGGGTTAATAACTTTATTATAGTAGCGCTCAGGTCCGGTCGGCAGATTAGGGGTTAAGAAGTGTAGGCAGGTGGAGGCGACGTTGTGGGGGGCAGATTAGGGGTTAATAAATATAATATAGGGGTCGGCGGTGTTAGGGGCAGCAGATTAGGGGTACATAGGGATAATGTAAGTAGCGGCGGCTTACGGAGCGGCAGATTAGGGGTTAATAATAATATGCAGGGGTCAGCGATAGCGGGGGCGGCAGATTAGGGGTTAATAAGTGTAAGGTTAGGGATGTTTAGACTCGGGGTACATGTTAGAGTGTTAGGTGCAGACGTAGGAAGGGTTACCGCATAGCAAACAATGGGGCTGCGTTAGGAGCTGAACGCGGCTTTTTTGCAGGTGTTTGTTTTTTTTTCAGCTCAAACAGCCCCATTGTTTCCTATGGGAGAATCGTGCACGAGCACGTTTTTGAGGCTGGCCGCGTCCGTAAGCAACTCTGGTATCGAGAGTTGAAGCTGCGTTAAAAATGCTCTACGCTCCTTTTTTGGAGCCTAACGCAGCCTTTATGTGGACTCTCGATACCAGAGTTATTTTTATGGTGCGGCCAGAAAAAAGCCGGCGTTAGTTTTTCGGGTCGTTACAGACAAAACTCCAAATCTAGGCCATTGTGTTTTGAATTGGATGCTTCTTATAGGCAACTGGCAAAGGAATCTGATTGCCTTGGATAGTAGCTGTTTTATAATTTTTATTGTCTGAAAAATGTTAGGATATTTGATTCAATGATAATGTATTCTTCCAAATCTGATTTGAAGAGAAATCTCCCTAATGATTTCTTTGTGACAGCAAGAATTATAACCTAGCTATTTATCTTAAAGAGACATAATACTCATATGCTAAATCACTTGAAAGTGATGCAGTATAAAAGTAAAAAGCTGACAGGAAAATATCACCTGGGCATTTCTATGTAAAAAAGGAAGATATTTTACCTCACAATTTCCTCAGCTCACCAGAGTAAGTCCTGTGTAAAAAGTTATACTTCAGCTGCAGGTAAAAAAAATAATAATGAAGAAATTAACTTCTGCCAATCAGCATCAACAGTGCTGAGGCCATTAACTATTTTACTGTGATCTCATGAGATTTCACTTAACTGTCATGAGATTTCATAGTAAACTTCCTTAATCTGAATAGGGAAATAACATGAGTGTGCACAAGGCTCACACCCTTGCCTGTCCCGGGACAGACATACTGATTTGCTGCTTAAAGTCCTTTACAATGGGGTGTGCATATTTAGGACATTTTGAGGTAAAATATCTTTCTTTTTTACTTAGAGATGTTCAGGTAATATTTTCTAGTCAGCTTTTTACAGCTATGCTGCATCACTTTCAAGTGTTTCAACATTTGGGTATCATGGCCCTTTAAGTAACATAATTGTTTTAAAAAAGCACTATCCTTTAAAGGGTCAGTATACTGTAAAAAAAAAAAAAAATCTACCCTTTAATGTGTTCCCAATGATCCATTTTACCTGCTGGAGTGTATTAAATTTTTCTGGTTATAAAAAAAAAAAACTATGTAAATACAAACGTTTATAAGAGATTGTTCTCCCAGTGGCGAGTGACACAGATACTAAAATATTAATTTTCCATTGATATAGATGATATAAAATTAACTTCCAGCACTGCGGGATCCCTAGTGAAATTCTAAAAGGGCAGATTTTTCTATAATTCTTCAAGGGGTGTTCCCTGAGTTTCTGTATGTGAACAAAAGACATGCCCAGTACACTATAGCACTGCATGACATGAGAGTTCTGCTGCATTTACATGTTTTGCTTTCTCTTTTTATTTTACACTTCAGATTAAGTTGTATTACATTTAAACTATGCACTTTCTATTTTGTATTTTATTTTATATATAGCAGTGTATTTAGGATTGTGATTTTACAAACTCTGATTATGCTTATACAGTTTGTGTGTAACTTTAACAAATTAGACCCATACTTTGTATATTTATGTGTATTTTCACAAATTGCATTGCATTTTCTATTTCTTCTATTTAAAATAAAACTTATAAAACTGACAGCTTCGGTTTCTCAGAGAGCTTCCTTACTTTCTATGGACCCAGTAAGCAAAGATTTTCTAGTCAGGGAGAAATTATAGTGAAGACTTCACAGGGCTGAACTCGTTGAATGCTTTGAGAAAAAGGAACAGAACCTGGACATCCCAGAGAGATGAGAAATACATTTTATAGAAAGTAATGAAGCTCTCTTGGATATAGAATTTAACACAGAAGAACACCTTTAACTGATATAAAGTCTCAGCTTGCAAATTAAACTCAAATGTTTTCACTTCAATTTAACTTGTTTTGCCACTAGTTTAGTATATATTACTTTTCTGTTAGTTAAATAAGTGTATTGTGAATTTTGAGCAAACTTCACCTGCATACAGCTGGTGAGATAATTCAGTAATACCAGCTTGTTTAAAATGCTTAAAGTATTCACAAGAAATGAGAGAGAGCTACAGACATACCCTAAGAACTCCCTCATTCAGCCCATGGAACTCTCCTGTCCCTCCTACTTTCTGAAGCAGTGTTTTAGTTTACAACACAGAAACTTTCAAAACAATCAGAATTTGTAAAATCACTGCTGGTTCTAAATCTAAATTTATTAAAATGTAAAATAGAAAGTAATAATCACAAAGTGACAGCACCACCTCAAATCAATAATTGATAACCTTTTCACAAATGTGCCCGGGATAGGATGTGGTCTAACCACCCTCTATAATACAATTAAATAAACAACCCCAGCACTGTAGTATATATCTTTTTAATACATCAGTTTAACATCATTTGGCATTGCAATTACCATGTAACAGTAATAATGTGTAAAGAGGAACCCTCCTCATTTACTCACTCCTCCTCCTCCTCACACAAACCCACATCCACCTAGACTACTAGGTGAATGTGGGTTTGTGTGAGGTGGAGTGAGTGAATGAGGAGGGTTCCTCTTTACACATTATTACTGTTACATGGTAATTGCAATGCCATATGATGTTGAACTAATGTATTAAAAAGATATATACTTTAGTGCTGGTATTGTTTATTTCATACAAAAGAAAGTGTAAGTGTAACAAAACTCTAATTTCATGCAGTGCTATACTTCACTAGGCTTGTCTCTCCTTTACATAAAGAAATGCAGAGAACACCCCTTAGACAAGTATAGCAAAATTTGCCTGTGTAGAATCTTGTGAGAGATCTCACAGGGCTGGACAGTTCTGACCTTTTTCTTTTCCCATTCAGTGAGTTCCGCCCCTGTGAAGTCTGCACTAAAATTTCTCTCCAATCAGGAGAATCTTTTCTTATAATGCCCTTAGTATTGGTCCAACTTTGTATAGAGAGATAAAATAAGGAGTATTTTAATTAATTACAAAGAAATAAGCTAACAAGCTCTGCTCTCCCTGCACACATCTACACTACTGTTACACCTGAGGAAACAGAGTGGTGAGCTCTGAGAAACGCGTAGCGTGTTTTACTGATTGTTTTTATGTTCATTTATTTATTTTTATAAAACTTATTTTTGATATACTTCTGGAGTCTCCTATCTTTTATTTGCTACATTGACCCACTGCTTGCCAGAGTGTTATGTGCGCTGGGCCACCATAATATACCCAGCTTGCCTCATTAGCACTATAGTGTGCTCCATAATATGTGAGAATCTCTCTAAAGGGATCATTTGGGGTTTACAACTGTATCAACTGATTTGCACTAGGAGTCGCCCTCTGTATATTTTTCCAGTTACACCAGATATGAGTTGTACTGGGGTGACACTGTGCCCTGGCAGGCAGGCACTGAAATGCACACGTGTGAAGGAAACTGACTGCTATTATTTAACACAGTCAAAAAAGTGTTTGTTTTTTTTAAATCTACACTACTGTTACACCAGATATGAGTTGCACTGGGGTGACACTGTGCCCTGGCAGGCAGGCCCTGAAATGCACACGTGTGAAGGAAACTGACTGCTATTATTTAACACAGTCACAAAAGTGTTGTTTTTTTTAAATCTACACTACTGTTACACCAGATATGAGTTGCACTGGGGTGACACTGTGCCCTGGCAGGCAGGCCCTGAAACGCACACGTGTGAAGGAAACTGACTGCTATTATTTAACACAGTCAAAAAAGTGTTTGTTTGTTTTTTAAATCTACACTACTGTTACACCAGATATGAGTAGCACTGGGGTGACACTGTGCCCTGGCAGGCAGGCCCTGAAACGCACACGTGTGAAGGAAACTGACTGCTATTATTTAACACAGTCAAAAAAGTGGGGTTTTTTTTTAAATCTACACTACTGTAACACCAGATATGTGTGGTGGCACTGGGCAAGTGGGCACAGTATACGCTGTGAGCCTGACACACACGCTGGCAGGCAGGCAACTGCAATTAGATTACACAGGAAAAAAACAAAAAAAAGCAGACATGTTCTAGCCCTAAAAAGGGCTTTTTGGGGTGCTGTCCTTACAGCAGAGATCAGATGAGTCCTTCAGGACTGTAGTGGACACTGAATACACTAGCCTAGCTATCAATTTCCCTATTAAATCAGCATCAGCTGCACTGTCCCTCCTCTCACTAAGAATGCAGCTTCTAAATAAATCTAAAATGTATGCTGTGCAGGAGGTGGGAGGGTCTTGGAGGGAGTGTCTGCTGCTGATTGGCTGTAATGTGTCTGCTGACTGTGAGGTAAAGTGTCAAAGTTTACTCAATGATGAAGAATAGGGGGCGGATCGAACATCGCATATGTTCGCCCGCTGCGGCGAACGCGAACATGCTATGTTCGCCGGGAACTATTCGCCGGCGAACTATTCGCGACATCACTATTGAGGGCTTTTTTAATTTATCAGAACATAAAAATTACTTCTTAAGGCTAACCTTTCGCTAACTGGCTTTAACTGATATAAACTTTGGTTGATATGTTATTATATAGCATCACAACAGAAATGTCTTGCAATTACAAGGTGTTTAGTTCTCCTTGCCTTACTTCCTAAGCCATTTTGCCGCTTACACCAAAGTCACCAGCAGGGTGAACTCTGCAGCAAATCTCTGCTGGGAAGAGTGCACTTCAGCCATCTTGTAAAGAGCATCAAAAGTCCTGCTCCCAGTTCCAAAATCAATCTGAAGTTGAGCAGTGGGATCTCTGTGGCTCTGCTGGGAACTGTTAAACATCCTGCTCACAATGAGGGTGAGGCTGATCTCTGTAGCTCTGCTGTAGACCTGAGACATCTATCACAGAGCATACACCTATCTCTCTGTTTCAGAACCAAATCAATCCAGGTACAAATAGGGTGCGCCGTGCGGTAAACCATTATCTTTAGCCATAAAGCATAGACCAGAGGCTTTGCTCCCAACTCTAGGGTATAATGTGTAAGATCTAAGCAGGGGATGTTGGTCTTTTGTATTGCTATTGATATATCACAAAAATGCTGCCCCTTTCAAAACTACCTCACTGGGAACAAGCCTTGACCCACAAATATGTGAAACTACAGATCACTTCTCACTGTCTCCTGTTAAAAAACAAAAACAAATGTGCAATTTATATTAAAAAAATGTTTAGAACATTTTTAGAACTGTATTGAATTAGGGTCATAGTGAAATTTAAAGAACATCTGAATAGTCTGCACATTATCAAGCGCTTCTTATTTTCTAATCTTGATTAGAAAATTAAATATACAATATTCTAATCAGTAGTATACAATGTGAAAAATATTTCTCTGTTATAAATCATTGCTTGATTAGATGCCTCATGAGGAAGGGAGTATATCTCTGGTTACATTTACTGATGTTCTGTTTGTGCAAAGTGTGTGACACTGTAAGTCCACACCTCTGCCCTTTTATAAATACAATATGTAATCATCATGATAAATTACTTCATAGGAATCTGTACAACCTAGTGTATTGGTAATCAAGACCTGTTCTTTATCAACATGTAACATCTGCATTAATAAAAATGTAATTTTTGCAGACTGCATTAAATTAGATGTTACTTTTGCTATATTTTATTGCATTTTCTTATTGGAAATAAATGCATTGGTTTCCATCCTCACTGTTTTTACTAGGAACGTACATGGATTCATTTAGTATGGGTCTTAGCTTATTATTTCTACTTTACTATTACATTACATAGAAAGTCTGGCATTTACTTGCATGCACACAGCTAGATTAAAAGCAAAAGGTAAGAGAGTTACCTTTTATTTGAGAGTTACAGTATTTGGCCAAATGGTGATAGGTTGAGGACTGCATTAAAGTCTCTTCCTTTTAGGTTTCTAACCTACAGCCACACATACAACTTTTAGCCCAACAAACCGAAATACAAACAACAGTCAAGAGCCTTTGCAATTTTCCTAGATGCATAAAAAACACAAATATGGAGGCCCATTTATCAAGCTCCATATGGAGCTTGTGGGCCCGTGTTTCTGGCGAGTCTTCAGACTCGCCAGAAACAGCAGTTATGAAGCAGCGGTCTAAAGACCGCTGCTCCATAACCCTGCCCGCCTGCTCTGAGCAGGCGACAGGAATCGCCACAATTCAACCCGATCGAGTACGATTAATTGACACCTCCCTGCTGGCGGCCCATTGGCTGTGAGTCTGAAGGGGGTGGCGTTGCACCAGCAGCTCTTGTGAGATGCTGGTGCAATGCTGAATACGGAAAGCGTATTGCTCTCAGCATTCAGTGAGGTCTTGCGGACCTGATCCGCACTGTCGGATCAGGTCCGCAAGACCTTTGATACATAGGCCCCATGGACACTACTTTAAAAACAGAATGGGTACACAGACCATGCCACTAGCAAAACTCATAGTTCTGGGTGCTCACCAGCTGTATTTGCTTAGAGCTGTGAGTTTTGCTAGTGGTATGGGGTGTGTACTTACTCTGGTTTGAAAAGGTAAGTGCATTTTTGTATATATATATTTATGGAGAGCGGCATTGGTAAGTAATTTGTAGGTCAGGGTAAGAATTTTTTATTCAATTCTGCTGTGAAGTGAGAGCCAGTGAAGGGACTCGCAGAAAGGTGCAGCAGATACCAAGCTGCATGAATTGTGAATTAGCCGTCAAAGGCTTTAAGGATGGATTAAAAGGGGGAGAGGCAGGAGAAAAGAAGGGCAGTTAGTCAGTTATTGCAGTAGTCAAATTGGGAAATTATAAAGAAGTGGATTAGGGGATTAGTGGTGACAACGCTCAGAAATGGATGAATTTTGGAAATATTGTGTTGGTGGTTGTGGCAGGATGAAGAGAGCAATTGGATATGGGAATGAAGGACAGATTGGAGTCAAGTGTAACTCTGATGCAGTGGACTTGTGGTGATAGGGAGATAGTGATGCCGTTGACAGTGATAGAAAAGTCAGAAATCAGAGAAGAGCTAGAGGGGGAAATAGAAGGAGCTCAGTCTTGGACTTGTTAATCTTTAGATGGTGAGAGGCCATCCAGGAAGAAATGCCAGATAAGCAGTGACTGACATGAGAAAGTAGAGATGGAGAGAGAGTAGGGTTGGAGAGGTAGATCTGAGTGTCATCAGCATACAGTTGATATTTTAAGCCATAGCTGTTGATAAGTTTGCCCAGTGAAGAAGTATACAAGGAGAGGAGAAGAAGAATAGTGCTGGTTTTAAGGGGGGACTATTTAGCCTATTCATTACTGTAGCATTCCAATACCCTGTTGATGTAGATTGCCCTCATTTTGCAAGGTTGTGGCTATTTTTACATTAGCTCTACAAAGTGCAAGGAGAGAGGTAAATGAGTGTGAAGGGAGTGAGGGGAATAAAAAAAAGCTAGGAAAGAGTAGTAGATGATGAGTTAACCCACATATGACCCTGCACCAGTGAAACACAACTTTATGGTTAACTTTTTGCACCCCAATTTTTTTTTTCATTTTTTTTTCAAATGAGCTTTATTAAAAATGTAGAATTATACAACATCAAACAAAAAGTACATCAGATCGATAAGATATACATCACTTTTAAAACATCACATCTTACAGCTCAAAGCAGTCCACTCTGATGAGCGAGTAGGGATAGTTAATCATAATTGTGGAGTCCTTAGTCTGTACCCCCATTGCATGGACCACACAAGGGTCCTAAAACCTTTCTATATACATTTCAGAATTGGGATGTTATGCATACGGCTCAATGAGGGTAGCAAGCGATCGTTCAAGTGTGCTAGTTTCAAACTCATTTGGATCTCTATTAAGGCTTTCTGGGACAATGCAATAGTAAGCTTGTGCATTCTCTGAAGTGGCAGCCCTATCTGAGTCTCATTTTTAAATGAGTCCCAACCCTAGGTATATTCCTCTCTATCAGATTCTAATTGACCCGAATTAGGGAGAGGGAAGGGGAGAGGGAAGGGGAGTGGGAAGGGGAGAGGAGGGAAGAGGGGGAAGGGAACTGAGGTGGAGGAAAGGGAGAAAAAGCAGGGTAAGGCGATGCAGGGGGCAGAGGTTGCCGGTCCATGAGAGCTGATAGGGAGAAGGGGGGGATAATAGTCCTGCAACAGTCGTTAGTATTATTAATTTGGGTTCCATATGTGGAGCATCATTTCGTGTATCTCTACTGCTCCACTTCTGACATAGTGATACCACTCCAACTGTAATAGGGTATCTACTTGTCTTTCCCACTCCTGGAGGGTGGGGATAGTGGTGGTCTTCCAATGTCGGGGGATTAAGATTTTTGCGCTAATTATCATTGTCAAGAGTATTTTACTCTTCGCCCCATTTTGAAACCATGGCAAGTTTGTGAAAAGCAGTATCTTGGGGTCTCGGGGAACAATTACCTCCAGTATTTTGCAGATATGTGCTACTACATCCACCTAAAACTGTTGGAGTCTGGGGCACTCCCACCACACATGCAGAATTGAGCCCTCTGCTGTGCAGCCCCTCCAGCATCTGCCCAATGAAGAAGGGTATATAATTTTTAATCTGCTCAGGGTGAGGTACCACCTGGTTAAAAATTTAAGGTTAGTTTCCTGCACTTGTGCCGAGATGGACACTGTCTTGTTATTGAGGAAAATACTTTTCCAATTTTTTGATATCTGTTCCAAGCCTAGCTCCCCTCCCCAGGCCCTTGTGTAAGTCGGGAGGTGGTCTACATCATGTGTTTAAAGTTTCTTATATAGAATAGAAATTAAGTGAGGGATGGGACACCCTATGGTGCATAGCTTCTCAAAGTCAGTCAACTGTCTTAGCAATGATTTCTTATGTTTGTGTGAATAGACAAAGTGCATTATCTGAGTGTGCACCAGCCAGTTTAAATGTGGTTCTGAGTAAGTTACATCCTTCCATTGTTTAATTTTGTGATGTTGTGTCAGGTGGTATATTGTATTCTGTTCGATCGACTGCCCCAGGGGCGTGTATCGTCTTGTCAGCCCCAGGGGGAGCACTGGATTGGCCATATAAAGAGTCAAGGGGGACATTGGGGAGGATATGTGTGTAGATGTGTGAATTATCCTGTTCCAGACCACAAAAAATTGAGGAGAGGATATCTCTCAATGACTGGAGGCTGATCTTTTTTTAGCATCCACGCTATATGTTCTGGGTTGAGAGTGTGTAGGATAGCCCTATCTACTTGTATCCAGTGTTTTGTGATATCATTTTTCTCCACTCTACAAGCCTTTGTAGCATTATAGCGCTTCTGTAAGTCTGTATGTTCGGAATGCCCAATCCCCTGTCCCCCTTTGGCAGGTATAAAGTTTTTTTGTTGATTCTTGGTTTTATACCATTCCATATATATGTCTCTAATGCACCCTGTAGTTTTGCGGTTTATTCTGCTGGCAGTGGGATAGGGAGTGTCTGTAAGTTATAGAGGATTCTGGGCAGAACATTCATCTTTATGATGCTTATCCTGCCCAGCCAGGAAAGGTTTTTATTTTTCCAGCTGGAGAGGTCGCCAACTATTGATCCCTCCAACTGCTTGTAGTTGGCCTCGAACAGCGTGTCTATGTCCGCCGATAAATGTACCCCTAGGTATTTCATTGTGTGTGACTGTCTTCCTAAAGGGCAGAGTGACATCACCAGGGACATTTCATCTTCTGATAAAATTATATTTAAGACCTCGGATTTGGTGACATTTAGTTGGAGTGTACTCCGTAATCCTGTATTATTTCTAGTGCCCATGGGAGATAGGAATCTGATTTTGTTAGTTTTAATAATATATTGACCGCGTACATGGCCAACTTGTGCTCAGTATTATCAAGTTTGATGCCTGAGACCTGGGGGTCTGCGCGGATCTTAAGGGCTAGTATTTCTATGGATATCACAAACAAAATTGGTGAAAGGGGGCATCCTTGCCTAGTACCGTTCATGATTCTGAAGCTCTTAGACAGAAGACCATTTACCTTTATCCTAGCTGATGGAACTGTGTAGAGGGAGAATATAATTTTCACAAAGAGTCCACTGAAGCCCATCTTCAACAGGGTGGACCTTAGAAAGGTCCACTTCACCCTGTCAAAGGCCTTTTCAGCAGCCGTTGATGTCAGTGTCAGCGCTATGTCCTTATGTTTTGCATAGGAAACTAATTGTAGTACTTTCAGAGTGTTGTCCCGGCCTGGGACAAAACCCACCTGATGTGGGTTAATCAGCCTTGGAAGGACTTTATTTATACGTGTGTGTAAGGTCTTGGGTTAAAACCTTTAACAAAATATGTATTTGTAACTATTAACTAAAACTCAGATAATAGTAGTGGAATAAATGAGTAATTTGGTTAGTAGCATTTAATTCAGTAGAAGATGAAACATACACAAAAGTAATTGTCAGGGGTATGCTATCTCTAGTAACACCTTAAGCCAGACTGAAGTGAGGTGTTGAGAACAAATGTGTTTAGATAAACATTCACTTAGTATGACTCTTTCTAAGTAGATTGATTCTCTATAGGATGAAGTCCATACTAATTAAGACCAATAATTCCAAGAGGAAGTATATGTTATGCAGATATTTAAAATAGAGTTGTACATATTTGAGTAGACAAGTAACTTTGATATTCTTTTACAGGCAAAGTACATATATAACTCAGAATGTTTGAACAGCGTGTCAGGTAAGCGGTGCTGTGAAGGCAGCCTGTCAGGTGGCGAGGGTGATCCGGATGAGAAGTAAGTCAAAGTAGCCTCTAATGCTCGAAATTGGAACCAATAGAATATAGGCAGGTAATTAAGTAACCACAATGAGCTGATGACAGCAAACAGAAGTGGAGACAAAAATGAACTCCGGAATTGAGTAGCAATAAATGTTCAATAACTCTAGAACAGCAACGATAGCTTAAACTTTGATCCAATGGATTCCAGTAGGATCAAAATAATCAAGCAACAATGGCAAGAGGAAGTGACCTTTTATAGTGTTTAGAGGTAAAAAGGAGGTGCCTTAATTAAAGAGACAATACAGAGTATTACAGATCCCCCTACTCAAGGAATCCTCTCCGAAGGTTCGAGTTGTGGTTTCAAAGGGTAACGCTTGTGAAAAGCTCTAAGCAACTTTGGGGCATGAAGATCAGAGTTAGAAACCCAAGAGCTTTCTTCCCTTCCATGATACGAGATATTCAAGTTTATTATTTCATAAAACTGGAATCAAGTATCGTCTGAACTTCATATTCATCGTGGTCATCAATTCTGAGTGGAGGTAGGGGAGTTCTTATCAATTAGAATGTTTGTTCTGAATGTAAGGTTTTAAGAGACAAATGTGAAATGAGGGATGTACATTGTAAGAATCTGGTAGATCCAAGACAACTGTGCAGTCATTAATAATCTTCTTAATCGGGAATGGATCAGCAAATTGACAAGCAAGTTTTCTGGAGGGTACTGTACTGAGCCATACCAAATCGCCAATCTTATAGTTAGGACTAGGTCAATGTTTCAGATCGTAGTAGTATTTTTGGTTAGATTGAGCTTTGGTTAAATGGATCTTTAAGAGATCAAATCCTTTCTTCAAAGTGGTAGTAATATAAGTTGCAGCAGGTTAGTTGTTATCAGTATCGGACAAAATGAGGGTTTTTGGATGGTAGCCATAAGTTGCATGGAATGGTGTCGTTTTAGTGGAGCTGGAAATTGAGTTATTGTAGGAAAACTCTGCCATAGGTAGAAGGGGATACCAATCATCTTGTAAATGGGACACATAACATCGTAGATACTGCTCAAGAATTTGATTGACTCTTTCTGTGAGACCATTTGTTTGGGGATGAAACACAGTGGAGAATCTAAGGGAATCTATTCTTAGAATACTACAAAGAGCTTTCCAGAAAAACAAGGTAAATTGAGTTCCACGATCACTTATTATTGTGGTAGGTAAACCGTGGAGTCTTACAATGTGTCTTAGGAACACAGTTGCTGTTTATTTTACAGTTGGGAGATGTTTTAATGGGATGAAATGAGCCAGCTTTGTTAAATGATCCACCACAACCAAAATGGTATTATGTTGTTGAGAGGAAGGCAATTTAACTATAAAATCCATTGATATGGTTGACTAAGGGGTATCAGGAATTGGATTGGATCTTAGATAGCCAAAAGGTTTCTTCCATTGGATTTTGTTTCGGGCACAAACATCACAAGAGGTGACATATTCAAGGACCATTTGGTTCATTTGAGGCCACCAGAAATATCTTCTTATTAAGTCAATAGTCTTCTGTACAACAGGATGTCCTGAGATAGGATAATCATGAAAATGAGAGATAACTGTATCTCTGAGAGTTTTTGGAACATACAACAAGTTGTTGTTAAAGTATAACCCTGAATGGCCTTGTCTTAGGAATGTCAGTTTGGAAAGTTTTTCTGATTTCAGAGCTCTGTGAATCTCTTTTTCGAAAGAACATAAGGAACCAATAATTTTGCTTGGAGGTATGATGTGAGATTATTCCTTTAGTTGTGGAATAGCTTCGGTTGTTCTTGATAAAGCATCTGCTTAGATGTTTAAAGTTCCTGGTCGATATGTGATGTAAAAATCAAATCTATCCAAGAACAGTGCCCATCGTACCTCTTGCGAGGAGAGAGTTTTATTTCTTTTTAGATATTCAAGTTTTTATGATCTGTGAATACCACAAAAGGTTTTGATGTTCCTTCTAGGATATGTCGCCATGTTTCTAAAGCACATTTGATAGCGAGTAACTCTCTATCCCATATGGAGTAGTTTGTTTCAGCTGGTTGTAGGCTTCTGGAATAAAAGGCAACGGGGAGAGGCTTTGAAAAATCATCTTTTCGTTGTGAAAGAATTGCTCCAATACCTGTGTCAGAAGCATCAGTTTCCACTGCAAACTGGCAAGTGTGGTCAGGAAGATTTAAGATAGGTGCTGAGGTGAAACTATGTTTTAAAAGTTGAAAAGCTTGTTCTGCTGAAGGAGTCCAGATGAGTTTTTTATTCTTTTTATTTAAATCAGTTAATGGTTTAACTCTGGTTGAAAAATTTAGGATACATTTCCTATATAAATTAGAGAATCCTATAAACCTTTGTATAGATTTTACAGACGTTGGTCTAGGCCAGTTCATTATAGCTAGCACCTTTGTACCTCATCTGGAGATATGATGTAACCTAAGAACTTTGTTTTTTTAACATGAAACTGGCATTTTTCCAACTTTGCAAATAATCTATGATCACGAAGTCTTGTGAGTACCCAGCGGACATGTTTTACATGTTCTTGTTCATTTTTGGAATATATAAAAATATCATCAAGGTAGATGACTACATATATATCAGTTAGGTCTGTGAATATATCGTTAATGAAGTGTTGGAATGTTCCTGGGGTGTTACAGAGCCCAAATGGCATGACTTTATATTGAAATAACCCATACCTGGTTCTAAAAGCAGTCTTCCACTCATCTCCTTCCTTGATTCTGATGAGATTGTACATACCCTTTAAATCTAACTTTGTATAGATTGTGGCTCCATTAAGACGTTCAAGGAGTTCAGGGATGAGTGGAGGAGGGTAGCGTTTTTTTTATAGTGACTGAATTTAGGGCTCTGTAATCAATTATGGGCCTTAGTGTTTTATCTTTGTTTGTTACGAAGAAGAACCCAGGGCCAGCTGCAGCTGGGGAAGTAGAAGGCTCTATAAAACCTTTTTTTAGATTTTCATCCAACTACTGTCTGAGATGTTCTAGTTCTTTTTGTGATAAGGGGAAGATTTTTCCAAAAGGAATGTCTGAGCCAGGTATAATATCAATGGGGCAGTCATAGATCCTGCGTGGGGGAAGTGTCTCAACTTCTTTAGCACTAAAAACATCTTGTAAATCAGAATGCTGAGAAGGAAAAGTATGTTATATGTTTCCTATAGAGGGGTGTGGGTAACATGTTGTCTTGCAATAAGTGGAAAAAAGACTAACGGTGTTATGTGACCAGTCAATTATAGGATTATGTTTAACTAGCCAAGGGTAACCAAGGATGATGGTATGTAAGGATTTGGGGTTAACATCTAAAGTGATGAATTCAGTATTACCTTGTAGGGTTGGGAGCATGAGTGGTATAGTATGGTGCGTAATAGGCCCATTTTGGATCAAGGTGCCATCAATAAATCTCATAAATACTGGGTTTTGCTTTGGTATGATGGGTATTTTATTGAGTTTCATGAACTAGGAATCAATGAACAAGCCATAGGCCCCTGAATCGATTATGGCATCAGTCCTGACCTCTTGGTGGTCCCACTGTAAGGACAAAGATAAGGTAAGTTGACATGACATTTGGTTAGCAGGTAGAGTACTAAAAATATTTTTATTACCCTTCTTCTGACGGTTTAGTTTCATTAATCCATCCAAATTTTCAGGCATGTCCAGCCTTGAGAGTTCATCCTTCAATGATTCCGAAAGTCCAAGTCTGATCTGATTCTTCAAGCTTATTTGATTCCACATGGAGTCAGTTGACCACATCTGGAATTCTGCAATATACTCTTCTATTGGGCGTTTTCCTTGTTTCAGGGCACGTAGTCTGGTCTCAGCTTTTATTTGTTTATCACAATCTTCATATAGGCTGGCCATAGCTGAGAGAAAAGCATCTAGAGATTTGAGTATAGGATCATTGGTCTCAAAAAAACTATTGGCCCATGCTCTGGGTTCTCCAGCAAGAAAATAAATTGTTGTACACACTTTTATTTTTTTCTGAATGATAGGTATGTGGTTTCATTGAATAGAGGAGAAGACACACATTTTTAAAATCCCTAAAATCAGACCTTTTACCAGAAAAAGAATTTGGAGGATTTATATGGGGTTCAGGTATATCAGAGGTTCTTGGAAAGATTTTATCTTTGATTAAAGCTTTTAGTGTTGTTTTTTCTGCTTGTACCTCAGTAAGACCTCTAGCAAGGTAATCTAACTTTTGATTGATATTAGCAAACTGATTACTAATTTCACTTGGGTCCATATTGAACTCAAAACAATTAGTATTTTTTAGGGCTTGATTATTATGTAAGGTCTTGATTTAAAACCTTTAACAAAATATCGGCTAGATTTAGAGTTTTGCGGCCAAAGGGGTGCGTTAGCTAAGCGTGTTTTTTTTCCCCTGTACCTTTTAAACAACGCTGGTATTTAGAGTTCTCTGAAGGTCTGCGTTAGGCTCCAAAAAGGGAGAGTAGAGCATAATTTACCGCCACTTCAACTCTCAATACCAGCGTTGTTTACGGACGCGGCCAGCTTCAAAAACGTGCTCGTGCACGATTCCCCCATAGGAAACAATGGGGCAGTTTGAGCTGGAAAAAAACCTAACACCTGCAAAAAAGCAGCGTTCAGCTCCTAATGCAGCCCCATTGTTTCCTATGGGGAAACACTTCCTAAGTCTGCACCTAACACCCTAACATGTACCCCGAGTCTAAACACCCTTAACCTTACACTTATTAACCCCTAATCTTCCGCCCCCGCTATCGCTGACCCCTGCATTTTATTATTAACCCCTAATCTGCCGCTCTGTACACCGCCGCAACCTACATTATCCCTATGTACCCCTAATCTGCTGCCCCTAACATCGCCGACCCCTATATTATATTTATTAACCCCTAATCTGCCCCCCCAATGTCGCCGCTACCTACCTACACTTATTAACCCCTAATCTGCCGACCGTACCTCGCCGCTACTCTAATAAATGTATTAACCCCTAAAGCTAAGTCTAACCCTAACCCTAACACCCCCCTCCTAAGTTAAATATAATTTAAGTCTAACAAAATAAAATAAATCTTATTAAATAAATTAATCCTATTTAAAGCTAAATACTTACCTGTAAAATAAACCCTAATATAGCTACAATATAACAAATAATTATATTGTAGCTATTTTAGGATTTATATTTATTTTACAGGCAACTTTGTATTTATTTTAACCAGGTACAATAGCTATTAAATAGTTAATAACTATTTAATAGCTACCTAGTTAAAATATTTACAAAATTACCTGTAAAATAAATCCTAACCTAAGTTACAATTAAACCTAACACTACACTATCAATAAATTCATTAAATAAACTACCTACTATTACCTACAATTAAATCAACTAAATTAAATTACAAAAAAAACAAAACAATAAATTACAATAAAAAAATGATTACAAGAATTTTAAACTAATTACACCTACTCTAAGCCCCCTAAAAAAATAACAAAGCCCCCCAAAATAAAAAATGCCCTACCCTATTCTAAAATAAAAAGTTAACAGCTCTTTTACCTTACCAGCCCTTAAAAGGGCCTTTTGCGGGGCATGCCCCAAAGTAAACAGCTCTTTTGCATTTAAAAAAAGCATACAATACCCCCCAACATTACAACCCACCACCCACATACCCCTAATCTAACCCAAACCCCCCTTAAAAAACCTAACACTAAGCCCCTGAAGATCTCCCTACCTTATCTTCACCACGCTGGTATCACTGATCCGTCCAGAAGAGGGTCCGAAGGCTTCATCCTATCCGGCAAGAAGTGGTCCAGAAGAGGCTCCGAAGTCTTCATTCTATCCGGCAAGAAGAGGTCCAGAAGAGGCTCCGAAGTCTTCATCCTATCCGGCAAGAAGAGGACATCCAGACCGGTAGACATGTTCTTCTATCTTCATCTATCCGGCGCGGAGCGGGACAATCTTGAAGCAGCCGACGCGGATCCATCCTCTTCTTCCGGCGACTCCCGACGAATTAAGGTTCCTTTAAGTGACGTCATCCAAGATGGCGTCCATCGAATTCCGATTAGCTGATAGGATTCTATCAGCCAATTGGAATTAAGGTAGGAAAAATCTGATTGGCTGATTGAATCAGCCAATCAGATTCAAGTTCAATCCGATAGGCTGATCCAATCAGCCAATCAGATTGAGCTCACATTCTATTGGCTGTTCCGATCAGATAATTGTAGGTAGTTTATTTAATTAATTTATTGATAGTGTAGTGTTAGGTTTAATTGTAACTTAGGTTAGGATTTATTTTACAGGTAATTTTGTAATTATTTTAACTAGGTAGCTATTAAATAGTTATTAACTATTTAATAGCTATTGTACCTGGTTAAAATAAATACAAAGTTGCCTGTAAAATAAATATAAATCCTAAAATAGCTACAATGTAATTATTTGTTATATTGTAGTTATATTAGGGTTTATTTTACAGGTAAGTATTTAGATTTAAATAGGATTAATTTATTTAATAAGATTTATTTTATTTCGTTAGATTTAAATTATATTTAACTTAGGAGGGGGGTGTTAGGGTTAGGGTTAGACTTAGCTTTAGGGGTTAATACATTTATTAGAGTAGCGGCGGGGTCCGGTCGGCAGATTAGGGGTTAATAAGTGTAGGTAGGTAGCGGCGACGTTGGGGGGGGGGCAGATTAGGGGTTAATAAATATAATATAGGGTTCGGCGATGTTAGGGGCAGCAGATTAGGGGTACATAGGGATAATGTAGGTTGCGGCGGTGTGCGGTCGGCAGATGAGGGGTTAAAAAATGTAATTATAGTGGCGGTGATGTGGGGGGACCTCGTTTTAGGGGTGCATAGGTAGTTTATGGGTGTTAGTGTACTTTAGAGCACAGTAGTTAAGAGCTTTATGAACCGACGTTAGCCCAGAAATCTCTTAACTGCTGACTTTTTTCTGCGGCTGGAGTTTTGTCGTTACAATTCTAACGCTCACATCAGCCAAGACTCTAAATACCAGCGTTAGGAAGATCCCATTGAAAAGATAGGATACGCAATTGGCGTAAGGGGATCTGCGGTATGGAAAAGTCGCGGCTGGAAATTGAGCGTTAGACCCTTTCCTTACTGACTCTAAATACCAGCGGGTGGCCAAAACCAGCGTTAGGACCCCTTAACGCTGGTTTGGACGGCTAACGCAAAACTCTAAATCTAGGTGTATGCATTTGTAGCTAATTACTAAAACTCAGATAATAGTAGTGGATTAAATGAGTAATTTGGTTAGTAGCATTTAATTCAGTAGAAAATGAAACATACACAAAAATAATTGTCAGGGGTATGATATCTTTAGTAACACCTTAAGCCAGACTGAAGTGAGGTTTTGAGAATAAATGTGTTTAGATAAACATTCACTTAGTATGACTCTTTCTAAGTAGATTGATTCTCAGTCTATAGGATGAAGCCCATACTAATTAAGACCAATAATTCCAAGAGGAAGTATATGTTATGCAGATATCCAAAATGGAGTTGTTCATATTTAAGTAGCCAATAACTTTGATATTCTTTTACAGGCAAAGTACATATATAACTCAGAATAAGATTAAAAAAATTACTTATGCAGCAGGTTTAGGCAAAAGGTTTGTGTTCAGGGAGATTATAAGCCAAACATAGAGCAAGTCTGCATAGAATAATGGTCAGCTGGTTAATAAGCAGAGAGAAATAAGTTAAGCAGTTTAATACTCTGCAGATTGCAGATATACTTGCAGTTGGAGTAGAGTTGCGGTTTTCCTCTATGTGAAGATCCTTTAAAGGGCCACTGTAAGCAAATATTTTCTATGCCTGTTACTAACTAACTACCCCAAATATGCTTTTTATCAATAGCATTTCATTAACATATCTCTACCGTATATCAGAAATCTTGTCTGCAAATTTAATTGTTTTCCAAACCCACTCTGTGGGTATCCTTTGCTCTGTACCAATCGTTTTACAATACCTAGGTTTCAAAATGGCGCTTTAAACACAAAGTTATTGGTTTAAGTATTTTGAACATGCAGTGCTGAAAATAGTGGGCAGGATAACGTGACATCATTGGCAAATAAAAGATAACTTTTAGAACGTTATGAAACTTCGTTTTGGAGAAAATATAGGTCAGTAGGTTTTAATTAATGTTTATTAACTTTAATATGTTAGTTGTTTAGCTTAAAAAATATAACAGAAAGTAATCCTTTAACAGATTGGAGGTCTGGAGGCTGTGTGAGCAGGGTCTCAGGTGAGAGGTATCTAGAAGGTTGTGTGAACAGTGTGTGAACTGAGCTGTGCTCCGGAGGGCTGTGTGAACAGCGTGTCAGGTGGGCGGCACTGTAGAGGCTGTTTGAACAGTGTGTCAAGTTAGCGGTGCTGTGAAGGCAGCCTGTCAGCTGGCGATGGTGATCCGGATGAGAAGTAAGTCAAAGTAGCCTGCATTGCTGGAACTTGGAACCAGTAGAATATAGGTAGGTAATTAAGTAACCGCAATGAGCGGATAATGGCAAACAGAAGTGGAGACAAAAATGAACTCCGGAAATGAGTAGCAATAAATGTTCAATAAATCTAGAACAGCAACGATAGCTGAAACTTTGATCCAATGGATTCCAGTAGGAACAAAATAATTAAGCAACAATGGCAAGAGGAAGTGACCTTTTATAGTGTT
Organism: Bombina bombina; assembly: GCF_027579735.1. NCBI lineage: Eukaryota > Metazoa > Chordata > Amphibia > Anura > Bombinatoridae > Bombina > Bombina bombina. The sequence continues at coordinate 1,016,931,841 of NC_069500.1, read as the reverse complement.
TATAGGTGAAAAGGAGGTGCCTAAATTAAAGAGACAATATGGAGTATTACAGTGTGGCCAGTATCTTTGCATATATTTTAACATCTGAGTTAAACAAAGAGATCAGACAAAAATTCTCTGGTCTGTCTGGTGTCTTACCAGGTTTTGGGAGGACAGTAATGTGTGCTTCAAGTAGTGATTTTGAGAACCCCACATCCCACAGGAGCGTGTTGTATGTGTCCGCCAAGTGTGGAATTAATATCAACGAAAAATTTTTATAGTAAAAAAACCCCATACCCATCCGGGCCAGGACTTTTTCCATTAGGCGTGTCTTTTATTGCTTTAAGATTTTTTTATGTGTTATAGATGCTCCTAGCTGTTTTGCTTCGTCCCTGCTAATCTGAGGGATTTCCAAGTCACTTAAATATGTTTCCAGCTCCGGGTCTATGTCACCATCGTGGTGAGCTGTGTCTGTTAGCGGTGTCTTTGATTTTAAATTGTATAACGTGGAGTAATACAGTCTCAATGTTTCTGCGATACCCTCACTATGCTCATGCATTTTCCATTGTTTGTCCTTGATGTCTGTTATGCAAGCCTTATACTGTTTCCCCTTGAGAGCTTTAGCGAGAAGCATGCCAGACTTATTGCCAAACTCAAAGTAGTGCTGTTTTAGATAGAGTGCTTTAGTTTGCGCCTCTTTGAGGTATAGATCCTGAATTTCCCCCCTCACCTTAGTCAGGGAGTTAAATATGTCAGCGGAAGTTGTGTCTCTCTTATGTTCCCCTTCCCAGTAAGCTATCTGTGCTTTTAGCAAGTTATGGTACTGTCTAGCCTGCTTACGCTGTTGCGCCTTATGTTTGATCAATGTCCCCCTGATTACAGCTTTATGGGCTTCCCATATCACGGAGGGCCTGGCTTGGTCAGTTTTGTTGAGTCAAAAGTATTCTTCTAATTTTTTTGTTTTCTCTGATTTAACTAAGGGGTTAGTTAGCAAAGTCTCGTCCAAGCGCCAGATGTATGGGAGGATTGGTTTCTCTGGCCAGTCAAAATCGCAGATCACTGGAGCATAGTCTGACCAAGTGATGGGCAAAATGTCTGTGTGGAATACCTGTGAGAGTATTGCTGGGTCCGTCATGATGAGGTCTATTCTGGAGTATGAGTGATGGGGATGTGAGTAAAAGGTAAAGATATTTTCTGTTGGGTGTGTCCCGCAACAAGAGCTGCTGTAGCTACACATTAATTGATTTTAGAACTCTCTTAGGGACGCTGGAGGCGCCGCTGAACATGTCCATGTGTGGGTCTAAGGGTGCATTAAAGTCCCCGGCCACAATCACTTCTCCCCTACCAAATCTCCAATATCTTCTGTGCTACTGTCTTCAGTGTGTTATGCTGTTGTTGGTTGCGTAGGCACACATTTACCAGGGTTATATATCTATTGTATAGCAGTCTCACTATCAGTATATATTTCCCCCCCCTGTCTTTGTTGGGCCTGAGGCCATGAAAATATTTGGATACCTTGGGCTGAGGACCCTTGGCTCCCTGCCTTTTTTTTAAATGCGTCTCCTGTATGAAGAGTCTCCCTTTTGCCTATACAATTCTTTAAAGGCTATAGACCTTTTTTTCAGGACTGTTGAGGTCCTTTGCATTTATAGTGATGATGCGCAGTTTATGGGCTCACAGCTCTTCCCCCCTATTGGTCATGGTTACCAGCAGGGTCAAAGTGCAGTGTGAGAGGGGGGTTCTCTCTGGGGGATGGGAAAGTGGTTGATAGGTTAGGGAGGGTGATGGGTTGCGTTTGAATGGGAAGGTATGCCAGCGACCTCCGCCCTGTTTATTCTGTGGATGAGTTGTGAATGTGATGGTTTTGAGTGTATTATGTGTCTCGCAAGGTACCTGAGAACTAAAGTGGTGGTGAGGGGTATTATCCCTTACCCCCAGGATGGCGTTTTGCTAATGTAAACCCATTAGTGTCATGTAGTTGCTGTGGCATTTTTTTAATATATATATATATACTTATTTCTTATGAGTATGCCCCGCTTGTTGCATCTTAATGCTCGGAGGTGGCCTATGCGCCCTTTGTCCCTGCCTTATTGTGTCCTGTTTGTGCTTTTTATGTCAGTTTCACTGATTTTAACATCTCTGTTCTTATATGTGGTAGCTAGTCTGTATGCTTTGCTTATACTTTGAGGATACATGGATATAAGGAATCTATAGCTAACGCTTTGGTCATAACCGTGCACACTATATCATACAAATAACATCAAACGACAGAACAATTAAGCAGTATAACAATTACTAACACTATTATTCATTATAGATTAAGCAAACAATTACTCTGTGTATGTTACCCTCATCTAGCTCTGCATGTCATTTTTCAGGATAATTGTCCTAAGGTGGGTACCTAGACTCAGCTATTCAACTGTCATAGCATTACTCATCTGCTACTGGCCTGCCCTTAGTCGTGACCGTTAATGTCTAGGGCCTTGTACTACAGTCAATCAGGCATTTGAATTACACATCAATTAGTATATCTAACCCTACCAGGTGCCAACAGTCTGTACCAGCCCCTTGTTAAGATTGCAGATTTAAACTAGAACAGTGTAACATCAGAAACATAGTCAATTAGAACAATAAAACAGAAACAACATTACCCATCCGGTTCCCGAGTCTCTACCGCTATAATGCAGAATATATGTAGTGTTCTTCAATGGTGGCTTAGTGAAACATCAGGTCCCTTTGTGAGTTTCTCCTTGTTTTGTGGGGTTCTCTGTGGGGATGTTTCTGTCTGGTGGGACTTGCTCTTTAGGGGGTGTAATTTGCACCTAAAGTGTCTCACTGAATTGTTCCAGGTCGTCTGGGCCTCTACTGTATATGTCTCCTTTCGTAGCGGTTATGCTAACCAGGAACCCCCATCTGTACGGGATTCCCCGTGCTCTCAATACTGTGGTGATAAATTGTAACTCCTGTATCTTCTGGAGCGTGGTTGGGCTGAGATCAGCATACACTTTGATAGGCACTCCTGCATGGATGAATTGTGGTTTCTGTTGGGCATGGTGTAATATCTCCTCTTTTTCTTGATGGTTCAGGAACTTTATTATTACATCCCTCGGCAGGGCTTTTTAGCGATGGTTTGGTTCTCAGCGCTCTGTGTGCCCTTTCCATAATCACATATGCTGCCGTACTGGTGCCTTTTATTGTTCTAAAGAGATCTTGTAGATAACCCATCAGAGCGGCCGGTTGGACACTTTCTGGTATCCCTCTTATTCACAGGTTGTTCCTGCGCCCCTTATTATCAAGGTCTTCCACCTTCTCTAGCAGATTATGTATAGTTTCCTTCTGATTATACATAAGTTGTGACAAGTGGTGTATATCTTGAGTTGTTATATTATGGCTTTCCTCCAGATTGACAACCTTGTTATCTATTCGCTTAATGTCTCTCTTCATTTCTTGAAACATGCTGCGCATGTCTGCCATAGCTGATTTGATATCCTCCTTTGAGGCTAGGGATTTCTGTAGGTCTAGCTGGTGACTGGGGGGCCTCCAGTGTTACCTCCTGTTGTTCCAGTGGTGTTTGTGCCTCCTGAGAGCAGGCTGATATGGCATGTGACACCCCTCTGCTGATTTCAGGTATTGGTCCATCCTCTTTATCTTGGGGTTATTATCCGTCTTTATGGATTTTTTGGCTGGCATTCCCTTTCTGTTTACTTATGCAGCACTTTCTCTATACTGTACATCAGATTTTGCTATAAGTGGTTTAATGGTTCTGTGAACTTTGCCGCCAAACGTCAGTGTTGTGTGCAAGGTAGATATGTTTCAGGCCTGTCAGTTGGCACAGCCCCATGAGTACTTCTGCTTTTTACTTTTTATTCCCTCTTGTGATTTGTTTTACAGGAGAGGCTCCACTCACTATTCCCTGCTGTTAGGTATCCTGCTTTCCTATACGCAGTTTATATCCTCCTAGTGAGTCACGTGGTGTATCTGGGGTTGTCTGCCTAATCTAGATCTGCCGGTTATCTATATTGTGGCTATCTCCAACACCTGGCACACCATGCTGCCTTATGCCTCTTTATCCCCCTTGATTGTGAGGTCAGAAGCGGGTTGCTCCCGCTTCCTACCTGCGTGTGTTCCGGCCTTCTGCGCTGCAGTCTTTATGTGGGTTGCACTGACCTCTCACGTCTACGCAAGTGATCTGTTAAGCTTTTGTGGGTCAAGCTCTTGCTCCGGTGCACGTTTTTGTAGTCTGGCGTACCCCTTTAGGAGCGTCAATGTGGTATCCTGCTGTGTTGTGTCAGGTCCAGGCCTGAGGCAATCACTAGTTCCAGTGATGTGAATGAAGGGGCAGCGGTTGTAGTCTCCAAGCAGTCTGTAATATCTCTCTAGGCTGCTTGTGTTTTTTTGGGGCTTATTTGACCCCTCTGGGGGATTAGGGCCTAGGAGCTATTCTAGCATGCAGCCATCACACTGCGTGGCCAAGCTCCGCCCCCCTTGCACCCCAAATTTTATGATCTAGATCCACTTTTGTTAGAGGACCTGGTTTTGACAAAAAGATACCAGGTAAAATTGTTGCCGCACCCCGGGATCACCCCAAAACCACGACCTCTGTGTCCTAAGACTCTGTGGGACTGTGACTGCTATGGCAGGTGCCAGCCTGTCTGGAGGGGCTGGAATGGAAGGAGATTTAGTAAATAGATTAGACCCTTTGTTTGTGTATAAAAGGAGTGTGTGTGTCACAACTGTAAGTAAGAATGGTTGATTTTTGCTAACCACTTTGAGTAATATAGTTGTGGACCTCAACTGCAGTGTACCATAAAAACTTTAAGGAGTATGTTGCTTTAAGAGAAAGCAATTGGAAATTATTTTCCCTGTTAAATTGGTTACAGGAGAAAAAGAGATAGATTATACTGTTCAGGCTTTTACTGGTGGTGAAGGGAATTTTTAGAACCGCTCTGTAGTAATAGAAGTTTCCTTTGTCTTTTAGTGACAGAGTCAGAGGATCTTTTCTTTTCTGCAGCTGTGTATGTGCTGCTGCGAGCAGATTCAAATCTATACACTGTGTGCTGATGACAGCTAGTGGGGTGTGCTGGAGGCTTGTCCAATTACAGGCTTCTGCATCACAGTTCCGATGATGTAACAGGGGGGGTGGAGCCAACGTCTCGTTCCGATTTTCAGTAATAACAGTCTTTTACTTTTAGGAAAATTATTGCAGATCCTGCGGTTTTGTTCCTGGATGGCAGCACTCCCTGTAGAGATACGTCTGGCAGAAGAAGGAAGAGATTCAGTTCTGAGTGATCCGGAACTGCTGTGTGGAGTCAAAGTTAGGAGCTGGTCTCTGCATATACAGCGGCAGGCTGTTAGTTCCACTGAAGAGATTTAGATTTTGGTACAGGTAGATTTCAAAGGAACTCCTCTATTCAGTGTATCAGACAAAGTTCAATAAATTTGAGGTATTTAATTAGGAATAGGTTTAGCAACTTATTCCTGGAAAGCAAAGTGCTTGTACTAAACGTACCTGTGCAACTAGCTAACAAAATTAATTAGCAGGTGGTGCTGAATGACATGAGGATATAAAGGCAGAATTTAAAGGTATACACTCCAACAGAACAGATACCTGACAGTGTGTTTCCTAATAAAATCGGTTCTTGCTTCACCTGAATGCTAGTCTGTCTAGTTATTTGAGTGGGGATTGCTATAATCACTTTCTTAGCTACATAGCGACCTGTTGTCAGGGATAGGAAGGACCTTCTTGCAGAGCTACCCAGTCAGGTTGCCGAAGTCTGTCACAGGGTGGAATCCTGAATGCTGGTGCTGTCTGGTATCAGGGTGGGCTACTGGCTGTAATAACTTGGCGACTACACAGCTGCAGTCAGCAGGGAGGAAGCAGGACCCTTTTGGCAGAGTTACCCAGTTGGGGTAGCTGGGGTATCCGTCACATTGGTTGGCAGCGGTTGGATCTGCTTCTTCCACACGGTTCCTGCTGACAGAGGAGAAGTGCCACAGTAGCCGGTAATAATGGAAGAGTTCCAATGGAGATTACAAGAGGCGCTGGCCCAACTGGTTGGTCCTATGTCTGCACAGGATGAGTTTGAAGTAAGGGACTTTATCCTGCAGCAACTCTGGATGGAGGCTCTTCAACAAGAGCAGGGCTTTTGGGTAAGGACCCTTCCCACTGATGAGGAAATATACTTGCTCCAGTGGGACTTATGAGTGCCTCTCCGTGGAGAGCAGCCCAGGGAGGAATGGCTATATAAATTAGATTGACTGGTCCAGACTGAGATGATGCTGGATGTCAGCTACAGGGCCCTCCGATGGTACGCTATACAAGAGCAGCCATGGCTGGAGGATGGTTCCCCCACAGAGGGCTTTGGCTATGGCAGCCCTGGATTACTATTTTAAAAATTACAGGGGACCCACACTTTGGGAGTGAGACGGACCAGAGCCTGGAAGAAATCTGCGGGCACCAAGAGGAACTGCTGGATCTCTTGGAGGAATCCTGGCTACTAGATGTTCTGGATTTTATAAGTGACCATAAAGAGGCACTGGAAAAGGAATACAGGAGGCTGCTAGACCTCATTCAGCAGCATGCCACGGATTCTGCATGGAGCTGTGGCGCAGAAATCTGGGATTCATGGAGGTTGGCCTCCGAGGAGTGACAACAAGAAATAAGTGAAGAAGAGCTGCTAGATACAGATCAGCAGCCTGGCCCCAAGCTTATGGTCTAGGACCAGGGAGCCACCCCAGCAGAAGCACTGGCAACAGGGCAGAGAGCCGCTGGCCTCTGCCCAGCACCTGCAGCAGCTCTGGGAAACTATGGAGCTGAGGTCGCTGACCTCTCTCCCCACCAACAGAACCCCTTCCTGTGAGAGGAGGAGATAGTTGGTGTCTCTCCACATCAGCAGAGCCAGGTGCAGGGACAGACAGCAGTCGGTCTCTCTCACCAGCGACAGAGCTATTCCCCGGGAGTGGAGGTAGTCATCCTTCCTCCCCTTCGACAGAACCCCTTCCTGGGAGAGGAGACAGTCGGTTTCTCTCCCCATCGGCAGACCATCCCCCGGGAGCGGAGGTAGTCATCCTCCCTCCCCATCAACAGAACCCTTTCCTGGGAGAGGAGAGAGTCTGTCTCTCTCCCCAGTGGCAGAGTCAGGTGCAGGGAGAGACAGCAGTCAGCTTCTCTCCCCAGCAGCAGAACCATCCCTCGGGAGCGGAGGTAGTCAGCCTCCCTTCCCTTCCACAGAAACCTTACCTGAGAGCCAAGAAATTTGGTCTACCTCCCCAGAGGCAGCAACCCTTCCAGGGAGAGGAGGTGGCAGACCTCTCTCCCCAGTGGCCGAACCCCTTCCAGGGAGTCGAGACAGTCTGTCACCCTCCCCAGATGCAGCAACCCTTCCAGGGAGAGAAAGTGGCAGACCTCTCTCCCCAGCTGCCAAATCCCTTCCAGGGAGCAGAGACAGATGGTCTCCCTCCCCAGCGGCAGCACCCCTTTCAGGGAGAGGAGTTGGCAGACCTCTCTCCCCAGCGGCCGAACCCCTCTAGGGATCCGAGACAGTCGTTCTTTCTCCCCAGCGGCCGAACCCCTTCCAGGGAGCAGAGACAGTCGGTCTCCCTCCCTAGTGGCAGAACCGCTTCCAGGGAGTGGAGACAGCCAGTCTCCCTCCCCAGCGGCAGCACAGTTTCCCATGGAGCGGAGGTAGCCGACCTCCCTCCCCAGCGGTAGATCTCCTTCTCGGGAGAAGAGACAGCCGGTCTCTCCCCTCAGTAGCTTGGCAGGGTCTATACCCTTTTCCCACCCAGGAGGATTTCCCACAGGGGACAGGCATGGCATTGGGCTAGGGGGGTACCCGCCCATACAGCTGGTGCCACAGGTTTTGGCACCCGAGTTTTGCCTGCCCCACCAAGGAGCAACTTCCACCTACAGTCTGGGGTGGAAATACGGCCGGGAAACCTGCAACGGCTTTGTTTGTGGGTGGGTTGGCAGGTAATCAGCAGAGTGTCACAGAGGGAAACAGTGTGACCAGGAGGCTTCAGGACACTGGGGCTGGATATTGCTTAGTACTCGCTGAAGTTGCAGAGGATATTATCCCGGCAGAGACTGTGGATAATCAAGAAGTTAGCAGGGAGTGCCCTGTGGTGCCTGCGGAATATGTGCCCCTGGATGGAGGTGAGGATAAAAATAAAAATTTGCAGGAGGTAGGGATCTCTGGGGATGTCCCTGTTAATGTGTTGCTGGGGAAAGATTTGGGCCAGTTGCAGTGTGGTTATGTCCCACAACACAACACCTACCCATAGGGAGGGCTAAAGGAGAGCCCAACAAAACCTGACGTACTGTTAAGAACTGTTGGGGACAATGTGGAAAATAATTACCGGGAGGAAAAGCAGGGGGTAGATAGCTTACCAAACCTATGTGAATCCACAATGTTGTCCCAAAAATCTGAATGTACCTACTTTGTAATGTGGTCCTCCTGTGTGCCAGATGCCAGTCCCTAGGGAATGGGAGCTGGATTAAGGGCTTGGGGTAACCTTGGTACTAACAGCAACTGAAGTAAAAGGTTTTAGCTCACCCGACAAGGAGGATTGTCCAATGGGGGCAACAGAGATTACAGTCCCCACCTGGGAACTCCAGGAATGCTGCCAAAACCCCAGCTGCCCCGCCTTTTCTCTAGCAGCTGAGACCTTTTCTGGGAGGGTCCCTCTGTAATTGTGACTGGGACTTGTGGGTGGGCAAATGTTCTAGAGCTGGCCTTGGAACTTGTTTGGGACTCTGCATTGGGTGACTATTCCTCTGCCGCGGGCGCAGGGAATGAAGGCCAGCGGGAAACACCATGGATGCCCCAAGTCCAGGAGGGATGGGATGACTCTCCCCACAACTGACAAGTGGAGGGCCACCGTTGGAGAGCCCCAGACCGACCCATTAAGGGTCTAGCCAGGTCTGCTGAACTGGAAGGGGGAAGATGTCACAGATACCAGACTACCCAGGCTTCCCCCCACCCCCTATTACCTGGATAACTCCATTTTACACCAGAATTGGCCATTTCAGGGCTTAAGGGATCTCCCAGATGTGTGACATTTGTTGTTACTACTATATGAACTTTGTCAGAGAAGAGCTGATCTCTGACCGGGAAAACCCTTTTAGGCTGGCCGGGCTCCTGGAACTCCCGGTCAGCCGCATCAAGCCAGACACCCGCTAACTTTACCCCTGGTCGCTCCAGCTGCCCTTTGCCCCAGAGCTCCACTCTTTTGGGGATTGGTAGCCCCTAGTTAGGACAAGAGGTGGGAGAATTGCCAGAGAGGAGCTCCTTTGGGAACCGGCGGTTTTGGACACCCCTACCCCCTATGTTTACCGGGCTGTAACTCCGGTCCCCAGTAACGAATCCCGCCACTTTTTGGACTGTGGCATCTGGGGATGAAAGCTTTCAAATGACACCCTGGAAGTGCCACGCTCCCCCAGGATCATCCCGAAACCACCACCTCTGTGTCCTAGGACTCAGTGGGACTGTGGCTGCTATAGCAGGTGCCAGCCTGTCTGAAGGGGCAGGAATGGCGGGAGATTTGGGAGTAAGATAAGAGCCTTTGTTTGTGTATAAAACAGTATGTGTGTGTTTCCTAATAAAATCAGTTATTTTTCCACCTGAATGCTAGTCTGTTTAGTTATTTGGGTGGGAATTGCTATAATCACTTTCTTAGCCACATAGCGACCTGTTGTCAGGGATAGGAAGGCCCCTCTGGCAGAGCTACCCAGTCGGGGTAGCCGGAGTCTGTCACAGGGTGGAATCCTGAATACTGGTGCTGTCTGGTATCAGGGTGGGCTACTGGTTGTAATCACTTGGTGGCTACACAGCTGCAGTCGGCAGGGAGGAAGCCAGACCCTTTTGGCAGAGCTACCAAGTCGGGGTAGCTGGGGTATCCGTCACAATGGGTAACTCCATGCACAGACCTAACTCTTATAAAGTATAGGGATTTTATAATTTCCCTAATATGAACTACATTATCGCTCACAATATAGTCTCATTTATTCAACTGGTAACTGACTGTACATTTTTTCCTTAGATTGTAAATGCTCTTATTTTTTGTAGAGCCCAATTAATGTCTGGAATGTAACATAGTAACATAGTAGATTAAGTTGAAAGAAGACAGAAGTCCATCAAGTTCAACCTACAGTATATAGATCCCACCTGATTTACAATAAACAAGCTGCCAATTGAACTACATTAATACAAGCAATTAAATCCCTGAATTCTTTTTCTAGCCAGACATTTATACATTTATGTAAGGTATTGGGAATCGTTACTTCCTTGGGCAATGATTTCTACAATGTAATTGTTTTTACAGTTAAATAACGTTTACTTTGCTGGAGATAATATCTCCTTTTCGCTAGCCTTACAGTTGGACCTCTTGTCACAAGCAATTGCCTTGGAATAACCAGAGCTTCTGCCAGCTCTGTATATAGACCTTGAATATATTTATATAAAGCAATCATATCCCCTCTAAAGCACTCTTTTTCTAGAGAAAACAGATCCAATGTAACAATGTAAATTTGTTATATTGCTGTAATAATATGTAAGGTAACTTGTGAATATTTGAAATGTTTCAAATCATAAAATCTTGGCTTTACTCAATATTATTACTTATATTTTTATTGAATTCTGATTTTTGTTTATATTTTTGCTTGCATATTTAACCTTTGAGAAAAATATGTTAACATAGTATATGGTAGGTTTTAGTAGATACTAAAGTGTATGACATCTAAAGTATACACACACAGATTAAATAAGATATTCTGTGAAACACTAATATTCTAATATTGATTATTGTATTGTCCATATAGAAAGAAAATAAACTCAATGATTAGCTTTATATTTAAATCTTCTGCTGTGAATGTATCTTTTAAGCAAGTGTTTATATCAGTAATACATTTTAAAATAAATAATCCAGAGTTTCTTCCCATTTACTAAAACAAAAGTGTTAAACACCTGTAACTCTGTTAATAAACATCATTTTTAAAAGGAACATGTAATAGCAGTCATCTGGCAAAGGGCTCATTCTCTGAAATTTTTATCTAATCTATGTAGGTGACCTTTAAATACAATTTAGCTGTCTGTAGCACTTACATCAATATCTAGTTCCCAGTTTAATAACACGTTAACTGATTATTTAACTCTAAGTATTAATTGAATGACACAATTTGAAAACACCCTACAATTCAATTAACTGTTGTGAAAATGTTGAGGTTTTAAAAAAATAAAGAAACCTGTGTATGCTGTAAGACTGTCTGATCTCTGAGATAAATACTATTCTGTTGAATATCCCACTGAGAGAGCAGAGTGATGAAAACATTGTTCAAAATAAGCTGCTCACAAAACAGTTGTATCAACAGGATGGTGCTGAAAATACCACTCATGAAAAACTCCTTAACAGTTGAAAACTTTAATTTAAACCTTAAATGCTTCCCATGTTATCTGGTATTGTTGCAAACTTGCGATGCTGCCTAATCTTTGTACCTGAGAAAATGATCTAGTATAAAATATTTTAAAATATAAATCTTAAAAATATTGATAATCTGATACTGATAAGAAAATGGGGCATAACACAATATAACATCATACCTAATAAATATTTATTTTTAACGCTGGTAGAGCCACCACTAAAAATTTTGGTGCCCCTTTTACTAAACCACAGATCACGCACCCCTTGATCTGTGCAATTTTTGGCCAAGTGGCTACAATCTGTGCACACTTTATTCTTAAAGGAACAGTGAAGCTAAATTTTTCCTTTCGTGATTCAGATAGAGCATGCAATTTTAAGCAACTTTCAAATTTACTCCTATGATCAATTTTTCTTCGTTCTCTTGCTATCTTTATTTGAAATAGAAGGCATCTAAGCTAAGGAGCCAGACAATTTTTGGTTCAGATTATTGAGGGGTGAATTTATCAAATGAAGAAAATTTGATAATAGGAGTAAATTAGAAAGTTGCTTAAAGGGACACTCAGGTTAAATTACATTTTCATGATTCAGATACAGCATTTAATTTTAAACAACTTTCCAATTTACTTCCATTAAAAAAATGTGCACAGTCTTTTATATATACAATTTTTGAGTCACCAGATCCTACTGAGCATGTGCAAGAATTCACAGACTATACGTATATGCATTTGTGATTGGCTGATTGCTATCACATGGTACAAGGGGAGTGGAAATATACATAACTTTGAAATTTGTTATAAAAAAATCTACTACTCATTTGAAGTTCAGACTAAGTGATATTGATTGTCTTGTTATCTTGCATGTGTTGATTATGCAAATCTAATGTGTTGACTGGTCCTTTAAAATTGCATGCTCTATCTGAATCACAAAAGAAAAACACTGGGTTCAGTGTTCCTTTAAGTGTGGTCAATTTGAAAATGCTGTAAATGTAGTAACACAGGCACATACATATACACACATACAAACACAGACACACAAAAACAAACACTCTGACACAGAAACACTCCCACACACTCACACAAATACCCATCAAATCAAACACTCTCAAAAACACTCACAGAATCATAGACACCCAAATGGGTTTATTTAATAAACTTATAGTTCCAAGTTGTGTGGTCTAGAAAGAGCCCAGATGCACTTGTGGCTGGCAGTGTTGGTCAGAAATTGTAACTGGGGGCCTTAAACCAAGGCACCAGGGCCTAATTTTAATGCATTAAATGAGCCTACCTGGCTCCTGACTCAAGTGTCACACTTTCACCCCTGATTGCAACCCTCACCCTATAAAGAGAAGTGACTTAACCACCTTGTTACCAGTGTCATACAGATAACAGTTATTTAGCCCTATTATAGCCAACACCCCACTTATCAAAATGATTTTACTTCCCTACATAATGTCAATCACAGTGATGAATTTTAACCCTATATAGGCAATAGGACACACAATCAAGTTACACAATGCAAATATAGTTCTTAAATCTCCTATTAGTGATATAACCCACTGCCACCAAGGGCACTTACCCCTTCAACAGTCAAGCTTCTGAGAGGCACATAGTACCTTCATCCACCTTATGGATATCACTTGCAGATTAGAAGGGCATGTGATCACTTATTCTGGGCAATTTAAATACCTTCTTTAGGGCTTATTTTAGAAGGGGCACTTACAGTCTAATATGGTGTTCATCAAAATCTTGTGAGGCAAGTGACCATTTGAACAAAAGAGGGAATTCTCCCTTTTCAAATGAATGGTAAATTGTCTTTGAGGTGAAACAGCTGGGGACAAAGTGGGTCTGTTAGAGCTCCCTCTCTGTCTCTGTGCCAAAACGATATTATATTTTTGGCTACTGCTGCAGGTGCTATTGTTACAACAACATTTATATAAAAGGGATGTGTAACCCTCATTTCAAAGGGAAAATTCACCTTTTCCAATCAAACAGTATCATATCCTTCTAAATGGTTCAGCGACTGAGAAATAGGGGTCTATTTATATATGTGTGGACAGACATGATCAGCTATAGCGAACCATGTCCGCCGCACATCGATAAATGCCAACAGCATACGCTGTCGGCATTTATCATTGCATCAGCAGCTCTTGTGAACTGCTGGTGAAATACCGCCCCCCTGCAGATTTGCGGCCAATTGGCCGCTAGCAGGGGGTGTCAATCAGCCAGATCGTACATGATCTGGCGGATTGCTATACGCCGCCTCAGAGGCGGCGTATGAGTTTAGGAGCAGCGGTCTTAAGACCGCTGCTTCTTAACTCCTGTTTCCGGCGAGCCTGAAGGCTCGTGCGGAAACAAGGGGAACTGGGGCCATTCGGCCCTTGTTAAATAGACCCCATAGACTCTGTCAGGGCCTGAAATTCAAAATCTCTCTGCTCAGGTGAGATATTCTAAAATGATCCTCCAGCTGCGAGGTCAGTAGTAATATTTTCAAAAGGCAGATTTTGCTTTACTTCTCCAAGGGGTCTTCCCTGCATTTCTGTATGTGAAGGAGAGACAAGCCCAGTGCAATATAGCACTGCATGACATGACCGTTCTGCTGCATTTACAAACTGTGCTTTCTATTTTATATCAATTTACACTTTAGAGATAACATTTTATTACACTTAAACTTTCTATTTTGTATTTTATTTTGTGTACAGCAGTGTATTTAGGATTGCGATTTTACAAATTCTCATTAAAGAGCAGATTTCACAGAGACAGAACTCACTGGATTTTCTAAGAAAAGGGGAGGAACTTGGAAATCCCAGAGAGATGAGATATGCCTTCCATAAAAAGTAATGAAGTTCTGTGGGATACAAAATTTTACATGGGGGAGAGAAGGTAACTGGAGAATCACTGGGGCTGATATAAAGGATCCATTTGCATCCATTCAAAGTAAAACTGAAATATTTTCACTACAATTTAACTTTCTTTGTCTATATTTTAGTATATATTACTATTCTGTTATTCAAAATAACCGCTAGATTTAGAGTTCTGCGGCCAAAGGGGTGCGTTAGCTACACATGCTTTTTTTCCCCCGCACCTTTTAAATACCGCTGGTATTTAGAGTTCACAGAAGGGCTGCGTTAGGCTCCAAAAAAGAAGCATAGAGCATATTTACCGCCACTGCAACTCTAAATACGAGCGCTGCTTACGGATGCGGCCAGCTTAAAAAACGTGCTGGTGCACGATTCCCCCATAGGAAACAATGGGTCAGTTTGAGCTGAAAAAAAATCTAACACCTGCAAAAAAGCAGCGTTCAGCTCCTAACGCAGCCCCATTGTTTCCTATGGGGAAACATTTTCTAAGTCTACACCTAACACCGTAACATGTACCCCGAGTCTAAACACCCCTAACCTTACACTTATTAACCCCTAATCTGCCGCCCCCGGTATCGCTGACCCCTGCATTTTATTATTAACCCCTAATCTGCCGCTCCGTACACCGCCGCAACCTACATTATACCTATGTACCCCTAATCTGCTGCGCCTAACACCGCCGACCCCTATATTATATTTATTAACCCCTAATCTGCCGCCCCCAACGTCGCCGCCACCTAACTACAATTATTAACCCCTAATCTGCCGACCGGACCTCACCGCTACTCTAATAAATTTATTAACCCCTAAAGCTAAGTCTAACCCTAACACTAACACCCCCTAAGTTAAATATAATTTTTATCTAACAAAATAAATTAACTCTTATTAAATAAATTATTCCTATTTAAAGCTAAATACTTACCTGTAAAATAAACCCTAATATAGCTACAATATAAATTATAATTATATTGTAGCTATTTAAGGATTAATATTTATTTTACAGGTAACGTTGTATTTATTTTAGCCAGGTACAATAGCTATTAAATAGTTAATAACTATTTAATAGCTACCTAGTTAAAATAATTACAAAATTACCTGTAAAATAAATCCTAACCTAAGTTACAATTAAACCTAACACTTCACTATCAATAAACAGCCAATAGAATGAGAGCTCAATCTGATTGGCTGATTGGATCAGCCAATCGGATTGAACTTGAATCTGATTGGCTGATTCCATCAGCCAATCAGAATGTTCCTACCTTAATTCCAATTGGCTGATAGAATCCTATCAGCCAATCGGAATTTGAGGGATGCCATCTTGGATGACGTCCCTTAAAGGAACCGTCATTCGTCGGGAAGTCGTCGGCCAGGATGGATGTTCCGCGTCGGCGGGATGAAGATGGATCCAGAAGAAAGAAGGTTGAAGATGCCGCTTGATAGAAGACTTCAGCCCGATGATGTACCTCTTCAGCGCCCGCTTGGATCAAGACTTCAACCCGATGATGGACCTCTTCAGCCCCCGCTTGGGCTTGGATGAAGATTTCGGAGCCTCCTCTGGACGGATCGGTGATACCCGGCGTGGTGAAGATAAGGTAGGATGATCTTCAGGGGCTTAGTGTTAGGTTTATTTAAGGGGGGGTTTGGGTTAGATTAGGGGTATTTGGGTGGTGGGTTGTAATGTTGGGGGGGTATTGTATGTTTTTTTTTTATTTTGGGGGCTTTGTTATTTTATTAGGGGGCTTAAAGTAGGTGTAATTAGCTTAAAATTGTTGTAATATTTTTCTAATGTTTGTAAATTATTTTTTTATTTTTTGTAACTTAGTTCTTTTTTTAGTTTTTGTACTTTAGTTAGTTTATTTAATTGTATTTATTTGTAGGTATTTTATGTAATTAATTTATTGATAGTGTAGTGTTAGGTTTAATTGTAGATAATTGTAGGTATTTTAATTAATTTATTGATAGTGTAGGTTTAATTGTAACTTAGGTTAGGATTTATTTTACAGGTAATTTTTTAATTATTTTAACTAGGTAGCTATTAAATAGTTATTAACTATTTAATAGCTATTGTACCTGGTTAAAATAAATACAAAGTTACCTGTAAAATAGATATTAATCCTAAAATAGCTACAATATAATTATTATTTATATTGTAGCTATATTAGGGTTTATTTTACAGGTAAGTATTTAGCTTTAAATAGGAATAATTTATTTAATAAGAGTTCATTTATTTTGTTAGATAAAAATTATATTTAACTTAAGGGGGTGTTAGTGTTAGACTTAGCTTTAGGGGTTTATAAATTTATTAGAGTAGCGGTGAGGTCCGGTCGGCAGATTAGGGGTTAATACTTGAAGTTAGGTGTCGGTGATGTTAGGGAGGGCAGATTAGGGGTTAATACTTTTTATTACAGGGTTATTGAGGCGGGAGTGAGGCGGATTAGGGGTTAATAACTTTATTATAGTAGCGGCGAGGTCTGGTTGGCAGATTAGGGGTTAATAATTGTAGGTAGGTAGCGGCGACGTTGGGGGGGCAGATTAGGGGTTAATAAATATTATGTAGGTGTCGGCGGTGTTAGGGGCAGCAGATTAGGGGTACATAGGGATAACGTAGGTGGCGGTGGTGTGTGGTCGGCAGATTAGGGGTTAAAAAAAATTAATAGAATGGCGGCGATGTGGGGGGACCTCGGTTTAGGGGTACATAGGTAGTTTATGGGTGTTAGTGTACTTTAGAGCACAGTAGTTAAGAGCTTTATGAACCGGCGTTAGCCCAGAAAGCTCTTAACTCCTGGCTTTTTGCTGCGGCTGGAGTCTTGTCGTTAGATTTCTAACGCTCATTTCAGCCAAGACTCTAAATACCGGCATTAAAAAGATCCCATTTAAAAGATAGGATACGCAATTTACGTAGGGGGATCTGCGGTATGGAAAAGTCTTTGCTGGAAAGTGAGCGTTAGACCCTTTCCTGACTGACTCTAAATACCAGCGGGCGGCCAAAACCAGCGTTAGGAGCCCCTAACGCTGGTTTTGACGGCTAACGCAGAACTCTAAATCTAGTGGTAAGTGTATTGTGAATTCTGAGCAAACTTCACCTGCATACAGCTGGTGAGACAAAGCAGTGAGACCAGCTTTTTTAAAATGCTTAGTAAAATCTCACAAGACTTGTGAGAGAGCTTCAGACATACCCTGAGAACTCCCCTGTTCAGCCCAGGGAACTGCCATGTCCCTCCCATTTTCTGTGTCAGTTTTACTTTGCAATGCAGAAAATTCAAGGTCAAAGGGTTAACTGCGCAAAAAAGAAAGAAACCTATTAAACCTGTGGTGATTAAGAGGAAACTCCCAACCTCTATTGATAAAGTGAGATAAAGAGAATAATATGGAATCTAAAAAGAGACCATAGAATTCAAAAAACACAGGCGCTAAGCAGCTTAAAATAGAAAAAATATATATAATAGCTTATTGAGCATATAACGCCAAATATATGCGCAAATAATAACACCTGGTGCGAATTGGATCAACCAAGAAAGTGCTAACAACAAAGAAATATAAAATTTATAAATTTAATTACATAAGATTCGATGTGGTGGTTTTTGAATTAGCCCAGATTTTGAAGGAGGATTTTGATCTTCAATAAGAGCTGGAACGAGATGAGACCAATAAAACGACAGAAAAGGCAACAACATAAGGTTTTCACTTTTACTTACACCGGAAATCGGTGGTTGGATCCTATATGTTCCTCTCAGTGGCGTAAAACTCCAAACCGCAGGAAGCAGAAAATTCAGCCCAGCAAGAAGAAATGCAAACACCTTTACACACAGGTAACTGGGAAACTGCACCTATGGAGGCCGGAGAGAGACAAAAACAGAACAGAGCAGAGCAACGCGTTTCAACCCGTAGACAGGGTCTTTTTCAAGCTCCCAACAATAGGTAAGTATGCTATATATAGCCAATGCAATTGGGCTATTGGTTGATTTGCTTCAGTGGGCGTGTGTATTCGGAAATCTTTTACCAACCATATTATTCGTATATCACAGTTAACTCAATGCTTTAACATGTACTGTATCATACTTAAAAAACAATTTCATGTATACATATGCGCGTCTTTTAAGATGCACAATTCTGGTTATATCCAATCCGCATCAAGGGCTCCCTGAATATACAAAAAACACATCATGCTCAATGTAAAAATTTTGCCAGGAACTGAATAATGTTTTAAAAAATCGCCTGAACAGGCACATAATAAAATTATGAGATATATGTAAAAGATATATATAAAAAATAAAATAAAATAAAAATAGGCACATAATATAAAATAGAAAAAATATATATATAAAAAATTTAAAGATGTATATATAAAAATATACAAAAATATACTTATATATATTAGTGACAATGGAAAGTATATATTTAGAGGGAGAACAGCAGATGACCCTAGAAAGATATATAAAATACTTTTAAAAATATATATAAGCTGGATTTATAGATAGAATAGGAGGTCAGTCGTTTAAGAAGCAGCCAATATCAAAATCGACATTCAGACCTAGGGGTTGTAAAGTTTTTAGATCAAAGATCCATTTACTTTCTCTTTTTAAAAGATCATTAATTATATTTCCTCCTCTCCATTTCTTTTTAACTTTTTCTATTCCTAGAAAAGAGAAATGGCTTAAATTCCCATTATTGCAAACGCCAAAGTGTTTAGCAATTGGTAGGTCTTTATTTCTTTTTAGTGTAAAATTTTCTATAGACCACATGTGTTCCCTAATACGCATACGTAGGGGTCTGGAGGTCTCGCCTGTATATTGCAAACCACATTTGCACTGGATGATGTAAATAATATTACTATCCGAGCATCTAATAAGATCTTTTATCTTGTATGATTTACCTGTTACATTTGATTTGAATTCTCTGCATTTACTTGAATGCTCACAGACTTACAAGATAAACAAGGATAGAAACCAAAAAGACTATTGCCTTTTATATCAAGTTGGTTAACACTATTCACAGAATTCTTTGTACTATGTGTAGGTGCCAAAATGGTCTTAAGATTTTTAGCTTTTTTATACACTACTTGTGGTCTTGGTGGAAGAATAGGACCTAGTATTTCATCATTTTTCAGTAACTTCCAATGTTTATTCAAAATTTTCTCTAGTAAATTTTTATTTTGGCTGTAATTTGTGATAAACGGAATGAATGTCTGCTCATTCCCCTCTCTAGCTTTGTTAATGGTGTATGCAGTTTGTTTACGTTTGGGGATTAATAAGGAATTTCTGTCGACTAATCGGACCTCATTAAGAGTTTTATCTATATCACTTTCCCCATAACCTCTCTCTATAAATTTTTGTTTGACCAAACTTGACTGGTTTTCAAAATCTGTCAGGTTTGTGCAGTTTTTGCGAATACGCAAAAAACTGCCCTTTGGGGATATTGTCCAACCATTTTTTGTGGTGGCAACTTGTAATGTATGTAGCTATTAGCATCAACCTTTTTGAAAAAGGTTCTAGCATTTAATTCATTGTCTTTAGCAAAAATTTCTAAGTCAAGAAAGTTGATAGTGGTTTTATCACGTGTATGGGTAAATTTAAGATTAATATCATTGGAGTTCATGTCTTCAACAAATCTATCTAGTGATGGACAATCTCCTCGCCAAATAATTAAAATATCGTCGATATATCTTTTGAAGGACACCAGGCTTGCCCCAAGTGGGTAATTTTTTAGAAATTGGTGTTCCCAATACCCCATAAATAGATTGGCATAAATTGGGGCAAACCTGGTGCCCATCGCTGTACCTCTCTCTTGATTATAAAAGTGTCCTTCATAAAAAAAGAAATTATGTGTCAAAATGAACTCAATAGCTTCTAAAATGAAAGTCTTTTGTTCATATTTCATAGATATATCTTGTCCTAAATAGAAATTAATAGCTTTTAGTCCATCTTTATGATCAATACACGTATATAAAGATGCAACATCACAGGATGCCAGCAAATAATTATCCTGCCATGATACATCCCCAATAAGATTCAATACGTCTGTTGAGTCCTTTAAAAAGGATGGAACTAGTTTTACATACTTTTGCAAAAAGACATCCAAATATTCAGATAAATTGGCTGTTAAAGAACCTAAGCCTGAAATGATTGGCCTGCCTGGGGGATCTATCATGCTTTTATGTATTTTGGGCAGACAATATAGCAGAGAAATTCTTGGATACTTAGGGAGAAGGTATTCACGTTCTTTTATATTTAGGATTCCTTCCTCTTTGGCCTTATTGAGAATAGATATTAAACATAATTTATATTTCTCTGTAGGATCAAACTGTAACTTTTTGTAAGTTAATTCATCTGTGACTATATCATTACACATTTTCTGATAATTGCAACTATCCATAACCACAATCCCGCCGCCCTTGTCGGCGGGCTTGATCGTGATGTTTTTATTATCCTCCAATTCTTTGATTACTTTTAGTTGTTTTTTAGTTGTATTATTATGAGCATTTTTAAGTGTTTTTTCAGACAAATTTTCGATGTCCCTGAGTATCAGTTTTTCAAAGGATTAAATAATAGGTCCCTTTTCATTTTTTGGGTAAAATTTAGATTTTTCTTTTAAATTAGTATGAATATCAAATCAAATGTAACAGGTAAATCATACAAGATAAAAGATCTTATTAGATGCTCGGATAGTAATATTATTTACATCATCCAGTGCAAATGTGGTTTGCAATATACAGGCGAGACCTCCAGACCCCTACGTAGGCGTATTAGGGAACACATGTGGTCTATAGAAAATTTTACACTAAAAAGAAATAAAGACCTACCAATTGCTAAACACTTTGGCGTTTGCAATAATGGGAATTTAAGCCATTTCTCTTTTCTAGGAATAGAAAAAGTTAAAAAGAAATGGAGAGGAGGAAATATAATTAATGATCTTTTAAAAAGAGAAAGTAAATGGATCTTTGATCTAAAAACTTTACAACCCCTAGGTCTGAATGTCGATTTTAATATTGGCTGCTTCTTAAACGACTGACCTCCTATTCTATCTATAAATCCAGCTTATATATATTTTTAAAAGTATTTTATATATCTTTCTAGGGTCATCTGCTGTTCTCCCTCTAAATATATACTTTCCATTGTCACTAATATATATAAGTATATTTTTGTATATTTTTATATATACATCTTTAAATGTTTTATATATATATTTTTTCTATTTTATATTATGTGCCTATTTTTATTTTATTTTATTTTTTATATATATCTTTTACATATATCTCATAAATTTATTGCCTGTTCAGGCGATTTTTTAAAACATTATTCAGTTCCTGACAAAATTTTTACATTGAGCATGATGTGTTTTTTGTATATTCAGGGAGCCCTTGATGCGGATTGGATATAACCAGAATTGTGCATCTTAAAAGACGCACATATGTATACATGAAATTGTTTTTTAAGTATGATACAGTACATGTTAAAGCATTGAGTTAACTGTGATATACGAATAATATGGTTGGTAAAAGATTTCCAAATACACACGCCCACTGAAGCAAATTAACCAATAGCCCAATTGCATCGGCTATATATAGCAGACTTACCTATTGTTGGGAGCTTGAAAAAGACCCTGTCTATGGGTTGAAACGCGTTGCTCTGCTCTGTTCTGTTTTTGTCTCTCTCCGGCCTCCGTAGGTGCAGTTTCCCAGTTACCTGTGTGTAAAGGTGTTTGCATTTCTTCTTGCTGGGCTGAATTTTCTGCTTCCTGCGGTTTGGAGTTTTACGCCACTGAGAGGAACATATAGGATCCAACCACCGATTTCCGGTGTAAGTAAAAGTGAAAACCTTATGTTGTTGCCTTTTCTGTCGTTTTATTGGTCTCATCTCGTTCCAGCTCTCATTGAAGATCAAAATCCTCCTTCAAAATCTGGGCTAATTCAAAAACCACCACATCAAATCTTATCAGGAAATCGATTACCATCACACTCTTCACATTGTTACATTTGTATTGTATATCATACCACATTGTTGCTATTTGTATACTACACTTCAATATTGCGCCTGATCAGCGCTATCGTGTTTGCAAAATATATTGTATTTTATTTGTTTCACATATGTAATTAAATTTATACATTTTATATTTCTTTGTTGTTAGCACTTTCTTGGTTGATCCAATTCACACCAGGTGTTATTATTTGCACATATATTTGGCGTTATATGCTCAATAAGCTATTATATATATTTTTTCTATTTTAAGCTGCTTAGCGCCTGTGTTTTTTGAATTCTATGGTCTCTTTTTAGATTCCATATTATTCTCTTTATCTCAGAAAATTCAAGGTGCAATGTAATTTGTATAAATAAATATACAAAGTTTAATCCTAATTTGTTAAAGTAACACAGAAACTTTCAATACGTAATAAAATTTGCAAAATCCCTACTAGAGTTAAATCTAAATGTATTAAAAATTGAAATTAGAAAGTACAAAGCTTAAATGCAATAATACTGAAAGGATCCAATCTAAAGTGTAAAGCAATCTAAAATGCAAAGCACAAAATGTAAGTGTAACAAAACTCTCATATCATGCAGTGCTGTACTGCACTGGGCTTGTCTCTCATTCATATATAGAAATGAGAGAGATCTTGCAGTGCTGGAGAGTTCCACCCTTTTTCTTTTAAAAATTCAGTGAGCTCAGCCCCTGTGCAATTTATATCCAAGCTGGAGAACCTTTAAATATCAGGACCCCAGAACCTTTCTTGCACTACTAGAACTGAGAAAATGCCTCTACCTCTAGGTACTACCACACTGAAACCTAGATTACGAGTTTTGCGTTCGTGTTTTAACGCTAAAAAAAAATGGTCATTTCAGTATTAAATCAGCAACACAGCCCACGAATCTTGTTGGTATAGCTATATCGCAAGCATTTTAGCCTGTCACGCAACGTCAGTTCCGCACTCGAAAAAATTTAGTTTTTGCATGTGATTACTATAAGCTGCCATTACAAGTTTGCGGCGAGGCTAAAAAGCTTGCGTTACACCCTATACCGACACAATCCGTTTCGCAATCTGAGACCAGTAGCTATGAGTTTTACGCAACAAAACTGTTACACAAAACTCATAAATAAACTGTTACAAAGTACACTAACACCCATAAACTACCTATTAACCCCAAAACCGAGGCCCTCCCACATCGCATTTTGAAAACGCTCCCTTGCATTGAAGATTCAGTATACAGCGGCGACCGTATGAAGAACATGCTCCGCGCTGGATGAAAAGCTGAATGCCCTATGGGTAGCTAAGATTTTTTTTAGAGTTAGGTTTTTTATTTTGGGGGTTGGTTGGGTGGTGGGTTTTACTTTTGGGGGGTCTTTGTATTTTTTTTTCAGGGAAAAGAGCTGATTTCTTTAGGGCAATGCCCTACAAAAGGCCCTTTTAAGGGCTATTGGTAGTTTATTGTAGGCTAGGTTTTTTTATTTTCGGGGGGCTTTTTAATTTTGATAGGTCTATTAGATTAGGTGTAATTGTTTTTATTTTGGATAATTTTGTTTTTTATTTTTCGTAATTTAGTATTTTTTTATTTTTTGTAATTTAGTATTTTTTATTTTTTTGTAACTTTAGATTTAATTTTTGTATGTTATTTTTTTTTTAGTAATTTAATTTATTTAATTGATAGTTATTTTAATTTTAGTATAATAGTAATGTAAGTTTAATTTATAGTTTAAACTTAGTTTTTTTTAATTTCCAAGGTAAGTTTTTATTTATTTTAAGATAGGGATATTGTAATTTTGATTTAAAATTAGGGGGTTGTTAGGTTTAGGGGTTAATAGTTTAATTTAGTGTTTTGCGATGTGGGGGGCTGACGGTTTAGGGGTTAATAAATTTATGTAGGTGTCGGCAATGTCGGGGGCAACAGATTAGTAGTGTTTAGAAGTGGGGTTTATGCTAGGGTGTTAGGTTTAAACGTAACTTTTTTCCCCATAGACATCAATGTGGTTGCATTACGAAGCTTTTGATTCCGCGATCGCAGGTGTTAGTTTTTTTTCTAACACTCTCTCCCCATTGATGTCTATGGGTAATTTTCCATTCCCATTGGCAATGGCTATATGTTTTATTCTGTGTTCCGTCACTCAAACCTCCCAACTGTCCCTATTTGAGAGGGACAGTCCCTGATTCTGAGCTCTGTCCCTCTGAGACAGCCATTTTTCCCTCTTTATAGAATTTATTTAGCCCCACCCATGGAACACCCAGAAACACCCACAAACCACCCACAAACACAATCCCGCCCACTAACCACCCATGATCCCTCCCAACATGACTCCACCCACAAAATGGTTACAGGCTCCAATCAGCCTCCTGTGTCCCTCATTCTTAGCCCCAAATGTTGGGAGGTATTGTGTTGGTCTGTAAAAAAAACAAGTCAAACCAATTTTAATAGTTTTTTGTGTATTTACCCCCCCAATAAAAGTAGGAAATCCAGATTTTATGAATTTATCACATTCAAATCTCAAACTAATTGAAACAAGTGCTCTTTTAATTGATTTGAAAGACATTGGTAAGGAAGCCAAAAATATCTGTCTTTAGTTTGAACATTTTGCATGGCAAATTTTGAAAGACTAGAATGGAGCCTACTGAATTAGTAACAAAATACCCACAATAGGTATGTGTGGAAAAGGACATAAGAACAAACCATGTGTTCCAAATTTCCATGGAGTTTTAAGCGTGCTTATGAGTCTTAGAAAATAATTCTGCTTCTGTCTTGCTGGCATTTTTCCTTTTACACTGAAAAGCTATTTAATTCAGATTCACTTCAGAATATTTATTTTGAGGTGTGCTGTTAATGTATATGCCAAAATGTATTTAAAAGCAAGAAAACTTAGCACTGGTTAAAAAAAAAAAGCATAGTTTTTATTGATAAGAATCACACTTTTTCATGTTTATTTATCTTTTTAATTGTAACTTCCAGACAAAGTAAACTTCTGCGTCTTAGAAGAAATGAAAGAATATGAAAATAAACAGAACCGCAAATTGATGCAAATTACCATATCCTTGACATTCTAATGTTTTTCCTAAACTTATTTAGAGCATTTTAGAGGGATTAAGCATTGAGGTGGAAGGAAAATCTTTTCAGATGGAAACAAAATACTTTAAAGATTATGTAAAGTAAAGCTATTTTTTCACATGAACTTTATATAATTACGAATATGAGAAACAAATGAAAAAAAGATGTTTAAAAGTTATAATATATTTTTTTAAATAACATATTAGTTTCAGCAACATACAAACATAAATTGATTATGCTGATTTTTAGTTTTGGGTAGTATACCTTTTAACACAAATATTTAAAGGGACACAAGTCAAAATTAAACTGTCATGATTTAGATAGAGCATTACATTTTAAACAACTTTCCGATGTATTTCCATTAACAAAATGTGCACATTTTTTCATATTTACTCTTTGTACACTCCTACTGAGCATGCGCAAGAATTTATAGAATGTACATAAATGCATTTGTGATTGGCTGTCACATGATGCAGGGGGAGTGGAAATAGACATAACTGAAATCTACTAGTCATTTGAAGTTCAGATTGAGGGGCTGATTTAACAAGGGCCGAATGTCCCCAATCACCCTGTTTCCGCGCAAGTCAGTTAAGAAGCAGCGGTTTTAAGACCGCTGCTACTTAACTCATCCGCTGCCTCTGAGGTGGCGGACAGCAATCAACACGATCGGATACGATCAGGTTGATTGACACCCCCTGCTAGCGGCCAATTAATATGCAGGGGGCTGCATTGCACAAGCAGTTCACCAGAACTGCTTGTGCAATGTTAAATGCCGATAGTGTATGCTGTTGGCATTTAGTGATGTCGGGCGGACATGATTTGCTACAGCGAATCATGTCCATCCGCCATTTGATAATTCGGCCCCCAGGTGCTATTGCATTGTCTTTTTATTATGCATTTGTTGATTATGCAAATCTACTGTATTTACTAGACCTTTAATGGCTTCATATGCTGACGTCTGAGAAGATTGTTTTAGTGAAAAAAGTGCAATCCTGAAGTATTAATAGTATGTGTAAGGGGTACAAAACATTTTATGAGACTCTTTTGTTTTAACATAAATATTTCTTTATTTTGTTTTAGCACACTAGAAAAGTAATAATAAACAACTCATGGAAGATAAAAAGGAAAATAAAATGTCAAGCCCATGTTATTTCATAATAATCTGTGTTTGCACAACAGATAGAATCTGATTGGTGGATAAATAAACCTCCTGCTGCTCTATAGGTGAAGAATGACATGCCCCACAAGATAAACATGATTTTATTATTTTATTGCAGGAACATAAAATAGAAAACAGTTATAGAATGTATAAAAATGGCACAGTTTGCTAAATGTTTACTTTATTTACTCTAGTTTATTTTTAAGTTAATAGTGAGTAAAAATGCCTCAGTATATTTATTCTTTATATTTTTAATGGTATCCATATATACAGATTATAGGGCTCCTTGAGCTTTTAAAAGTGTGTCAGGGATGTCACTAAGTAAAAAACCTTTATGAAATACTGTCCTAAAAACAGCATTAATTAGAAAGAATAATTTTGCCCAGAGAATGACATTTATGACATAGTAGCCTTTGTAGTTTTTAATAGCCTTGTCTGGCATTCTCAGAATTCATTCAAAAACAGTTACTTTTTTTGTCCAGAACAGTACATCTACTAGACCCCATCACCTCCTAAGTGCAGTTTGTTTTATGAAAGCTGTGTATGTGGCTAGTAACAAGGTTAATCACTGTCATGTGCATCAGTATTAGGGACTGCTCTCTATGGGCTGATCTAAAGCTCTCTAGCCAGCGAGATTAATTAAGAATGCTCACCAGTACTTCTATTTCCATGGTGAAATGACCTAAAGCCACTTTTTACCTTGAAAACAGGGTTCTCACTAAGGGGCCATACTGTATTTACGTATGGGAAGTTTTTGCTTGTGAAGTTTTGATTATCGGGCCCTATGTCACTGGTATAAAGAGTTAATCACTTCTCTCTAGGTCCTGATGATCAAAACGTCATGGGCCAGATGTGAAAAACCATACTGACACTCACAGGGGCTACTCTTTGGTAGTTATATAAAAAGGGGGGCAAATTATGAGATGTGTCTTATATAAAGTAAAGGAGTTTGTTGGAAAGAAAAACTTTGCTTGAGAGAGTGAAGTTAGCAGGCAGCAGGGGGCTCACTTTAAAAATTAAATCCTGCAGCCAATATAAATCAAAATACTTTGCTTTTAGTGTATAGTATCTTAAAAGCTATTTCTGTATACATGTGTTTTTATATTAGGGTAATAAGACTTGTCCATATTTTGACACAATCTTGTCACTTAGTTTGTGAGAAAAAAAACAGTGAGAACTGCAGGGGCTAAATGTTAAGAGACTACTTCAGACTGGGCGGAGAAATGTCTGATACCATCATAGAACGCCCCTATTCTGCCCACTATTATAGGTGGAAAACCTGATTTAACAATAAGGAACATAATAATATTACAATTTCTACGGTGTTCCTTAAAAATATTGATTTCCCTGCATATTTTCAATTAAATTTTAATTTTTCCATAAAACATGATTTTCGGAGTATAATTGCATTATGCTTTTTAATGTAATTAAGCAATACAGTTTTGATTGCTTTATTTTATTTTAGCTTAATATGATTTTTAAATTATGATTGATTAAAAAAAACTTAAAATGTATGTAAAATATCACAAACAATGGAGAGAAAAAAAAATTGGCAAAAAAAAATGTACTCTTTGTTTTTTGTGTCATGGGCTTTGCTTTAAAGTTTTGCCTAACATGTGATTAAATTCCAAAGAGGATGATTTTTTTATGGAGATATCCTACACTATTGTTAACAATTTACCTGTATTTGATGATAAAGGGTCTATGGACAGGAACTGATGATATTTACAGCACTACAATCACTATTTTAAACATTAGCATTACAACCTTTTTAACGACCAATACTACAACCTTTCAACAAGCCCGTTTTGTTTTTTTAAATTGTCTGTTACTTGTCCCTCTGGTGTTAGTTTTAATTGGTGTAGCCTCACTTTTAGCTGTGCAGAATTACATAGCCAGTACAATAACAGACCGTTATGTTTGTGGTGGGTTTAAAGATTTTCATTCTACAACCAACTCCTAAATCCTTAAACATACATAAAAGGGATATGGGGATATTACATCTTAGAAATGTAAATGTTCATTAGAGTGTTGCCAAACTATTCCCATAACAGACATCTATTTTTTTTTTTCTTTTTTCACTTGGAGGACTGGTAAATACATATTTACAAATAAAACTAATTAGAACAAAAATGTATACTTAGATACATAGGGGTCAATTTACCAAATGTCGGGCGGACATGATTCGCTATAGCAAACCATGTCCGTTCAACATTGCTAAATGCCGACGCTGTCGGCATTTAACATTGCACAAGCATTTCTTGTGAAATGCTTGTGCAATGCCGCCCCCTGCACATTCATGGCCAATCATTCATGGCCAATTCAGCGCTCAGAAAATTAACCAAAGATCAGATCTCTGGTTAATTTTCTAAATGTCCCCCAATTGCCCCCAAAATAAAGTGGTGTGTTTTGGTTTTAAAAAAATAATATATATATTCTTAATATATAATTGCTAAAAGCAGTTATAAGGGGTTAAAAGTGGCGAAAAAAGTGTGGGTGTGATAAAAAATAGCACTAAAAAATGCCTTTACATTTTGGTCTATGGGAACTGTTATTTCTGTAAATATATATGTATATGCTTATATACTGTACATATATATTTATGTGTTAATATGTGTATATACACATATAAACACATACATATATATGAATATATTCATATACATATATATTTGCTGCCCATCACTGCGCGACTTAGCCCTTACGCTGCATTGGTTCTCATGTCGTGTCTTACAAGGCTTTATTCCGGGGGATTTCAAATACCAGGGCACATTTGCGTGAGATGGTATTATGAGTAGAGCACAAATATCGCACTCGAGTTAGCGCAATTTTGCGTTCCACACTTAATCTAGCCCTAAATTTCAAACCTGCATCTTCTGCCACCTCTTTGTCTCTCTCCCTCTTCCCAAGTGTTTAAAAAGGAGACAAGTATAAGACATTGATCATACTGGCTTAACCAAGTAGGAAGCCTGGGCTGGGTTTTCGCAGTCTGAATAGCTTTCTTTGAGGCTACATGCTATCCCGGTACGAACTGTGCACAATTCTGGGTCCACACACACACCATTATTTATAACCCTTCTATATGCTCACTAAATCACAGATAGATACAAAAACAGGAAAACACATCTGGTTAAGGCTAGCTTCACAAATCTAATTAACATTGTTAAAAGCCAGACTGGGATTAGGACCCAGCACATGTATAAACCATAGAGAGGCATATCATCTTTTGGCCAATAGCTGTAAATAATCCTCTATTTTATCATATCAGAATTTGCTGCTTTTGCATGTGAGTTAGTGCCAGCTAGTTTCATTTTTTTTTATTTTTTTTTATTTTTTTATATTAGTGGATTTTGCACCCAGTATCCAATAGGATGTGACCCAAGCAACGATGTTTCATATAATCTGTAGTTCTACTCCTGAGAAATGTAACTCAAGATAAATGTATTAGTCACATTGTGACACCTGGACCTCAGGATAGAAAAGTCTGGTTTGCAACTTTTATAAACTTTTTGAAGTATTTCTATGGTTGATCTGGTACTTACTACTTCTCTTTTGAAACTGCTGAGTTCCAGGGCTGTAAGCCCAGTATCTCCTTTACCAGGGATGTTTTACAATGCAACCACTTCTATAAAACCAATATGCCCGTTCAGCATATAAGCAATATCACAGTATTCCTGTGTAAAGGTAGTAAGGGGGCAATACAATTTCATTTACCCAGACTACAGCATTAAATACAACATAAAATATATTTTTTATTGACACAAAATATACAATTTAGATATAACTGAAAACTAATATCAAACATATAATAAATTTTATTTTATAGCTTACAAATCTTGTTTACAGAGTGATTATTATGACAATTAGTGCTCTTGTTGCATGTTAATTTAATCCTGAAAGTTCTATTGTCTAGAAATGTCAAAGAAGATTAAATGAACTGCACAACTTTGTAAAATGAAGTAAACAATTAAGTCTGATTTAAGTACAGAGGAAATGATTTCAATTGCCTTAAATATATATTTAACTGCGCCAATGGGTTATATAAAGGTCATTAACAAAGGAAA
The DNA here is from genome assembly GCF_027579735.1 of Bombina bombina. Taxonomy (NCBI): domain Eukaryota; kingdom Metazoa; phylum Chordata; class Amphibia; order Anura; family Bombinatoridae; genus Bombina; species Bombina bombina. The sequence continues at coordinate 1,016,901,340 of NC_069500.1, read as the reverse complement.
TCCCTACCTCTAGCACATGTTCATAATAGCTTTTAATACATTTACAATAAAATACTATTTGTGAAATGTTGAGGAAACCAAACATATTTTTGAAAAGTGATTTCTGTGTATGCTCACCTTCTGTTTATATTAAGATATAAATAGTTATGTATGCCCTTAAAACACAATAATACATTACATGATAATTAGCTGTTTTTAATAATAGCTATTGTACCTAGTTAAAATAAATTGAAAGTTGCCTGTAAAATAAAAATAAATCCTAAGATAGCTACAATATAATTATTATTTATATTGTAGCTATATTAGGGTTTATTTTAAAGGTAAGTATTTATTTTTAAATAGGATTAATTTAGTTAATAAGAGAAATATTATTTAGATTTATTGAAGTAATATTTAAGTTAGGGGGTGTTAGGGTTAGTGTTAGACTTAGGTTTAGGGGTTAATAATTTTATTACAGTGGCGGCGGTGTAGGGGGGGCAAGATAGGGGTTAATAAATTTATTATAGGTGGCGGCGGTGTAGGGGGGGCAGGATAGGGGTTAATAGGTATAATGTAGGTGGCGGTGGGGTCCGGGAGCGGCGGTTTAGGGGTTAATACATATATTATAGTTGCGGCGGGGACCGGGAGCGGCGGTTTAGGGGTTAACATATTTATTATAGCCACAGATTAGGGGTGTTTAGACTCGGGGTACATGTTAGGGTGTTAGATGTAGAAACTACCATAGGAATCAATGGGATGTCTGGCAGCAGTGAACGTGAACTTTCGCTATGGTCATACTCCCATTGATTCCTATGGGATCCACCGCCTCCAGGGCGGCGGTTTGAAAACCAGGTACGCTGGGCCGGAAAAGTGACGAGCGTACCTGCTAGTTTTTTCTAACTAGCAAAAGTAGTCAGATTGTGCCGCACTTGTGTGTGGAACATCTGTAGTGACGTAAGCATCGATCTGTGTGGCGGACTGAGTCCGGCGGATCGAAGCTTACGTCACAAAATTCTACTTTTGCCGGTGTCTAGGGCTTGATAACTAAGGCGAATCAGCCTCGCCACAAATACGCTGCGGAATTCCAGTGTATTTGAGGTTGACGGCTTGATAACTAGGGGCCATGGTGTCTGAATCTGTGGGCCGAAAACCCAGTTACTTGATCAAAGCATTTTCAGTTAATTTCTATGAGAAATTTTGTATATAAATAACAATATTTTTCAATAACAAAGCTGGGTTTTACTATTAAAGGAATTATTGTGCATTTGTTGTCCTGGGAGAGACTAAATAAAGCAGAATGTTTGTTTCAGTCAATATCATTATACTTTGTACAATTATACTGAGATATTTTTTCAAACACACTTTCCAAAAAACTGTGCTAACCAAAGATTAAAATAATAGGCTTTAAAGAAATAAATAAAATTGTTTAATACTCTTAAACAGTTATATTGCATGAATTACGCATGTATAGATATACTATTGCATATTTAAGACTTTTATAAACACACGGTTAAAAATAGCCTTGAGGCAGAAATAGATATATTTACAATACTAAAAAAATTATTATTTGTATAATAACCTAAACAATTACTTCCTACAAAAATTCATGGATATACTGACTTTATATCACCTTAATGACTCAGGGAGTATGGTAAAACTGATTGTCATCAGAAACTCTTTACTTCTACTGGATAGGAACTCTCTCCTGTATTCTTGCAAACGTGGTGCTGCTTCACACTTCACTGAACACTGAGTGTGCAGTCAACAGCGACTCTAGAAACAGAAGAAAAGAGAGCGCAACCACGACTCAAGGTAAAGGGTTTTAATTTTCCACTTTGCGCATATAAAAAGTTGCACAAGATGTAAATAATACAAGCGCCTTTGGAGTAATACACAGTTTCCGGCATCCGGTTTCTAAACAGCTGATCCTGCTTCCATCAGCATCTATCTGTGGCGTGTAAGTTCCGTCAATGGCAATCTTGTGGTAAGTTCCTTATGCTCTTGCTGCAACAGTGCTGTCTGTGACTTTGTCCTCATTATCTACGCGTTTTGTCTGACTTCTGTGGACTTTCTCAAGACTCTGGATGCTGATCAGTGCAACTTTTTATATGCGCAAAGTGGAAAATTAAAACACTTTACCTTGAGTCGTGATTGCGCTCTCTTTTCTTCTGTTTCTATACTGAGATGTTGTTTGCCTTACAGTTTTTTATATATTACTATTTTTTGTATATAAATGAAGCTAGGGGTTTTGAAGATTTACATAATTACCACCACTACCTTACAGTTTAAAGGGCCATAATACCCAAATGTTGAAACACTTGAAAGTGATGCAGCATAGCTGTAAAAAGCTGACTAGAAAATATCACCTGAACATCTCTATGTAAAAAAGAAAGATATTTTACCTCAAAAGTTCCTCAGTAGCCACATCCCATTGTAAAGGACTTCAAAGCAGCAAATTAGTATGTCTGTCCCGGGACAGCTAAGGGTTTGACCCTTGTGCACTCTCATGTTATTTCCCAATTCAGTTTAAAGGAAGTTTACTATGAAATCTCATGAGAGTTAAGTGAAATCTCATGAGATCACAGTAAAAGAGTTCATGACCTCAGCACTGCTGATGCTGATTGGCTGCTGTTCATTTCTTCATTTTACCAGCAGCTGAGTATAACTTTTTACACAGAACTTACTCTGCTGAGCTGAGGAAGTTGTGAGGTAAAATATCTTCCTTTTTTACATAGAGATGCTCAGGTGATATTTTCCTGTCAGCTTTTTACAGTTATACTGCATCAGTTTCAAGTGATTTAGCATATGAGTATTATGTCCCTTTAAGGATAGGTGGTTAAACTAAATAAACACTTTCAAAACATTTTCATGTCTAAATATGGAGTAGACTGTAGAAAGTTCTGCTCATCCCACAGCTTCCCCTTACTTATAAATAGTTTTTAAAGTAAAACCATGGTCCACACATACCCTACCAATAAATCTGCAAGACTCTGCTCCCACTCCTCCCAAACCCACCCATCGAACACCTGCAATGCCACCCAGAAGTCTTTATCAATCTGTCTAGGCCTCCCAGTCCCAGAAGTCATTAGTCAAAAATTGTGAGGTATGTGATGACAAGGGCCCACATTAAATTAAATTTAACTGAGATTATTTAAGATCCAATAATAATTGTCATCCATCAATGTGACAGTGGGGGTAATTTAAAAAGATCACCTTCCCCTATGGAACACCTGATAAATACAATACATTACAAATTAAAATATAAATAGTGAAAAGAGTCTAAGCACATCTTATAGGGAAGATTCTAGTGCCTCTTGTACCTGCCCACTTTCTCCACAAACATTATTATGCTTAGCAGGTGTTAGAGAAAGTGGAGACTGGGTCCATTTTTATGGGAGTATATGCAATTAAATACATTTTAAGGGACAGTCTACTCCAAAACTTTTATTGTTTAAAAAGATAGATAACGCCTTTACTACCCATTCCCCAGCTTTGCACTACCAACATTGTTAAATGAATATACTTTATAACCTTTAAAACTCTAGATCTCTGCCTGTTTCCAAGCCCCTGCAGGCCGCCTTTATCTAAGTGCATTGTATTAGACTAATGTTTGCCGTATACTGTCCTCACTCCAGTGTAGTTATAAATGAGCCAGCACTGATTGGCTAAAATACAAGTCTCTAAATAGCACTGAGATAAGGGGCAGTCAGCAGGTGCTTAGATACAATGTAATCACAGAGGTAAAAAGTATATTAATATAACAGTGTTGGTTATGCAAAACTGGGAAATGGGTAATAAAGGGATTATCTATCTTTTAAAACAAAAACATTTCTGTAGTAGACTATTCCTTTAAGAAACATTGAAAAAAAATGTTTTTCTTAGTCTCTTGAGAGCAAATTATATATGTTGATTAAGCTGAATATTTCCACTGCGGTTTAGCAGATATATTTGATAAATCTTAACAAAAAGCATAGCTCAAACACAAATGAGTGATTTGCCCCAACAACCAAGATGATGTGATGTTCTTGATCAAAATGAAGAAGTGAAACATTTCTTCATGGCTCCATTTGTTGTCCCATTTCTCCCTCACATACCCCTTTGACAGACTTTTGTGGAAAGAGGAGGATCCCTTTTTACATTTCAGGAATTAACCTCTAGAATGCTGCAGATATTAAGATAACTGGGGTTTTGTGGAAAAGGGGGATTTTACATTTTTGCAATAAAAGAAACGCAGCAGGGCATGAAATTAGACTATTGAATTTATACTCATTTTCTGCAATGTATGGTCTCATGAGTTTTCAAAGATACAAATGTTATCTTGAAAGAAGTGCAATCCATAGGAAAGATATTTTTTTTTAATGTGGCCTTGCATATCTATAAAGAATCTGATTACTGTAAATACAACAATCATCTGCACTAGAGTTTAAAGTTTTGCATAGGCGGGAGTTATCTGATGTAGCATTTATATATGCAAAAACAATGTGAATGTATATTGCGACAAAATATTATAGGTTATGCCACCCCTAAATTAAATATGTCCGTCTACAGATATTAACGAAAATACACACTCAAATAGGGTAAAGGGGAGTGCTGGCAAAGCTGAACCTGTGGAACTTAAAAAGAATATGTAATAGCAACCAAGCTATAAAACTAAATAGATATCATAGTGATGACTAGACAAATAGATACATAAATAAATAACAGAGCCCTTTAAGGATAAATGCAGATAGAGGTACAGTATATACAATGTGAGAATAATATATTATCAAAAAATATATTTATTCACAAATAATATAAAAGTGTATACTCAGAACACTAAGACTGACCAATCTATTATAAAAACAAATAAAAAACAAATAATAACAATTATATAAAAATTATCTCTCGTGTTCAATAACAGAGGAATGTGAAAATGTCTCAAAAACACTGCGTGGTCCCAAGGATTATCTAGGGTAAGCTCTCAAACTGCTATATCCCTAGTCATGAGACATATCTCCAAAATGATATAATGCCCAACTAGATTTAATAAAATAGCAGGGAATCTTTACTCTGAAAACATCGCCTCTGTGCATATAGTCAACACAACACGATTCCCTGCTATTTTTAGTGTTCTGAGTATACACTTTTCTATTATTCGTGAATAAATATATTTTTTGTTAATATATTCTTCTCACATTGAATATACAGTACCTCTATCCACGTTTATCCTTAAAGGGGTCTGCAATTTATTTATCTATTTATCTAGTCATCTCTATTATATCTATTTAATTTTCTAACAACTAATATGTAATAGTAACGGTTGCTTTTACATATTTTTTTTAAGGTCCACGCGTTGAGCTTTGCCAGCGCTCCCTTTTACCCAATTTGAATGTATAGCATTTATATTACCTATAAATTGGCACAGAAGTGCATGAAGTATATTATAAATACAAAAAGATAATATACATATATATATATTTAATAAAACTATACTTATTTATTAATATTCAATATCTGAGGCCTCTGTAGTTACCTAAAATACATTTTAGTTATATATATATATATATATATATATATATATATATATATATATATATATATATATAACTAAAATGTTTTTTTTATGTAGCTACATGTTCATAGTTTTCCTCTTCTCCGAATGTCCTACTAACAAAAAACTAAATATATATTCTTCTAAAGTGCAGATGTCAGACAATAATAAAAATATGACATGTTTAAGGAAAAGGATGAAGTACCCTTTGTTTTTGCTGGTTTTTAGTGTGCTTTTTATTTGTATCCAGTTAGACGTAAGCATGAAGAGATGATATATAAGAGGAAACCAAACAGACAAAACAAAAGGTTCCACCCAGCACTAGATACTTTTGTTTTTAATTGCAGGCGCTCAGATTAATTTGTGTCATTGTATTCACATTTGAAAATACTCAGAAACAACTGTAGCAGAGATCTTATCTCTGGAAACTTGGAGCCTTTTTTCTTTAACAATTCTAAGAATCATATCTATTTAGATTCTCTAAATGAAGCAAATATAACATTATTACAGCTGATTATTAAACATAAGATAATGTGTTCAAATTATGTAGGCAATGCAATTTCAAAATTAATTTCCTGTAACAAAGGATATGTAATATTATATTTGCTTCCAAGGGGGGGGCTTTGAGGGGGCAGAAAAGCCCCCTCAAAGGCCATTTTGTGTGTAAAGTACCTGTTCTCCAAATATAAACTGGACAGTTACTTAAAACTGACTGATACAATACCCTACTCCTACCTCTTATGGTTACAGTAAAGGTCTATTCAAGTTCACTGTGCAAGGGAATTACTCATTTAAATGTGTGACATTAACCTATTGTAATCAAAATCCATCCTCATCACTTATTAACCATATAAATACCATAGGTATCTTGGCAAGATGGGCAAACTTCAATAGTCAGATCAGGACTAAACTATCTACAACTGGCATGTTTTTATTTTTTATATTTGATTATAAGTAAAGCTTGCACTGTCATGTTTGTCACTAACAGTACTGACATCTTCATAACTGGGTTTTAAAACAGTATTGAGCAATCATAGGAACCTATTGCAATCCATTTCAATTCAAACGACTGATAAACCATTTGAATGCCAATTGTGGTGTTGGCATGATGGGCAGATTGGCACAATTTTTCTATCTCTATATGATCACCCTTAAAAGACAAAAGTATTGTTTTTTTACAATATTTATTTCTATGCGCCTAGATTATGAGTTTTGTCGGTAATGGTGTGCGGTGCTAACAAGCAGTTTTCCCTCACCGCTCACCTACAGAAACTGCTGGTATTTCGGGTTTTTACAAACCCGGCGTTAGCCGCAAAAAAGTGAGCGTAGAGCAAAATTTAGCTCCACATCTCACCTCAATACCAGCGCTGCTTATGGTAGCGGTGAGTGGCAAAACGTGCTCGGGCACGATTTCCCCATAGGAATCAATGGGGGAGAGCCGGGCTGAAAAAAACCTAACACCTGCAAAAAAGCAGCGTAAAGCTCCTAACGCAGCCCCATTGATTCCTATGGGGAAATACATTTTATGTCTACACTAACACCCTAACATGAACCCCGAGTCTAAACACCCCTAATCTTACACATATTAACCCCTAATCTGCCACCCCGACATCACCGACACCTGCATTATATTATTAATCTCTAATCTGCTGCTCCGGACACCGCCGCCACCTACATTATACTTATGAACCCCTAATCTGCCGCCCTCAACATTGCAGACACCTACATTATATTTATTAACCCCTAATCTGCCACCCCCAATGTCGCCACAACCTACCTACACTTATTAACCCGTAATCTGCCGCCCCCAAAGTCGCTGCCTCTATATTAAAATTATTAACCCCTAAATCTAAGTCTAACCCTAACCCTAACATCCCCCTAATTTAAATATAATTTAAATAAATCTAAATAAAATAACTACAATTAACTAAATTATTCCTATTTAAAACTAAATACTTACCTATAAAGTAAACCCTAAGATAGCTACAATTTAACTAATAGTTACATTGTAGCTATTTTAGGATTTATTTTAATTTTACAGGCAACTTTGTATTTATTTTAACTAGGTAGAATAGTTATTAAATAGTTATTAACTGTTTAATAGCTACCTAGTTAAAGTAAATTCAAATTTACCTGTAAAATAAATCCTTACCTAAGTTACAATTACACCTAACACTACACTATAATTAAATTAATTACCTAAACTAAATACAATTAAATACAATTTAAAAAAATTATCTAAAGTACGAACCCCCCCCCCCCACTAAATTACAGAAAATAATAAAATAATTACAAGTTTTTTAAACTAATTACACCTAGATTCAATGGACTTCAATGGACGCCAACTTGGATGACGTAATTTAAAGGAACCTTCATTCTTCAGTTGGACTTCGTTTGAAGAGGATGCTCTGTGTTCGATGTCTTGAAGATGGAGCCGCTCCGCGCCGGATGGATGAAGATAGAAGATGCCGCCTGGATGAAGACTTCTGCCCGTCTGGAGGACCACTTCGCCCGGCTTTGTTGAGGACTTCGGCCCGGCTGGGTGAAGACTTCTCAAGGTAGGGTGATCTTCAAGGGGTTAGTGTTAGGTTTTATTAAGGGGGTATTGGGTGGGTTTTAGAGTAAGGTTGGGTGTGTGGGTGGTGGGTTTTAATGTTGGGGGGGTATTGTACTTTTTTGTACAGATAATAGAGCTGATTACTTTGGTGCAATGCCCCGCAAAAGGCCCTTTTGAGGGCTAATTGTAATTTAGTATAGGGTATGGCTTTTTATTATTTTTGGGGGCTTTTTTTATTAGGGGGATTGGATTAGGTGTAATTAGTTTTAAAAACTTGTAATTATTTTATTATTTTTTGTAATTTAGTGTTTATTTTTTTTCGCACTTTAGATACATTTTTTAAATTGTATTTAATTGTATTTAGTTTAGGTAATTAATTTAATTATAGTGTAGTGTTAGGTGTCATTGCAACTTAGGTTAGGATTTATTTTACAGGTAAATTTGAATTTATTTTAACTAGGTAGCTATTAAATAGTTAATAACTATTTAATAACTATTCTACCTAGTTAAAATAAATACAAAGTTGCCTGTAAAATAAAAAGAAATCCTAAGCTAGCTACAATGTAACTATTAGTTATATTGTAGCTATCTTAGGGTTTATTTTATAGGTAAGTTTTTAGTTTTAAATAGGAATAATTTAGTTAATGATAGTTATTTTATTTAGATTTATTTAAATTATATTTAAGTTAGGGGGGTGTTAGGTTTAGGGTTAGACAGATATAGGGGTTAATACATTTAATATAGTTGCGGCGACATTGTGGGCGGCAGATTAGGGGTTAATGAATGTAGGTAGGTGTCGGCGATGTTAGGGACGGCAGATTAGGGTTAATAAAATTTAACTAGTGTTTGCGATGCGGGAGTGCGGCGGTTTAGGGGTTAATATATTTTTTATAGTGGCGGCGATGTCTGATTCGGCAGATTAGGGGTTAAAAATAATTTTTTTAATGTTTGCGATGAGGGGGGGCGTTGGTTTTGGGGTTAATAGATAGTTTATGGGTGTTAGTGTACTTTTTAGCACTTTAGTTGAGTTTTATACTACGGCGTTAGCCCATAAAACTCTTAACTACTGACTTTCAAATGCGGTATCAGTCTTGACAGGAGAGGGTCTACTGCTCACTTTTTGGAAGACTCGTAATACTGGTGTTATGCAAGTCCCATTGAAAATATAGGATACTTAATTAACGTAAGTGGTTTTGCAGTATTTTCGAGTCTGACCAAAAAAGTGAGCGGTACACTTGTACCTTCAAGACTCGTAATACCAGCGGGCGTTAAAAAGCAACGTTAGGGGGGGGGCGGAGCCAGCTCTTAAGGAGAGTGGACGTGTTCAGAGCGAGCTCCTGCAAACTTGAATATAAAATACAGCTTACTCATGATCTTAAGTGATCTTTTATGAATCTATGTAGATAATTTCCCTCAGGATCTTTACCCATAAAGATCGCCCACAAACAACGATGAAAGAAACCAAGAAATGGCGGGCTGAGGATTGCGGCCTGACAACCAGTCTATGGCGCTGAAATAGATTACTTCCTCTGGCGGATCAAACTTATCTTTTTGCAGCATATGTCTAGCGGATATAAAGCTTATAAACCTGTGGACTCCATGGAGAGAGGGACTTTGTTGTCTGTCTGGATGAGGGAGAGGATGGATCCACAAATTTGGTCGTTGCTAGCCACATTGGAGCTTCGCATGGCTGCAGAGTTTGCCTCTCTCACCCGATGCCTCTCTTCTGACAGAGAGAACTCTCTAGCGGCCCCAGACGATGATCTTATCACAACTGCTAGCCAACCGTCGGAAGAACGTGACCTACAATACAAAGGTCCCCCTTATGAGAGCACAGACGGCGATAGCAGCGCTATACCTACCTTTCTTGAGAAGTCTGGTGAAGTTTATCCTCGGCCCGCAACCCTCCAGACCTTTGAGATCTCCTCTGCTCCATCTCCCCTTAGTGCAGCCTCACATTCTATGCTAAGCCCGTGGCAGCCGATCGCAGTTGGGCTGGAGGTTGATGGCCCCACTACAGACCTCATAGGGAACTCCTGCACACCCAATTCGAGTGAGGTGAGTCCTGAGATAAGCTGCTGGGGATTTAACTCCACCATGTTGGTCTCGCAGAACTTGCGCAACAGTGAGCACACTACCTATTCTGCGCCTCCACTTTCACAATCAAATTGGATCCCTCAGCCATTAGCTCCAATAGAAGCCTGCCACAGAGGAAACACCATATCAAGGCATGTTCTTTCACAAAGCCCTTTTGATCCGGGTGGTAGGTCCCATAAGCCATCTGACTACTAGATAGGGTCGGATAGTATGTACATCCTGCAGATAGACTGATGACTGATTTACTACGGACCTAGTTCACAGAGGTTACTCCTTCACTCCAGTATTACCTATCAGATACTCTAATGAGAAGTTAACAGGAGTGATCCCATTCCTCAGCACGCTTTATCTATTTTTACTTCAACCTTAGGGTGTATTCAAAGTATTTAGGGCTGCAGATGCAATACTCCATAGGTGTACTGATGATGGCATATATGGGAATATATCGCTGGATTACAAACACATGCTCCCCATGACAAGTGCACACTGATCATAGCTTCTAAAGGCTGATACAAGAATGTGTGTACACGTTTCTGGACTACTGAACTGCAGCTCCGTTAAAATATCTTAAAATATGTTTGTTTGTTTTTTATATTATTACACCAGCTAGCTTCCTCTTACAATAGTAAGCAGTGCTCTATTTAAAGTTTTGTATGATTAATATTCTACCCAAGTTTTCTGCCCACGCGCTGTTGTGATTGATCCTACCAAAGTCACTAATTGTTTCTATGTAGGATTCCCTACCGTTATCCCTAAACCCATCTACTAACAGCTGTCTACACTGATGTAGGTATTGAATGTTACATGAGCTTGACATTGCTGACTTATGTTTGTAAATACTATTCTATTTGCTTTAGTTCTGTTTATCTCTCCTCTTAGACTACTCCTATTTAATATACCTAGAATCCCTAACCGGCAGATTGCAGTACCCCTAATACAGTCACCTTGTCCTTGGGGTTTGTGGTGTTGCCTATATACTATATATTCAAACTGTGTCTGATAGATATGTATATGACTATTACCTATAGCTTGTTATACCTGGATCTTACCTTAGGTTATCCCATAAGACAGTTTAGCTTAATAAGCCTGAGTGAGGTTAGCTATATATAATTTCATGCTTCATACAAGAATATAAATTACATGTTCTTCTCCACTGTCAGTGTGGACCTTTTATTACTGGAGATAAAATATGACAAAAAAAAAAAAAAAAAGAGCAGCATATATATTGTATTGCACCTATGTCTTTTTACTAATCTAATTTCAAATCAGTCCTATTTGTACTACCCTGACTACAGATCTGTGGAGCAAAGTTTGTGTATCTCTATATTGCGCAGTAGTATTTCTTCTGAATTAAACTAACCCATTTATAGACTACTTCCAATCCAGTCTCTTTAAGATTCCCCCTCTCCTTCCAGATGGACTTTAAAGGTCCAGTAGCTCCCTTATCCATCCCACGTCCCACCCTAGAATATATAATTCCATCTCCCAGTTACTATAGATACTGCCGGGCCGTGCTAACTGGGAAGGCACGGCTCGGCATAACTTTTGACTTTGGTTGGAGATTTATCAGCAGATACATGTTTATATTCACCTCCGATATACTATACAGCTATTGCTAAAGGCTCCGCCCCCCCCCTTATTACCCCCCCCCCTTATACTGAGCGGCTCTTGCCCGCTGAATTTCCCCCCCATATATTCTGACCCAAGAGAGGCCAGACAAAAGCCAACTCCCTACATCATACCGCTATTAGCTCATAGAGCACCGTCTACATCAGGGTAGGGACCATTAAATATACTATATAAAAACTGAGTTTTTTTTTTTCCGTTATGTGTTCCAGACACTCTTGCTCTCTATAAACTACCTTGCACTTTATGTTCATGGTTTCAGGAATATTGTTTTATCTCATGTTAGTAGCTAATTTCTGCTAATTGAACCCGATGTATCATTTAATAACGATTCTCATTTGTATACATCTGCCACAGCATTGGTTTGAATTTAGTGACATTCATAATTGTGATGTTGGTTTTTCAATGCTTCAGTTTCAGTTTAATTTCTATATGAGAAATGTATGACCACTCTTCTCGTTTATGATCCGTGCCTGGACACATTTTCTGTTTTGTGATTATTTTCCATTACCTCAATAAAAAAATATTTAAAAAAAAAAAAAAAAAAAAGCAACGTTAGGACCTCTCAACGCTGCTTTTTAAGACTAACGCAAGACTCGTAATCTAGGTGATGGTTTGTTAAAGCACCATTTCCATTTTGTCATAATCTTAAAACATGATGGTGACAACAGGTTTTTATTGAAAGGACTTATAAATTATATACTGGATTTTAAAAGATCTGAAACTGTAAAGCATGAACCCACGCCTATGAAGGTCATGACTGGGCAATCCCATTAACCCAGTTATTAAGACACATATACTGTTAGTGACAAACACATTTGTGTGAGTGTGACTTAAAATCAAATATTAAAATAGAAATGAAACACACTATTCCTAGTTAGTGGCCTCCTTACGTGACTTTTTCTGCAGATCACCTTTGCTGTGCAGGACGTCACATACTCAACACATATACATATGTATCTAAGTTTTTCCTTTGAATATATATGCACAGACAGGCAGAGAGACAGAAATAGATAAAGAGATAGATAATAGATAGACAGCTAGATAAACAAATTGATAGATAGATAATAGATAGATGATAGATAGATAAATAGATAGATAGATTAGATAGATATTCTGTTAAAAGGACAGTCTGCACCAGAATTTTTATTGTTTTAAAAGATAGATAATCCCTTTATTACCCATTCCCTAGTTTTCAATTACCAACACAGTTATAATAATAAACTTTTTACCTCTGTGATTATCTTGTATCTAAGCCTCTGCAAACTGCCCCCTTATTTCAGTTATTTTGACAGACTTGCATTTTAGCCAATCAGTGCTGACTCCTAGGTAACTCCACGTGCAGGAGCACAGTGTTATATAAATGACACACATGAAATAAAACCCTCTAGTGGTGAAATACTGTCAAAATGCATTCAGATAAGAGGCAACCTTTAAGGTCTAAGAAATTAGCATTAGTGATGTCGCAAATAGTTCGCCGGTGAATAGTCCCCAGCGAACATAGCTTGTTCGCGTTCGCCGCGGCGGGCGAACATATGCAATGTTCGATCCGCCCCCTATTCGTCATCATTGAGTAAACTTTGACCCTGTATCTCACAGTCTGCAGACACATTTCAGCCAATCAGCAGCAGACACTACCTCCCAGACCCTCCCAGCTCCTGGACAGCAGCCATTTTAGATTCATTCTGATCCTGCATTCTTAGTGAGAGGAGGGATAGTGTAGCTGCTGCTGATTTTATAGGGAAATTGATAGCTAGGCTAGTGTATTCAGTGTCCACTACAGTCCTGAAGGACTCATCTAATCTCTGCTGTAAGGACAGCACCCCAAAAAGCTCTTTTTAGGGCTAGAACATCTTTTTTTTTTGCCTGTGTAATTTTGCCTGTGAAACATCAGTCTGCTAGTGTAATCTAATTGCAGTTGCCTGCCTGAAGTACCACCACTCATATCTGTTGTAACAGTAGTGTAAATTTTGTAAAAAAAAACTTTTTTGACTGTGAAACATCAGTCTGCTAGTGTAATCTATAAGCAGTTGCCTGCCTGCCAGCGTGTGTGCCAGGCCCACTTGCCAACTAGTGCCACCACTCATATCTGTTGTAACAGTAGTGTAAATTTAAAAAAAACAAACTTTTTTGACTGTGAAACATCAGTCTGCTAGTGTAATCTATAAGCAGTTGCCTGCCAGCCAGCGTGTGTGCTAGGCCCACTTGCCAACTAGTGCCACCACTCATATCTGTTGTAACAGTAGTGTAAATTTTTTTAAAAAAAACTTTTTTGACTGTGAAACATCAGTCTGCTAGTGTAATCTAATAGCAGTTGCCTGCCTGCCAGCGTGTGGGCCAGGCCCACTTGCCAACTAGTGCCATTACTCATATCTGTTGTAACAGTAGTGTAAATTTAAAAAAAAAAAGTGATTGCACGCGCAATGACATCAGTGTGGACAAGGAACGGGACATGGCTAGCTTGGTATCCAACCTTGTGCAAATGGGGAGTTTGCGGTTGTGCAAATGGACTGTTTGCGGTTGTTTGCGGTGCGTTAAATGGGGAGTTTGGTCTGTCACTGTGAAGTGGGCGTAACCCTTACACTACCTGATCGATACAACATCATACCTGATGTTTTAAAGCACGTTATTCCAAACAATTTAGGAATTTTAGGTGATTTATGCCCTTTATGGATTAAAAACAGACTCTACATCAACTATGTAATTTTCCATGGGAGTTTTGCCATGGATTTCCCTCCGGCATGCCACAGTCCAGGTGTTAGTCCCCTTGAAACAACTTTTCCATCACTTTTGTGGCCAGAAAGAGCCCCTGTGGGTTTTAAAATGTGTCTGCCTATTGAAGTTAATGGTGGTTCACCCGGTTCGCCAGTTCGCAAACTTTTGCGGAAGTTCGTGTTCGCTGTTCGCGAACGCAAAATTTTAGGTTTTCGCGGCATCACTAATTAGCATATGAACTTCGTAGATTTACCTTTCAACTAAGAATACCAAGAGAACAAAGAAAAATCTGTGATAAAAGTAAATTGGAAAGTTGTTTAAAATTACATGCCCTATCTGAATCATGAAAGTTTATTTTGGACTAGACTGTCCCTTTAAGGAAAAAGCATAACTGAAGGCATTTTACAAAATTTAAGCTTTGATATAACTTGCCTGTTATCTCTAAGTAAAATGTGAGACTCATCATGCCAGAGGGTTGGGCAACTAATTTCTCCACTAAGTCATTCATTCTTCTGATTTTCTTGGATTTAAATTCAAAACCCAACAACTTTCAATTAAAGGGACAAGAAACCCAAAAAGGTTAGTTTATCTTTTATGCATTTGAACAACTTTACAATGTACTTCCATTATCAAGTTTGCAACATTCTCTTTGTATTCTTTGTTGAAGGAGCAGCAATGCACTATGAGAAGCTGCTCCTGAGCTTATCTAGGTATGCTTTTCCGCAAAGGATACCTAAGAAAATGACGTAAATTGTGTAATAGAAGCAAACAGGAAGGTTGTTTAAAATTGTATGCTTAATCTGAATCGAAAACTTTTAATTTGGGCTTTTCTGTCCCCTTAAACATGTGCACTGAAAACAAAGTTAACCTCCTATTTCCTATCAATAACATAAACAGGGCTACAGAGAAGCAGCCCGAAAGCAGATTAAACCTAAAGTAGTAGCTAGTGTTATTGCTAGTAGCAACTTAACAAGATACATTCTTAAATATATATATATAAGGAAGGGGTGAACACCTTGAAATGTCACATTAAAATGTGGTGCTCTTAAATCTAGAGAGTGCAATTTTTGTTGAAGATTTACATGCATTTTTTGCACCCTGGTCTTTATAAACTTTTGTAAGTGAGAGTGTGCTTTAAAAATTTTTTTTATAAATATATATATATATATATATATATATATATATATATATATATATATATATACAGGTAGCCCTCAGTTTACGCCGGGATTAGGTTCCAGAAGGAATGGTTGTAAATCAAAACTGTTGTAAATTGAAACCCAGTTTATAATGTAAGTCAATGGGAAGTGAGGGAGTTAGGTTCCATGCCCCTCTCAAAATTGTCATAAGTAACACCTAATACATTATTTTTAAAGCTAAACAGCATTATAAACCTAATAAAATAATCACACAACACAGACTTCACTTGCATTTTTCTGCAAACAGTTTTTTTCTATGCATTCCATTCTGGACTGATTTATAGACAGGAAGATCTTGTTTCTTTGAAATCTGCTCGATAGCTCAGGTCTGGCTCAGGTCTGGTTAAACTGATTAATTTCAGCTTGCTTTGCTTTGCTGCAACACAAGCGGACATCTCCACCTACTGGCTATTTTAATCAATGCACTGCTTCTCAATGCTTTTCAATAGCAGTCACATGACTGGGAAAAAAGGTTGTTATTCTGAAACGGTGCAAATTGAACCGTTGTAAACCGAGGGCCGCCTGTATATATATATATATATATATATACACATATATATATATATTTATATATTATGATATGTATGATGGTCAGGATTGGCCAAAAGGATAATGTTGCAAGTTGTGGAAAAACATGAAATTAGATCACCTTTATAATAAGGTAGACAGAGAACCTTCCATTTTAAAATATGCTGGGTTTTACATTGAAGGAGTGGCATCAAAATTAGATTTTGAAGATTCATTTGTTTTTCTGGATATTGTAATTATCTGCTAGTTTGTTTAGCTTTCTGACATTGTTTTTCCTAAACTGAGCTTTGATTCTAGTATTACATTCCCTATATAGTTTATATCTATAGTACAGATTCAGGTTATAAAGTGTGTGACAACCCTTTTCTTCCGTTGTATTGTATAAAGTATTCTACCTGGTATTGTAAAATTACTATCTGAAAACAAGAGTATCCAAAGTTTTCTAATAAGGGGGGTACATGTAATTTTTTTTTACTCACATTTCCAGTGAGCAAGCTTTGATATGACTACTAATGGAAAGAAAATGATATAATTTAGGTATGTAAAAGATGCCTTCAAATGACTAATGATTTTAGAGGCATATGTCATTCTTTTAGCTGATATCACTTTGCTCAAGAGATGCATCTGTGTTATTGTACAGAACCTGACTGATAAGCATTGAGATAATCAGTCAAATGTTTTCCTCTTGCCTTTCAATTGGTGCACATTTGCTGCTTGGAAATGAATACTGACATCCAAACATCAGTAAAACATTCCACAATAGGAGTATTCAATATTAGTATAGACAAGTCAAAATAATAATAACCAGTACCTCTGCCCTGTGTATAATATCTGCCATTTGTTTAGAAACTACCAGTCTGTATTAAAGCACATCAGATAAGAAGGGACCGATTTATCAAGGGCCGAATGGTCCCTGATGCCGTTTCCGCACAAACCTTCAGGCTCACTGGTTAGAGAAGTTAAGAAGCAGCGGTCTTAAGACCACTGCTCCTTAACTCGTCCACTACCTCTGAGGCTGCGGACATCAATCCGCCTGATTGAATATGATCGGGTTGATTGACACCCCCTTCTATCGGCCAATTGGCCATGAATCTGCAGGGGGCGACATTGCACAAGCAGTTCACTAGAACTGCTTGTGGAATGCTAAATGACGACAGCGTATGCTGTCGGCATTCAGCGATATCTGGCAGACATTGATAAATTGGCCCCGAAGTATCTATCTGCATAGAGTATGTCCATAACTTGGTTGTCTACTGTATATTTTTAATCTTGTTTATTTCTTTGAAGCTACTTTAAACTTGAATGTGGAGCTTTGCAACCGAAACAGAAGAACACTTTTTTTTAACCATTTAAATTGCTAGTATACAATGAGCTTCTTGAGAAATCATTACTGGTTAAAATACATACAGATTTTATTTTGGAAAACTTTACACTTCAGATATAATGCATTGGCATGAGGTTGGACAAACTATTATTAGGAATTTAAACCATGTGTATTAAAGGGATATGACACCCAAAAAAGTTATTTTCTGATTCAGACAGAGCATTCAATTTAAAAAAAAATAATCCAATTTACTTTTATTATCAAATTTGTTTAATTCCCATGATATTCTTTGTTGAAGAGATACCTATATAGGTAGGTGTATGGTGCCCTACATGGCAGGAAATAGTGTTGTCATCTAGGGCTCTTGCAAATTGATAACATTCTTTTAATACTGCTGCCAAATAGTGCTCCAGACACAGGCACACTCCTGAGCTTACATCCCTGCTTTTCTACAAAAGATACCAAGAGAACAAAGAAAAATTGATAATAGAAGTAAATTAGAAAGTTCTTTAAAATTGCAAGCTCTGATCGAATCATGAAAGAAAAATTTGGGGTTTCATGTCAATTTAATACTAAAAAATGTTTTATGAATATATTGTATCTATAAATATAGATTTAAATAAGTATATAAATTCAGTATCTATCTATCTATCTATCTATCTATCTATCTATCTATCATCTACCATTCATCTTTACTGATGAACATAATCTTACTTTTGGTATAAGAGATAAGGACTGCATCTTGTATTTAATACAATTCCACCACATAATTATCTTAAAGGGACATTAAACCCCAAAATTTTCTTTCATAATTCAGACAGATAATACAATTTTAAACAGCATTCCAATTTACTTCTATTATCTAATTTGCTTCATTCTTTAGATATCATTTGCTAAAGAAATAGCAATGCACACGGGCGAGCCAATCACAGGAGGCATCTATGTGCAGCCACCAATCAGAAGCTACTGAGCCTATCTAGATATGCTTTTCAGGAAAGAATATCAATAGAATGAAGCAAATTAGATCATATAAATAAATTAGAAAGTTGTTTAAAAATGGTATTCTCTATCTGAATCATAAAAGAAAAAAGTTGGGTTTAATGTCCCTTTAATGTTTCCTTTTAAGGAATTTAAATTGGTATTATTTCACTTTTTTTATACAGTGGTCAAAATAAAGTTTTCAAAAACTTTAAAGTGAAGGTAAAGTTATTGGACCCATCTATCGTATTTATAACCCTTTTACTAACTTAAATCCAGTTGCTAGCTTTTTAAAAAAAAAAAACATTATTGATTTATGTAATTTTATCGCTATATTTTGCTTACGGTTCCCTTCGGATTCTCCTCCCATTCACCATTTCCTGGTTTCGGATACTGTGACGTATAGAGCGGTCCCACCCGCTCTATACGTGTCTACTCAGCTCGTGCACATCGAGCATCGAATAACCACGCATGCGCCTCATTTTTAGACTGTCATCTTTGCGCATGGGTTAATCGCAGCTGCTGCGCTCTTACTTACCAATATAACCGAAATAGATGCTGTTGTTATTAGGAGCGATACAAATGTTTCTAATTACTTGCCGTCTGAGTTCCTATGCTATTCCAACTATGCCCACAAAATACAGTTTAAACTGCGCATGCCCGAAACGTGGACGTGCTCGCTTGGCAAATGCAAAGTAGAATATCTTATGCATGCGCATATAGATCCAACTGATGATGACGAAAATTGACGGCCGCCTAACGGCCAAAGAATCAATTGGATGGCTGAACAACGTGATCGTTGTCTATAAAAAAAAAAAAATCACAGGTTGATTTTCGGAAAGCAGAAAACATAACAATAATATAAAATATCACAGGTAATATAAAGATTGGGAAATATTGATGAATGAAAGTTATATTTATTTTGCTTGATATATGTAATTATTTATAATACAGCGTTTCACTTTACCTTCACTTTAATGTTACAAATGACATTGTGTTCTCAGGCTAGTTTCTAACCTTAGTGCAGAATGTTAGGTCTTAAACACATTAAAGGGGGAATCATCTAAGTATGTTAAATATTGGGCCTTCTCATCTGTTTATAGCCTTTTGTCTCAGCTCAGCTGTTATTTATATACTCTACCTGTGCTGCCTTCACTTTTCATGTACAGAAAACATTGATAAAGATCAGTTCTGTAAGAAATCACAAGTTAAAATTCATAGAAAACTGATGTCTGAGAATATTTTCCTCATGATAAAATATGAAACAGATGTCACTGATTTTATTTTTAAATCAGTAACCCAATTAAAAAAATTCAGAAGCAATGATACGTGAAAAATGTCAGCCCAGATATATTTCTGTAATTTTATTTCAAACTACATGAATAAGTATCCACAAGTTGACTGACATACAGTGGAGCACAGAATTAAGAAAATCTGATGTAGGAAAATAAGTAACCAATATAAACACAGCTTAGTGCAAAGAAGCAGCACAACAAGTTCTCTTAATTTGATGTGAAATAACTTGGTCAGTCAGGATGATCCAAAGGTAAAACATTATTCTCACTCCACAGAAGCTTGAACCCGAACAAGTTAAACTGCTAAACCAGGTTCAAGCAATCTGGACTTTAACACCACACTGGTTGCAAGGAATGAAGAAGACAGGAAACGTTACAATATACTTTATTTCTTTAGCCCCATTTCCTATGATTGAGTTCTGTAAATGATGGATGTGCATACTGCAGTCTTTACAAACCTAACCTTACAACGTATATATACCTAATTAATATAAACCTGCTCTGGTAAAGTCATTGTGATTTTATAAATCACACAACTGGCCTCTTTTATTTTCACACTATTTCAAGACTTTAGTTTACAAAGAACATTGCTTTTGTGCAAAGAAAAAAACACACTATGTCATTTTAGATGTACTTCACAAGGAATGGTCTGGTTTCATAAAGACTATATTAATATATGGTTTTTAGTCCTTCAAGGGATATGTTATTCAAAAGAAGGTTATAAAAATGACTTTTACTAATTACTAAATATTTACCTTTTTTTCTGTTTTCTTGTAATTTGCCTTAAAAATTATGTATTTTACAAACAATCCTCCCTCCCCCCCATGGGTAGGGATAGGAGTATGGCGATTGGTGGAGCAGATGCGCATGGGCAGTCTTCAGACAGAAGTTCTGTTCTAATAGTGCATGCTCAAATCCAGTAGAAAGTGAGGGTCGGATATTCTTCAAGGAGACATTTGTGCATGCAAAAAAGATTTAAGCATACTGCGCATGCATTGAGAAACAAGAACGTTAGATAATTAGATGCAAAATAGAATACAATGTTTGGATGAATATTTTACATGTGGAATGGTCCATTTTTGTGGACTGTTGCTTGTGATGTCAAAGTGAAAATAAGATTACTTATTAAAAAGTAAAGCTAAGCTTTATTTTTAAATAAAAGTAAATTTGAATGCTATTATCTTGATTAATCTATTAATAAATTATGTTTAGCATAACTTTTACAATGTTTTACAATCCTTTGACTATTGATTCTTCCGGAAATTTAAATATTTAACTATATTAATTGGCCAGTTATATGTTATGTCTCATAGTGCACAAGAACCAATAAAAACTAGAAATTATTATTGCAACGTTGAGTAAACCGCTGTGCAAATGACTTCATGCAATGCCTGTATATATTTAATATTTATTTATAAATACAAACGCAGATAGAAGAAAACTATTTTTTCTTATTTCTATTTGCATCAATGTACTACCATTATGGTAAATTTTGCCACAAGGCTGACTTATTAGGCCATCATTTATAAAGTTGTATGGTACGCTTTGTTTGAGGGAAAAGAGATTTCAGCATATGCTTTTATTCAATATGTTTTTGATGTGCATACCCATATATAATGTAGAATTGAGAATTATTTATACACTAGTCCTAAAGCCCGTGTACACGGGCCAATTTTTTTAAGTACCGCGGTTACAACCCTTGCTCCCTCTCTCTCCCCCCTCTCTTTTGCACTCTCTCTTCCCCCTTTCTTGTGCTCTCTCTATTCCCCGCCCCTCTTCTGCTCTCTCCCCCCTCTTTTGCTCTCTCTCTCTCCCCCTCTTTTGCTCACTCTCTCTCTCCCCCTCTTTTGCTCTCTCTCTCTCCCCCTCTTTTGCTCTCTCTCCCCCGTTTTTGCTCTCTCTCCCCCTCTTTTGCTCTCTCTCCCCCCTCTTTTGCTCTCTCTCCCCCCTCTTTTGCGCACTCTCCCCCCTCTCTTTTGCTCTCTCTCACCCCTCTCTTTTGCGCTCTTTCCCCTCTATTTTGCTCTTTCCCCCCCCTCTTTTGCTCTCTCTCCCCCCTCTTTCGCACTCTCTCCCCCTCTTTTGCGCTCTCTCCCCCCTCTTTTGAGCTCTCCCCCTCTCTTTTGCGCTCTGTCCCCCCTCTCTTTTGTGCTCTCTCCCCCCTCTTTTGCTCTCTCTCCCGCCTCTTTTGCGCTCTATCCCCCCTCTTTTGCACTCTCCCCCCTCTCTTTTGCTCTCTCCCCCCTCTTTTGAGCTCTCCCCCTCTCGTTTGTTCTCTCCCCCCTCTCTTTTGCGCTCTTTCCCCTCTCTTTAGCGCTCTCTGCCCCCTCTTTTGCGCTCTCTCCCCCTCTTTTGCTCTCTCTCCCGCCTCTTTTGTGCTCTACCCCCCTCTTTTGCACTCTCCCCCCTCTATTTTGCTCTCTTTTCCCCTCTTTTGCTCTCTCCCCCCTCTCTATAGCGCTCTCTCCCCCACTCTCTTTACTGCTCTCTCCCCCTCTCTTTAGCGCTCTTTCACCCTCTCTTTTGTGCTCTCTCTCCCTTCTCTTTTGCTCTCTCTCCCCTTCTCTTTTGCGCTCTCTCTCCCTTTTCTTTTGCGCTCTCTCTCCCCCTCTCTTTAAAGCTCTTTCACTCCCTCTCTTTTGAGCTCTTTCTCTCCCCCTCTTTGATGCTCTCTCCCCCCTCTCTTTTGAGCTCTCTCTCCCCCTCTTTTGTGCTCTCTCTCTCACCCTCTTCTTCTCTCTCTCCCCTCTCTCTTTTGCTGTCTCTCTTCCTCTCTTTTGCTCTCTCTCTTCCCCCTTCTTTTTGCTCTCTCTCCCCATCTCTTTTGCTCTCTCTATGTCCCTCTTTTGCTCTCTCCCCCTCTCTTTTGCTGTTTCTCCCCCCTCTCTTTCTCCCCCCTCTTCTGCTCTCTCTATCCCCCCTCTTTAGAGCTCTCTATCTCTCACGGCGCATCCGGCCCTGCCCATGACCCACCCAGCCCTGCCCATGCCCCGCCCAACCTCGCATATAAATATTTACCCAATATACATTTATTGGACAAGCACACATTACTCCCTTGCCAGCTGTGTCCTATGTGTTTTGGTGCTCTCAACCCCTACAGTTTTTCATTGTTCATGTATATAAGTGAGTTAATGTGGTAGGGAGAACAGACTACTGTAGCTATCTCCTCCATATCTAGGTCTCTGCTTGTTACAGTAATAGCAGTAAAATGCTCATTTTCCTATACCCACTAGATTGAGAAGGGACAAAGTAGGCATAGTGGCACACCTATTATATCTGTAGCTAGAAATTGAGTCTGACTCCTTCCTTATTGTGTACTCCTCCATTAATACAACTTGGGGTCTTGCTATCTGCGGCCGGGATGGCGAGATCTTAACATTGACGAGACATGAGCTGGGGTCTCACTTTGGAGTGATATTTTTTTATCATGCAGCTTCAATTCACTCTCACAATAAATTTGGTGTGCAGTTTTATTACTTCCCTACCTTGCCCTTGTTAGCTATCCCTATTTATACACTAAGCCTATACTGCACAACCCACAGGGGATTATCTAGCCAAATTAGAATAAAGTGCTGTACTAACTTAATAGCCAGAGCATATCTCTTGATAACCTATAATGTGCTACACACTGATATATGTACTAATTGTTGATTAACACCATGACCTATACGAACGGTTGAACTTGTGAGCCTAGTCCTACATATTCTAAGACATATGTACTTCTTTCAAATCCCTTTTCCTTTTAATTGTTAAGGCACTGGAATATCATTACTGGTAGGAGTTATAGCATACCTTTAAACTCTAGAATCCTACGGTACACCAATTTTGACCAAAATAAAGTTACATTTCTTCCCTAAATAACACATATATAGTACAAAAGTCTTGAGGTTCAGTTAGTGAAGTCCACAAGTGGCCTCCTACCCTAGAGGTACACTTCTGCTACTGTTGTTTATTGTTTTTTGCAATGAGGTCCAAGAGTGGCCTCCTAGATGGTTTAGAGGGTTTACATTTTCTGTTGGCATGTTGCTGAATTGCTCTCTTTTTATTATTTCTTCTTGCAGTAATGGTATATATTACCTGCTTTATATGCTAGAGGTAGCGATTAATGTTTACCACAGAGGTGACTCCTATATATAACTCATACAATGTACCTTGTCACAAGCAATTGTTGAATTGTATTGTATACTGCTGCATTCCCTTGTTTGTATGCCATACTTATACCTCAATATATACATTTTTTTTTTTAAATATATAAAAACTCACTGCTTCTGAATAAAGGTGTGATCTCTCAGAACCACTTTTTTTTACAACTGTATTATTCATTATCATTCTTATAATTGAAAAAATACATGATTGTCCTCCATTTATATATATAATAGAGCTTTGTATTAAGCTTTATGATCCCAGAATGCTCACTACCTAATAAGACAATGCTTTATTATGAAACAGACACTCAGAGGTTCGGTTGTCACATCTGAAACATTTCTCATCTGTCTCTACAGGTCACATAAGCTATGCAAAGAATGTATTTACTTCATGAACATCCTGATTAGTGCTACTTGTTGCCCTGATACCATTGCATAGGTTATCATAAGACCACAGGTTAAACAATTCTGTCATCAATCTTTTTCAATTTGTCAACCTGCTTACGATATGAAGAATAAAAGAAAAACAAAGTCTGAGCAGAAACGTACGCACATCTATTCATACATATGTTGTTTTATTACAAATTACAAATGCACTTGATTACAATAGGTGATGCAAACAGGAGCTTATGCTAACCGTAGCTTGTCTGACCTTATAACACAAACACATATTTTCATGAGCAGCTCAGTGGATTTCCATTGCATACCTTAGTATCATGCCTAAGAATAAAGGTTGTCATATGAAGCTCTGCTCTGTGCCTATCAGTAATAGTTTCCAAATAAACTATAATAAAAAGTACATTATTATCAACATATTTTATATTATTCAAACATTTAGTTTAAAAAACGTTATTTTTTAATGTGAGTTGTAAACTGAAATATAGAATATAGAAAACCCTTTAATTTTTCTGCCCATCCTTTTAAGGGTGAGTACTGAACGCTTTCCACAAGTTATAATCTAGTGTAAAACTGTAGTTGAAAAGTGACATTCAAATGTACAGAGTTTAATGCTGCAGAATGTAGTTTACCAACAGGATAACTCCAAAATCTGACCATTCCTAGACAAGAAGCAACATAAAACCACAGTGGCCAGTGCAAAAATCATCAGTCTCTTCTTGCAGCAGTTGCACTCTGTCAGTCCATTCACTAGGTCATTATATCCTGTAATATGCATTGGCATTAACAAAGCCATCTTACATCTTTAGACATCTCCTGCACACACTCTATGGAATTTTTTACCTGGATCTGTCAAGAGAATCACCAAACTTTCACTAAGTTTTTCAGAGATGTTGGCTAATTACAGTCACCTAGATTACAAGTTGTGTGTTAATGTTTTAACGCTGAAAAGAATGGTAATTTCAGCGTTAAAACAGCACCGCAGCCATTACAAGTCTTGTCGGTATAGCTGTACCGCAACCCTTTTAGCCTGTAACGCAAAATCAGTCCCGCACACGTAAAAATTACGTTTTTCATGGGACTTCCATATTGCTGCCATTACAAGTTTTGCGATGAGGCTAAAAAGCTTGCATTCCAGCCTATACCGACAAGATCCGTTTCGCAATCTAAAAGCAGTAGTTATGAGTTTTACGCTACAAAACTGTAACATAAAACTCATAACTAAAGTGCATTAAACAACCATAAACTACCTATTAACCCCTAAACCGAGGCCCTCCCACATTGCAAATACTATATTAAAGTTATTAACCCCTAATCTGCCACTCCCAACATCGCTGCCACTAAGAAAAATTATTAACCCCTATTCCCCCGCTCCCCAACATCGCTGCCACTATATTAAGTTATTAATCCCCTAAAAAGCCACCCTCCCGCATTGCAAACACTATTTATATATTATTAACCCCTAATCTGCCATCCGCCCACTATACTAAACTTATTAAGCCCTATTCCACTGCCACTATAATAAACCTATTAACCCCTAAACCGCAAGCCCCCCACATCGCAATAAACTAATTTAAACTAGTAAACCCTAAACCTAACAACCCCCTAACTTTATATTAAAATTACCATTTCCCTATCTTAAATTAAATTAAAAGTTACCTGTCAAATTAAAAAAGCTAAGTTTAAACTAACAATTAAATTAATATAACTATTAAACTAAAATTAAACTACCAATTAAAGAAAACTAAAATACAGATTAAAAAAATTCTAACACTACTAAAAAAATTACAAACTATCTAATTGCAAAAAATAAAAAAGACTATATTACAAAAAATAACAAACACGAAATGACGAAAAATAAACAAAATTATCAAAAATCAAAAAGAATTACACCTAATCTAATAGCCCTATAAAAATAAAAAAGCCCACCCAAAATAAAAAAACCATAGCCTACAATAAACTACCAATAGCCCTTAAAAGGGCTTTATGTAGGGCATTGCCCTAAGTTAAACAGCTCTTTTACCTGTAAAAAAAATACAAAGACCCCCCAACAGTAAAACCCACCACCCACAAACAAAAACCTAAGCTACCCACTGCCCAGGAAAAGGGCATTTGAATCAGCATTATCCTTAAAAGGGCATTTAGCTCTTTTGCATTGCCCTTAAAAGGGCATTTAGCTCATTTACAAAAAGCTCAAACCCTAAAATAAAAAAACACCCCCAAAAACTTAGAAAATCCTAACACTAACCCCCAAAAATCCACTTACAGTTGCTGAAGTCCCGCTTGAAGGATCTTCATCCCGGCGGCTCCATCTTCATCCAGGCGGCAGGCAGCTCCACCTTCATCCAAGCGGCTCCATCATCATCCAGGTGGCAGGCGGCTCCATCTTCATCCAGGCGGCATCTTCTATTTTCACCCCGGCCGCGTCTTCTATCTTCAACCCGGAGGCGCGGAGCGGATCCATTCTGAAGACATCCGGCACAGAGCATCCTCTTCATACGGTCGCTGCCGTACACTGAATCTTCAATACAAGGTACACAATTCAAAATGGTGTCCCTTGCATTCCTATTGGCTGATTTAATTTTTGAAATTCAAATCAGCCAATAGGATGAAAACTACTGAAATCCTATTGGCTGTTCAAATCAGCCAATAGGATGAGAGCTACTCAAATTCTATTGGCTATTCAAATCAGCCAATAGAATTTCAGTAGCTCTCATCCTATTGGCTGATTTCAACAGTAAATAGGATTTCAGTATCTCTCATGCTATTGGCTGATTTGAATTTCCAAAATCAAATCAGGCAATAGGAATGCAAGGGCATTTTGAATCGCGTACCTTGCAATGAAGATTCAGTGTACGGCGGTGACCGTAGGAAGAGGATGCTCCGCGCCAGATGTCTTCAGGATGGATCCGCTCTGCGCCACCGGGATGAAGATAGAATATTCCGCTGGGATGAAGATAGAAGATGCCACCTGAATGAAGATGGAGCCGCCTGCTGCCTGAATGAAGATGGAGCTGCCGGGATAAAGATCCTTCAAGCGGGACTTCAGCAACTTTAAGTGGACATTCGGGGGTTAGTGTTAGGATTTTTTTAAGGTTTTTTTTGGTTGGGTTCTTTTTTTAGTTTAGGGTTTGGGCTTTTCGTAAACATGCTAAATGCCCTTTTAAGGGCAATGCAATAGAGCTAAGTGCAATGTTTTTTATTATTTTGTGGGTTTCGGGGTGGGGTTTGTAATGTTAGTGGGTCTTTTTTCAGGTAAAAGAGCTGTTTAACTTAGGACAATGCCCTACAAAAGGCCCTTTTAAGGGATATTGGTAGTTTATTCTAGATTAGGTTTTTTATTTTGGGGTGTTTTTTTTAAAATGGGTGTTAGAATAGGAATAATTTTTATTATTTTTGATAATTTGTTATTTTGTGTAATGTATTTTTTTCATTTTGGGGTGGATTTTATTTTTAGGTTAGGGCTTGGGCATTTCATAAAAGATCTGAATGCTCTTTTAAGGGCAGGAAAAAGAGCTGAATGCCCTTTTAAGGGCAATGCCCATAAGAATGCCCTTTTCAGGGTAATGGGTAGATTAGGTTTTACATTATTTTTATTTTGTGGGTTTGGGGGGTGAGGGGCTGTATACTGTTAGTGGGTGTTTGTTTTGTTTTGTAGCAAAAGAGCTATTAACTTTAGGGCATTAGGGCAATGCCCTACAAAAGGCCCTTTTTTGGGGTGTGTTTTTTTTAAAGGGTATTAGAATAGGAATATTTTTTATTGTTTAGATAATTTAATTTGTTATTTTTTGTAATGGTAGGTTTTTTATTTTTTGTAATTTTAATGTTTTTTATTTTTTGTAATGTTATGTTTTAGTGTAAGGCAGCTTAACTAGGTAGTTAGTAAGTAAATAGTTAATAACTATTTACTAACTAGTCTACCTAGTTAAAATAAATACAAACTTACCTGTGAAATAAAATAAAAACTAAGTTAGCTGCAATATAACTATTAGTTTTATTGTAGCTAGCTTATGTTTTATTTCACAGGTACATTTGTATTTAGTTTAAATAGGTATTATTTAGTTAATAATTGTAATTTTAATTTAGCTCTATTTTAATTATGTTAAAGTTAGGGGGTGTTAGGGTTAGGGTTACGTTAGGTTTAGGGTTAGGTTTAGGGGTTAATAGTTTAATTTAGGTTGTTGCAATGTGGGGGGCTGGCGGTTTAGGGGTTAATAGGTTTATTTAGTGGTAGTGATGTGGGAGGCCAGAGGTTTAGAGGTTAATAACTTTATGTAGGTGTTGGCGATGTTGGGGGCGGCATATTAGAGGTGTTTAGACTTAGGGTTTATGTTAGGGTATTAGGTTTACTTTTTTTCCCCCTTAGACATCAATTGGGCTGCGTTACAGAGCTTTTCATTCCGCGCTTCAGGGTTTTTTCTGACACCTTCTACCCATTGATGTCTATGGGGAAAGCGTGCAAGAGCACGTCAAAATAGCGCTTGAATTGTGTGCGGTATGGAGCTCAAAGCAACCATATCGCACGCACAAGCTGGTTATTTCAAAATTTGTAATGGCAGCGCTATAGAGGGTTAAATAACACAATTTTTGTTGCATTAGTTAATTTCCCTATAGCGCGCATAACTCATAATCTAGGTGAGTGTTTCTTAACTTTCACCTTTGTTGACAAAAGCATAGCCTTTAGCTTGTAAGCTCACAAGCCCTTTTGCCTTTCTGAACACACCTACTTTCCCTGCTTGCCTTTATTTATTTTACCCCATGTATAGCGCTTCATTATCTGTTGGTTCATTACAAATAAAAATAATAATAATGATGATTACAAAATTAACAAATTGAGTAAATGGACAATCATTATATAGTAATTCAGAACACTTGATAATCTATTTTATCCTGGCATATCTTGACTGATTTACAGCTTTTTAATGTTTAAATTTTACCATTTAAGTACCATTTTGTTTATATCAAATATAAGGGTTGATACAAATCTCTCTGATCCTGTTTATCAGCATTTTTCAAGTTCAGAGCAATCACATTTGAAAAGATAACACTATACTGGGAAAAGTTCAGATCAGCTCTGAGCAGACAGCGGAAAAGTCACGGACTACATATATATATATGAACATATAGGCGCATATTTATCAAGCTCCGAATGGAGCTTGATGCCCCCGTGTTTCTGTAGAGCCTGTTAGTTTTTATTTTACACGTGCATTTTTGTGATCCTAAGTCACAGAAATTGTCTTATTAATTGGGATCATATATTTGTGATCAAGATTTAACATTTTGCCATTCCATCTTTTTTATTTGCAACCAAGATATTTTGCTCAGGTTTTTACAGAAAAGAACATCTAGAACATTTTGTTGGCCATCTTCTTACAGCAATAGAAATTTGAAAATTAAAAATCTCATTCATGGAAACATTTTAAAACTTGGAATGTATCGGTTTTGTTATTTACATTATGAGGACTGTTAAAATCCAATTTTAGAATATGAGATAAGATGCTGTAACTTTCTTCCTATAGACTTACTTTTCCAATAGTGCTCTTCTCACCACAATGAAAAATCTCACTACAATGGAACATCTCACCACAATGGAAAAAGAGGTTTTCTCAATCAAATATATATATATATATATATATATATATATATATATATATATATATATATATATATATACAAACAAACTCCAGGGAAGTGCTCTGACATCCACTTTCAGTGTGGATGTATCGGCTTACCGCACTGATCTTCATGCAAGGTACACACTCCCTCTGACGTCACAATGACGTGTATAAAGCTGCTAACATAGGACTGGTGCAGTAGAGAAGCGATCCACCACCACCTCAGCAAAGAACAAAAACATCCAACGAAGAACGCACCCAGTCCACAGGAAACAGCCACGAAAAGGCAGGTTGATATAAACAAAGTATATTTATTCAAAGCAATGCCAAAGCAATACAATCACAGTAAGGGCACATTATAAATGAAACATGCAGCTGAATGGTCTAACGTGTTTCGTATGTATCAAAAAAAACTTTCTCAATGACCATATGCATACCCACCAAGCACTGCTACCTTATATACACAGAGAAACTTCTCCCATTAATTAATTATCAAATCACAATACTAGCTGGAGTCCTGCAGGTGAATATAGTTAATTATCCTTAAAGGGATATGTAACCTAGCACATTAAACACATCTATTCTATAGATGTGTTTGTGTATGTTCACACAACTGTTATGTAGGAAAATTGCGCTATGTGAACCTAATAGCACTATGAAAAATACATATTCCATTTATATTTTGAAAATGCCAAAAATGCTTAAAGGGACACTGAACCCAAAAATTTTGTTTTGTAATTCAGAAAGAGCATGCAATTTTAAGCAACGTTCTAATTTACTCCTATTGTCAATTTTTTCTTTGTTCTCTTGCTATCTTTATTTGAAAAAGAAGACATCTATGCTTTTTTGGGTTCAGTACTCTGGACAGCAATTTTTTTATTGGTGGATGAATTTATCCACCAATCAGCAAGGACAACCCAGGTTTTTCACCAAAAATGGGTATCTAAACTTACATTCTTGCATTTTAAATAAAGATACCAAGAGAATGAAGAAAATTTGATAATAGGAGTAAATTAGAAAGTTGCTTTAAATTTCATGCTCAATCTGAATCATGAAAGAAAAATTTTGGGTACAGTGTCCCTTTAAAAAAACATAGCATATTTAAATAGCTACCAGTAAACCAGAATAATTTAATTATCCATTTTAGATATGTGCAAATATAAAAGCAACTACAATCTGAAGAAATAAAGTGACAATGTTAAATATTCATACATGATCTACAAAAAGTTTAACGTCCCACTCTGAATTTAATTCTATTGGCAATCGGGCATCCAGCTGAAAAATCCAAAAGACTTCTCTTTTGCTGAGGATCACTTTTCTATTTCCCCCTCTGGGGTGTCTGGAAATCAGCTAAATGTCCTGAAAGTCAACAGAGAACTGTCAGAGTTATGCTCTCTTTTGAAGTGTAGGGATATAGGTGCAGTAGACCCCAGGTCCTCAATTGAACGCAGATGTTCCAGAAATCAATCTTTGATGGCCCTTGTAGTTTGTCCTACATATTGTCTATTGCACCCCTACAGGTCAAAAGACATATTACATAACATGAGTTGCAGGTTATATGTTTCTGTATTTTGAAACTGGTGGCCAGTTACCCATAAACATAAACAAAAAGGCTCTGTTGTCTCTATTCTTTAAAATAAGTAGCCCCATAGTCATACATACCTATAACCTGAACAAGGAGAAAAAACAGAGGGATGCAATGAAGCTAAACATCTCATTAACATGATGAACGGACAAGAGTGTCCAATAAGTAAAAAAATTGGTAATAACACACAGAAAAGGCTTAACCAAGAGAATATGAAACCCCTACAGGGGCCTCTTTAAGAGCCAACATCGGATGGATATACAGATAATACCACTAAGACTGGGGTCAACTCCATATGTGAACTTCATATGTGCAGTTTTATGCAGGTACAGCACGCTAACTGACCACCACGGACAGCAGGAAGTACAGAGACAGTAATGAGTGCCAACAGCACAACTATTGCGGACATTGCATCTAGTCCACCATACTATGTGGTACACCTGTAGTGTACACCACAGATATAAGAAATATTGCTTTAGGTTTTGAATTTTTTAATTCTTTTTTGTGTATTTATTTATTCTTTATGTTTTCTTTGTGTATTCATTTTTGTAAGCCCCCCTCTATTTCAGTCGTGACTGTGTTTTTGATGCCCAAGTAGCTTGTAGTAATTTATGCAAGCAGTATATGTATACATATGGTAGCCATTATATCTAGACCATTTACTACATGTCTAACTATGGAATACCACCTTACTGGCAAAGCGGCCCGTATATTGTATACGATTATGTAGACCGCAGATCAGAGCGCCAAGTAGATCCGGCAGCCATTGGCTACCATAGCAACATAACAATACAAATCAGACGCTTTTCGCGATAACAAAGTACAGAAGCTCCAGGGGCATTGGTGATATTTTTAAGGCAAGTTTAAAAGCCAGCAAATAGAAAGTTATAAATATCGGAGGCAAAAGGACAAATAGAATGACATATTTATTTTGTTGCACAATAACAGAGAAAAATAATATTCACGTATTGATTGTGATCACAATTAAGCACAATAATACCACAACCAGGAATGGTACATTTAAGTTATTTTTGGAATAAGTGTTGCACACCATCTTTGCATTGAAACATATTTTTGTATTTATTATTATTTCAAGCTTTGACTTATTGCCGGAAACACAGGAAGTGTAGGTACTTCCGGTATGCACACAGTGGAACGCAGGAGATGCGTTCCAATAGCACTGTTTAGGAGCCTAGCTAACTGATTTCAACACAGGTATTGTAAATTGATTAATCACATGTTTTGGTTTAAATGCTTGTTTGTTTGACACAAAATTTATGCTGATGACGGGTAAGAAGTCCCTGAAAACGTTACATTAAAGATTTTTTCTTCACTAAAAAGACCTGAGAGTGGATCCGTTTTTCCAGGAGTATCCATTGCATGTTTGCACCCAGGCAGATGTCCCAAGGAGGGTAACACTGTATTGTGAACGGTATACATATATATAAATATATATATATATATATATATATATATATACACACAAAGAAAAAATTGCACTCACTGGATTTGAGACAAACAAAAAGTTTACTAGCGTGATGTTTGTTTCAAATCCAGTAAGTGTAATTTTTTCTTTGATATATTTGATATATACTATTTTTTGGCACACTGATTACAAGTTAGGGCCTAGATTTGGAGTTCGGCGGTAAAAGGTCTGTTAACGCTCCGCGGGCTTTTTTCTGGCCGCACCATAAAATTAACTCTGGTATCGAGAGTTCAAACAAATGCTGCGTTAGGCTCCAAAAAAGGAGCGTAGAGCATTTTTACCGCAAATGCAACTCTCGATACCAGAGTTGCTTACGGACGCGGCCGGCCTCAAAAACGTGCTCGTGCACGATTCTCCCATAGGAAACAATGGGGCTGTTTGAGCTGAAAAAAAACCTAACACCTGCAAAAAAGCAGCGTTCAGCTCCTAACGCAGCCCCATTGTTTCCTATGGGGAAACACTTCCTACGTCTGCACCTAACACTCTAACATGTACCCCGAGTCTAAACACCCCTAACCTTACACTTATTAACCCCTAATCTGCCGCCCCCGCTATCGCTGACCCCTGCATATTTTTTTTAACCCCTAATCTGCCGCTCCGTAAACCGCCGCAACCTACGTTATCCCTATGTACCCCTAATCTGCTGCCCTAACATCGCCGACCCCTATATTATATTTATTAACCCCTAATCTGCCCCCCTCAACGTCGCCGACACCTGCCTACACTTATTAACCCCTAATCTGCCGAGCGGACCTGAGCGCTACTATAATAAAGTTATTAACCCCTAATCCGCCTCACTAACCCTATCATAAATAGTATTAACCCCTAATCTGCCCTCCCTAACATCGCCGACACCTACCTTCAATTATTAACCCCTAATCTTCCGATCGGAGCTCACCGCTATTCTAATAAATGGATTAACCCCTAAAGCTAAGTCTAACACTAACACTAACACCCCCCTAAGTTAAATATAATTTTTATCTAACGAAATAAATTAACTCTTATTAAATAACTTATTCCTATTTAAAGCTAAATACTTACCTGTAAAATAAATCCTAATATAGCTACAATATAAATTATAATTATATTATAGCTATTTTAGGATTAATATTTATTTTACAGGCAACTTTGTAATTATTTTAACCAGGTACAATAGCTATTAAATAGTTAAGAACTATTTAATAGTTACCTAGTTAAAATAATAACAAAATTACCTGTAAAATAAATCCTAACCTAAGATATAATTAAACCTAACACTACCCTATCAATAAATTAATTAAATAAACTACCTACAATTACCTACAATTAACCTAACACTACACTATCAATAAATTAATTAAACACAATTCCTACAAATAAATACAATTAAATAAACTAGCTAAAGTACAAAAAATAAAAAAGAACTAAGTTACAGAAAATAAAAAAATATTTACAAACATAAGAAAAATATTACAACAATTTTAAACTAATTACACCTACTCTAAGCCCCCTAATAAAATAACAAAGCCCCCCAAAATAAAAAATTCCCTACCCTATTCTAAATTAAAAAAGTTACAAGCTCTTTTACCTTACCAGCCCTAAACAGGGCCCTTTGCGGGGCATGCCCCAAGAATTTCAGCTCTTTTGCCTGTAAAAAAAAACATACAATACCCCCCCCAACATTACAACCCACCACCCACATACCCCTAATCTAACCCAAACCCCCCTTAAATAAACCTAACACTAATCCCCTGAAGATCTTCCTACCTTGTCTTCACCATCCAGGTATCACCGATCCGTCCTGGCTCCAAGATCTTCATCCAACCCAAGCGGGGGTTGGCGATCCATAATCCGGTGCTGAAGAGGTCCAGAAGAGGCTCCAAAGTCTTCCTCCTATCCGGCAAGAAGAGGACATCCGGACCGGCAAACATCTTCTCCAAGCGGCATCTTCGATCTTCTTCCATCCGGAGCGAAGCGGCAGGATCCTGAAGACCTCCAGTGCGGAACATCCATCCGGACCGACGACTGAACGACGAATGACTGTTCCTTTAAGGGACGTCATCCAAGATGGCGTCCCTCGAATTCCGATTGGCTGATAGGATTCTATCAGCCAATCGGAATTAAGGTAGGAATTTTCTGATTGGCTGATGGAATCAGCCAATCAGAATCAAGTTCAATCCGATTGGCTGATCCAATCAGCCAATCAGATTGAGCTCGCATTCTATTGGCTGTTCCGATCAGCCAATAGAATGCGAGCTCAATCTGATTGGCTGATTGGATCGGCCAATCGGATTGAACTAGATTCTGATTGGCTGATTCCATCAGCCAATCAGAAAATTCCTACCTTAATTCCGATTGGCTGATAGAATCCTATCAGCCAATCGGAATTCGAGGGAAGCCATCTTGGATGACGTCCCTTAAAGGAACAGTCATTTGTCGGTCCGGATGGATGTTCCGCGCTGGAGGTCTTCAGGATCCTGCCGCTTCGCTCCGGATGGAAGAAGATCGAAGATGCCGCTTGGAGAAGATGTTTGCCGGTCCGGATGTCCTCTTCTTGCCGGATAGGAGGAAGACTTTGGAGCCTCTTCTGGACCTCTTCAGCACCGGATTATGGATCGCCAACCCCCGCTTGGGTTGGATGAAGATCTTGGAGCCAGGACGGATCGGTGATACCTGGATGGTGAAGACAAGGTAGGAAGATCTTCAGGGGATTAGTGTTAGGTTTATTTAAGGGGGGTTTGGGTTAGATTAGGGGTATGTGGGTGGTGGGTTGTAATGTTGGGGGGGGGGTATTGTATGTTTTTTTTTACAGGCAAAAGAGCTGAACTTCTTGGGGCATGCCCCGCAAAGGGCCCTGTTCAGGGCTGGTAAGGTAAAAGAGCTTGTAACTTTTTTAATTTAGAATAGGGTAGGGAATTTTTTATTTTGGGGGGCTTTGTTATTTTATTAGGGGGCTTAGAGTAGGTGTAATTAGTTTAAAATTGTTGTAATATTTTTCTTATGTTTGTAAATATTTTTTTATTTTCTGTAACTTAGTTCTTTTTTATTTTTTGTACTTTAGCTAGTTTATTTAATTGTATTTATTTGTAGGAATTGTGTTTAATTAATTAATTTTTGATAGTGTAGTGTTAGGTTAATTGTAGGTAATTGTAGGTAGTTTATTTAATTATTTTATTGATAGGGTAGTGTTAGGTTTAATTATATCTTAGGTTAGGATTTATTTTACAGGTAAATTTGTTATTATTTAAACTAGGTAACTATTAAATAGTTCTTAACTATTTAATAGCTATTGTACCTGGTTAAAATAATTACAAAGTTGCCTGTAAAATAAATATTAATCCTAAAATAGCTATAATATAATTATAATTTATATTGTAGCTATATTAGGATTTATTTTACAGGTAAGTATTTAGCTTTAAATAGGAATCATTTATTTAATAAGAGTTAATTTATTTCGTTAGATGTAAATTATATTTAAGTTAGGGGGGTGTTAGTGTTAGGGTTAGACTTAGCTTTAGGGGTTAATCCATTTATTAGAATAGCGGTGAGCTCCGATCGGAAGATTAGGGGTTAATAATTGAAGGTAGGTGTCGGCGATGTTAGGGAGGGCAGATTAGGGGTTAATACTATTTATGATAGGGTTAGTGAGGCGGATTAGGGGTTAATAACTTTATTATAGTAGCACTCAGGTCCGCTCGGCAGATTAGGAGTTAATAAGTGTAGGCAGGTGTCGGCGACATTGTGGGGGGCAGATTAGGGGTTAATAAATATAATACAGGGGTCGGCGGGGTTAGGGGCAGCAGATTAGGGGTACATAAATATAATGTAGGTGGCGGTCGACAGATTAGGGGTTAAAAATTTTAATCGAGTGTCGGCGATGTGGGGGGGCCTCGGTTTAGGGGTACATAGGTAGTTTATGGGTGTTAGTGTACTTTAGGGTACAGTAGTTAAGAGCTTTATGAACCGGCGTTAGCCAGAAAGCTCTTAACTCCTGCTATTTTCAGGCGGCTGGAATTTTGTCGTTAGAGCTCTAACGCTCACTTCAGAAACGACTCTAAATACCGGTGTTAGAAAGATCCCATTGAAAAGATAGGATACGCAAATGGCGTAGGGGGATCTGCGGTATGGAAAAGTCGCGGCTGAAAAGTGAGCGTTAGACCCTTTAATCACTGACTCCAAATACCAGCGGGCGGCCAAAACCAGCGTTAGGAGCCTCTAACGCTGGTTTTGACGGCTACCACCGAACTCCAAATCTAGGCCTGTGTGAGCGTGTTCTTCCTTGGAGATGTATATCTATCAATATATATATATATATATATATATATATATATATATATATACCTTTAAAATATTATTGTTTAAAACATAACTGCACAAACATACAAAGTATATCCACCATGCACATATATAAATAGCATTCAGATTGTTTAACACCACTCTAATCAATAGCAAAACATATATTAAACCATCTTGGTTTTCTGTGAGTGACTGCTATTGTCATTAGTTCTCAAATCTTGTGGCAGTAATCAAGCTTGGCTGTGTTTGCCTCTGAAAAATTGTGATTACTTAGACAGAAAAAAAATCCAATGCTATTTTTCTGATATTGAAAATGATAATCTGAAAGCCTGCCATCAACCTCATAATCATTGTGATGTTTTGAATAAAGTCTCTAATACATTTTGAATACTTTTTTAAATCACATTGAAAAACTAATATTTAAATCTCAGCTGTAAAGATGTGTTCATATAGGTCCTCCTATATCCCTCATTTATATTTCTGCAATCTTTGAAGCTCAATGATGGAGGTCACCATTAGCTTATTAGCATGTCAGAGCATCTGTCTGAGGCTGTCTGAGGGTTCCTGAGTGTACACCAGAGAATTATGGCTTGAAGTGATGAGTGAGGGAATCTGTGAGAACTTAAACAGATGTAGGGAATGGAGGCATAGAAAGACATAGATAGATAGATCATTGATAGATAGATAGATAGATAGACAGAGAAATAGATAGATAGATAGATAGATAGATACAGTTGTGTTCATAAGTTTACAAACCCTGGCAGAATTTATGATTTCTTGGCCATTTTTCAGAGAATGTGAATGATAACACAAAAACTTTTCTTTCACTCATGGTTAGTGTTTGGCTGAAGCCATTTATTATCAATCAACTGTGTTTACTCTTAATGACAACAGAAACTACCCAAATGACCCTGATCAAAAGTTTACATACCCTGGTGATTTTGGCCTGATAACATGTACACAAGTTGATAAAAAGGGGTTTGAATGGCTATTAAAGGTAACCATCCTCATCTGTGATCTGTTTGCTTGTAATTAGTGTGTGTATTAAAGGTCAATGAGTTTCTGGACTCCTGACGAACTCTTGCATCTTTCATCCAGTGCTGCACTGAGGTTTCTGGATTCTGAGTCATGGGGAAAGAAAAATAATTGTCATAGGATTTGTGGGAAAAAGGTAGTTGAACTGTATAAAATAGGAAAGGGATATAAAAAGATATTGAAGGAATTGAGAATGCAAATCAGCAGTGTTCAAACTCTAATCAAGAAGTAGAAAATGAGGTGTTCTGTTTGATAACATACTGCATTCATCTTGCCATCAATTCTAACCAAATTTCCTGTGCCTTTGTAGCTCACACATCCCCAAAACATCAGCGATCCACCTCCGTGTTTCACAGTAGGAATGGTGTACCTTTCATCATAGGCCTTGTTGACTCCTCTCCAAATGTAGCGTTTATGGTTGTGGCCAAAAAGCTCAATTTTGGTCTCATCACTCCAAATGACTTTGTGCCAGAAGGTTTGAGGCTTGTCTCTGTGCTGTTTTGCGTATTGTAAAAGGTATACTTTGTGGCATTTGCGTAGTAATGGCTTTCTTCTGGCGACTCGACCATGCAGCCCATTTTTCTTCAAGTGCCTCCTTATTGTGCATCTTGAAACAGCCACACCACATGTCCTGTATTTTCCCTGAAGTTATTTGTGGGTTTGTCTTTGCAGCCCGAACAATTTTCCTGGCAGTTGTGACTGACATTTTAGTTGGTCTACCTGACCGTGGTTTGGTTTCAACAGAACCCCTCATTTTCCACTTCTTTATTAGAGTTTGAACACTGCTGATTTGCATTCTCAATTCCTTGGATATCTTTTTATATCACTCCCCTGTTATATACAGTTCAACTACCTTTTCCCGCAGATCCTTTGACAATTATTCTGCTTTCCCCATGACTCAGAATCTAGAATCGTCAGTGCAGCACTGGGTGAAAGATGCAAGGGTCTGTCAGAAGTCGAGAAACTCATTGACCTTTTATACACACACACTAATTACAAGAAAACAGATCACAGGTGAGCATGGTTACCTTTAATAGCCATTCAAACCCCTTTGTGTCAACTTGTGTGCATGTTATCAGGCCAAAATCACCAGGGTATGTAAACTTTTGATTAGGGTCATTTGGGTAGTTTCTGTTGTCATTATGATTTAAAAAGAGTAAAACACAGTTGATTAATAATAAATGGCTT
Organism: Bombina bombina; assembly: GCF_027579735.1. Taxonomy (NCBI): domain Eukaryota; kingdom Metazoa; phylum Chordata; class Amphibia; order Anura; family Bombinatoridae; genus Bombina; species Bombina bombina. The sequence goes on along the minus strand of NC_069500.1, from coordinate 1,016,861,787 downwards.
CAGTCAAACACTAACCATGAGTGAAAGAAAAGTTTTTGTGTTATCATTCACATTCTCTGAAAAATGGCCAAGAAATCATAAATTCTGCCAGGGTTTGTAAACTTATGATCACAACTGTAGATAGAAATTGTAATAATTGTATATAGATACATTAATTGAATGAAGAGCAGTCTTTAAAAACGTGATTACTGGATTTGATGGAGGGTTTATGTTGTTCAATGTTTTAACAATGATTTCTATTCAAAAGAGACAATTAAATATATATGTATCCATAGATGCATATAAAATGTAATAAGAGAGTCCATAAATTAAATTTTTATATTCAAATCCTATGAGCTCTGCATTTATATTAATATTTAAACACATTTAGATCAAACTCACAGTATGATAGTTTATGAAAGCAAATAACCACATGCATAACAAATTCACCTCATATTTCAATTACCATTCTATAGCATATATTGTGCAGTCAAACAAAATTTGCTTTGGGAGTAAGAGTTTTAATAATGTAAGTTTATGTGTGTGACCTTCAGTATTTCTATTGTTTTGGGAATTTGTGCCCTAGAGTGAGAGTTTTTCCTGCTGTAAGAAAAACCTTTCCATTCCATGTGATAGCCAAAAAAGCCTATTAACTGACTTTATTTAAAGGGACACTGAACCCATATGTTTTGTTTCATGATTCAGATAGAGCATGACATTTTAAGCAACTTTCTAATTTACTCTTATTATCAAATTTTCTTAATTTTCTTGGTATATTAATTTGAAATGCAAGAATGTAAGTTTAGATGCCGGCCCATTTTTGGTGAACAACCTGGGTTGTCCTTGATGATTGGTGGATAAATTCATCCACCAATTAAAAAATTGCTGTCCATAGTACTGAACCAAATAAAAAAGCTTAGATGCCTTCCTTTTCAAATAAAGTTAGCAAGAGAACGAATAAAAATTGATAAAAGGAGTAAATTAGAAAGTTGCTTTAAATTGCATGCTCTATCTGAATCACAGAAGAAAAAATTTGGGTTCAGTGTCCCTTTAAGAATATTTAAAGGGACAGTTTACTAAAAAATTCCTTTTCCCTTAAAGGGGTAGAAAGGTCAAAAATGAAACCTGCATATGTGCATTTCAATGTGAAATAGAATCATTTTTGCAATATACTTCCATTAGCAAAATGCTTCTAATAAATGTTATCACTGTTTTTCTGCAACATATACACATATGTATATGTGAGGGTCTATGCATCAGTATTCAAAAACCACAGCTTCTCAGAGAGTCAGCAGAAGCTTGAATGATACAAATTATATCTTCAGAAGCAATACACACCACTGACACCTCTCTGGGGCCTAGATTTGGAGTTCGGCGGTAGCCGTCAAAACCAGCGTTAGAGGCTCCTAACGCTGGTTTTGGGCGCCCGCTGGTATTTGGAGTCAGTGATTAAAGGGTCTAACGCTCACTTTTCAGCCGCGACTTTTCCATACCGCAGATCCCCCTACGCCATTTGCGTAGCCTATCTTTTCAATGGGATCTTTCTAACGCTGGTATTTAGAGTTGTTTCTGCAGTGAGCGTTAGAGCTCTAACGACAAGATTCCAGCCGCCTGAAAATAGCAGGAGTTAAGAGCTTTCTGGCTAACGCCGGTTTATAAAGCTCTTAACTACTGTACCCTAAAGTACACTAACACCCATAAACTACCTATGTACCCCTAAACCGAGCTCCCCCCACATCGCCGCAACTCGATTAAAATTTTTAACCCCTAATCTGCCGACCGCCACCTACGTTATATTTATGTACCCCTAATCTGCTGCCCCTAACCCCGCCGACCCCTGTATTATATTTATTCACCCCTAACCTGCCCCCCACAACGTCGCCGCCAGCTACTTACAATAATTAACCCCTAATCTTCCGACCGCAAATCGCCGCCACCTACGTTATCCCTATGTACACCTAATCTGCTGCCCCTAACATCGCCGACCCCTATATTATATTTATTAACCCCTAATCTGCCCCCCTCAACGTCGCCGACACCTGCCTACACTTATTAACCCCTAATCTGCCGAGCGGACCTGAGCGCTACTATAATAAAGTTATTAACCCCTAATCCGCCTCACTAACCCTATCATAAATAGTATTAACCCCTAATCTGCCCTCCCTAACATCGCCGACACCTACCTTCAATTATTAACCCCTAAACTTCCGATCGGAGCTCACCGCTATTCTAATAAATGGATTAACCCCTAAAGCTAAGTCTAACCCTAACACTAACACCCCCCTAAGTTAAATATAATTTTTATCTAACGAAATAAATTAACTCTTATTAAATAACTTATTCCTATTTAAAGCTAAATACTTACCTGTAAAATAAATCCTAATATAGCTACAATATAAATTATAATTATATTATAGCTATTTTAGGATTAATATTTATTTTACAGGCAACTTTGTAATTATTTTAACCAGGTACAATAGCTATTAAATAGTTAAGAACTATTTAATAGTTACCTAGTTAAAATAATAACAAATTTACCTGTAAAATAAATCCTAACCTAAGTTATAATTAAACCTAACACTACCCTATCAATAAAATAATTAAATAAACTACCTACAATTACCTACAATTAACCTAACACTACACTATCAATAAATTAATTAAACACAATTGCTACAAATAAATACAATTAAATAAACTAGCTAAAGTACAAAAATAAAAAAGAACTAAGTTACAAAAAATAAAAAAATATTTACAAACATAAGAAAAATATTACAACAATTTTAAACTAATTACACCTACTCTAAGCCCCCTAATAAAATAACAAAGCCCCCCAAAATAATAAATTCCCTACCCTATTCTAAATTAAAAAAGTTACAAGCTCTTTTACCTTACCAGCCCTGAACAGGGCCCTTTGCGGGGCATGCCCCAAGAAAATCAGCTCTTTTGCCTGTAAAAAAAAACATACAATACCCCCCCCCCAACATTACAACCCACTACCCACATACCCCTAATCTAACCCAAACCCCCCTTAAATAAACCTAACACTAATCCCCTGAAGATCTTCCTACCTTGTCTTCACCATCCAGGTATCACCGATCCGTCCTGGCTCCAAGATCTTCATCCAACCCAAGCGGGGGTTGGCGATCCATAATCCGGTGCTCCAAAGTCTTCCTCCTATCCGGCAAGAAGAGGACATCCGGACCGGCAAACATCTTCTCCAAGCGGCATCTTCGATCTTCTTCCATCCGGTGCGGAGCGGGTCCATCTTGAAGCAGGCGACGCGGATCCATCCTCTTCTTCCGATGTCTCCCGACTAATGACGGTTCCTTTAAGGGACGTCATCCAAGATGGCGTCCCTCGAATTCCGATTGGCTGATAGGATTCTATCAGCCAATCGGAATTAAGGTAGGAATTTTCTGATTGGCTGATGGAATCAGCCAATCAGAATCAAGTTCAATCCGATTGGCTGATCCAATCAGCCAATCAGATTGAGCTCGCATTCTATTGGCTGTTCCGATATTTTTCTTATGTTTGTAAATATTTTTTTATTTTTTGTAACTTAGTTCTTTTTTATTTTTTGTACTTTAGCTAGTTTATTTAATTGTATTTATTTGTAGCAATTGTGTTTAATTAATTTAGTGATAGTGTAGTGTTAGTTTAATTGTAGGTAATTGTAGGTAGTTTATTTAATTATTTTATTGATAGGGTAGTGTTAGGTTTAATTATAACTTAGGTTAGGATTTATTTTACAGGTAAATTTGTTATTATTTTAACTAGGTAACTATTAAATAGTTCTTAACTATTTAATAGCTATTGTACCTGGTTAAAATAATTACAAAGTTGCCTGTAAAATAAATATTAATCCTAAAATAGCTATAATATAATTATAATTTATATTGTAGCTATATTAGGATTTATTTTACAGGTAAGTATTTAGCTTTAAATAGGAATAAGTTATTTAATAAGAGTTAATTTATTTCGTTAGATAAAAATTATATTTAATTTAGGGGGGTGTTAGTGTTAGGGTTAGACTTAGCTTTAGGGGTTAATCCATTTATTAGAATAGCGGTGAGCTCCGATCGGAAGTTTAGGGGTTAATAATTGAAGGTAGGTGTCGGCGATGTTAGGGAGGGCAGATTGGGGGTTAATACTATTTATGATAGGGTTAGTGAGGCGGATTAGGGGTTAATAACTTTATTATAGTAGCGCTCAGGTCCGCTCGGCAGATTAGGGGTTAATAAGTGTAGGTAGGTGTCGGCGACGTTGTGGGGGGCAGATTAGGGGTTAATAAATATAACATAGGGGTCGGCGATGTTAGGGCAGCAGATTAGGGGTACATAGGGATAACGTAGGTGGCGGCGTTTTACGGAGCGGCAGATTAGGGGTTAAAAGTGTAATGCAGGGGTCAGCGATAGCGGGGGGCGGCAGATTAGGGGTTAATAAGTGTAAGGTTAGGGGTGTTTAGACTCGGGGTACATGTTAGAGTGTTAGGTGCAGACGTAGGAAGTGTTTCCCCATAGGAAACAATGGGGCTGCGTTAGGAGCTGAACGCTGCTTTTTTGCAGGTGTTAGGTTTTTTTTCAGCTCAAACAGCCCCATTGTTTCCTATGGGAGAATCGTGCACGAGCACGTTTTTGATGCCGGCCGCGTCCGTAAGCAACTCTGGTATCGAGAGTTGCATTTGCGGTAAAAATGCTCTACGCTCCTTTTTTGGAGCCTAACGCAGCATTTGTTTGAACTCTCGATACCAGAGTTAAATTTATGGTGCGGCCAGAAAAAAACCTGCGGAGCGTTAACAGCCCTTTTACCGCCGAACTCCAAATCTAGGCCTGGGTATGCATAGCGTTTGAATATTGGTGCATGGACAGGATATGTGCATATGCTGCTGGAAAACATTAATAACTTTTATTATAAGTATTTTTGGAAGTAAATTGCAAAAATAATTATATTTCAAATTGAAATGCACCCATGCACATTTCAGTTTTGACCTTTTTATACCTTTCATGTGTTTCCAATGACTTGTTATACCAGCTGTAGAGTATAAAATGTATGATACATTGCTTTTTAAGGCTTATTTTTGTATATTAATATTAAATAGCTGGTTTTGTTCTTTGAAACCACAACTTATTAAAATGGGTTGAGTTTGCAGGGAAATCACTTTTTGTACACATACTGTACATGTTTATTTACATTATCTCTGTATGTATATCCAAGCCTAATACTTATAGAGAACAATTAAAAATTAACATTTTATTGCTTACCTTTCCTAACCTACCTCCGTCTGGGAATGCAATTTCCTCTGCTGGCTATGTTTTTCCAGCTTCTCTATAGTCTAGACTCAAGTATAGGAACCTCCAGTATAGGTAGGGATACCACAGGCAAAACTAGCTATTTCAAATATTGATATAAAGGTAAAATAACTATTTGTAAAAAAAAAATGTACATCTCAACAAGTAAAATGGATCACTGAGAACATATTAAAGGAGAGCAAATTTTAGGGTAAACAGTCCCTTTAAGAATACAAGCTTTTTTAGTATATTGTCTAAACTCATTTGCAAAACTATTATATCAACTTGCAACAAGAGAGTTGTAACCGCTGTAAGAGTAGTGAGTTGTAAGATCAGCTCCAATGAAATTGATGGAGCTGCTACTATCTTGCAACTGTTAAACTCTGCATAGAACTATTTCTAATGTCAAGGATAAATATTTTAAAAACATTACTAAACAAAAAAAACTGGAAAAAAACATTCTATGAAAAAGAATTCCCTCTAACGTTAAAAAACATGTTAAACAATTGAGAACAGTTTAAAAATAAATAAAAAAGACAACTTTTTTCAGCTTTGATATAGTGAGACACAACTATGAGACTACATACTTCAAATATGCTATTGTGTCTTTTAAAATCCGTTATTCTGCTTACTGTTTATGTGAAAAATTCATAATTCATGAATACTCTGAACCAGGCACGGTCAACCACTTTGCCAATACAAATACCGTTCTACATATGATTCTTTCCTTTCTCATTAAAAGGACATGAAGAGAAAAAAATAAATTTGTCTTACTTATTTTCTCTGTTAAGTTATGCGAGTTAGAGGGGTTTTAACGAACGCAACAAAAGTTGCGTTATTTCACCCTCCATAGCGCTGCCATTACAAGTTTTTAAACAGCAGGTTTGTGCGTCCGATATGGTTGCGTTGAGCTCCATACCGCACAAAGCACAAGCGCTGTTTTGACGTGCTCGTGCATGCTTTCCCCATAGACATCAATGGGGAGAGCGGGTTAGAAAAAAACTAACACCTGCAATCGCGGAATGAAAAGCTCCGTAACGCAGCCCCATTGATGTCTATGGGGAAAAAAGTAACGTTTAAACCTAACACCCTAACATAAACCCCACGTCTAAATACTCGTAATCTGTCGTCCCCGACATCGCCGACACCTACATAAAGTTATTAACCCCTAATCTGCCGCTGCCAATATCGCCACCACCTAAATACATCTATTAACCCCTAATCTGCCGCTCCTGATATCGCTGCCACTATACTAAAGTTATTAACCCCTATTCCCCTGCACTCCAACATCGCCCACACTATAATAAATCTATTAACCCCTATTCGGCTGCTCCCCGACATCACTGCCACTAAATAAAGCTATTAACCCCTAAACCTCTGGCCAGCCCCCCCACATCGCAACAACCTAAATTAAACTATTAACCCCTAAACCTAACCTTAAACCTAACCCTAACCGTAACCCTAACCCTAAAACAAACCCTAACTGTAACTCTAACCCTAAACATAACACCTCCTAACTTTAACATAATTAAAATAGAGCTAAATTAAAGTTAAAATTATTAACTAAATAATACCTATTTAAAACTAAATACATGCTAACCTGTGAAATAAAACCTAAACTAGCCACAAAATAACTAATAGTTATATTGTAGCTATCTTAAGTTTGTATTTATTTTAACTAGGTAGACTAGTTAGTAAATTGTTATTAACTATTTACTAATTACCTAGTTAAAATAAATACAAACTGACCTGTGAAATAAAACCTATGCTGCCTTACACTAAAACCTAACATTACAAAAAATAAAAAAACTACCATTACAAAAAATAAAAAACACTAAAATTACACAAAAAACCCCCACTACAATTACAAAAAATAAAAAAACTACCATTGCAAAAAATAACAAACGAAATTATCCAAAACAATAAAGATTATTCCTATTCTAATACCCTGTTTAAAAAAAAAACACGGCAAAGAAGGAGTAGTACTGGATGCTCCGATAAAATTAGCAAAATTTATTGTTCATCATTAAAAACGATACATGGAGAGACATGAAGACACAAGAGCAGGCGCAGCACTGGGCTTACGCGTTTCGGCTATAGAGCCTTAGTCATAGCATACAGGTGCTGGGCCTGACAGGTGCATTTAACACCTTAGGTTGATTCTTATTGGTTAAAAAGAAAATTTAAAAGAAAAACAACCCGCCCGCTTTCGGAAGTGTCATATGTGTTACATATAAAGAAGCAAATGCCTAAACAGAGAAATACACATTAAATTACAAAAGAGAAACATAATAACCAAAAAACCAAAAAACGCAAGTGTAAACAATTGGTATTAAATTTGAGAGAGTCAAATAGAGCTGGACATTGATCCATCAAGGCTAGCAGTTAGACAAAGGGAGCACAATTGTATCCTCAGGTGCCGATGCTAGTGATTTGAATATAATAAATGACACAATATGCGTATCCAAAGCTATGTGATAAAATTGCTTGAAACATAATTAATAAATTGTCTTGAAAGAAAAAATGCAGTTATTTTACATATAATAATGACCACAGTAGAGTGTGTGTACACAATAAGTCCTATGTAAACAGTAATTATTAGTTTATAAGTTGTAAAACTGAATGAAATGGGAAAAATTGTAATAACAATAAAAATAATAAAAATAGGGAACACGTTTATATTGCGTATAGAAAATGATCTACAAGTACATAATAGATAGATAAAGAGATTCCAAGGGACTGGTTACCAAATAAACTATCTGTGGGACTACGTCTCACTGTTGAGTGGATATATATGTAGGTGATAAGGCGCCCTGTGTTATGGGAAAAATATATACAGGTCGAGAGGTTAGATTCAGGAGAGATAACAAAAGACTGGTAGTTATTCCCAGTAGTTTATTAAATCATACCTGGAGTTAAGTCCTTTAGGTATTCTCGTGTCTAATTTGAACATCCAGAATGCCTCTCTTTTTGCAAGTAGTTGACTAATATTGCCACCTCTGCTAGGCAGGACTACTTTTTCGATGATACACCACCTGAATGAACTAAGATCATTGTCATGTTTGCCATTGAAATGGAGTACCAATGGCGTGGTTGCTTTACCTATATTAAAGGATGATAGGTGTTCTCTGAGTCTTGAGTTCATATCTCTAGAGGTGAGTCCTACATATTGCAGATGGCATTGGGTGCAAGAAATAAGATATATAACATTGCTGGCTGTACAGTTGAGGCAAGACTTAATGTCAAAAGTTTGACCAGTAGTGTAGGACGTAAAATCTTTAGTCACCTGAACAAAGTCACAGGGTTTACAACGTCTACTGCCACACTTGTACATCCCGCAGTGCCTTAACCACGAGCTTTGGTTGTTCTCAGTCTTTTTAAGTTCAGTGGGTGCTAAAATGCCTCCTAGTGTACTACTTTTCCTATAGGAGCATCTCAGACCTTGATCTACTGTAGTTATCAATTTGTCATCGGCAGCCAGTAGAGCAAAGTGTTTTTTTACTATATTGCATATTTTGTTGTACTGGGCGCTGAATTGCGTGACAAAGTACACGCCTTGGGAGGACTTGGAGGGGATACTGATTTGTTTGTCTTGTAATAGAATCTTTCTGTCAGTATGTTCAAGGGACTTTTTGGCCCTTGTAACATCATATAAAGGATAGCCTCTCTCACGCAGTCTTTCTGACAGCATGTCTGCTTCCTTGTTGTAAGTAGATGTGTCTGAGCAGTTTCTCTTTAATCTAGTGAATTGTCCTTTTGCGACAGCGAATCTCATTTGTTTAGGATGGCTGCTGTTGCCATGCAACAAGGTGTTCCCTGAGATGGGCTTACGATAGACACTCATGGAGACGCCGTTGTCGTGTGTGCCTGTCAGGGTTAGATCTAAATAGTTAATACATGTGCTGTGTGACTCAAAGGTAAACTTTAAATTTAAATCATTAGAATTTAAAAATTCTAAAAAGGATGGCACATCTGTCTGTTTACCTGACCATACCAGGAGGAGGTCATCAATGTATCTCCTATAAAATTTGATGTCATTTCTGTAAGGATTGTCATCTCCAAAGATGCGGCACAGCTCCCACCAACCTAAATATAGGTTGGCGTACGAGGGAGCAAACTTGGCTCACATGGAGGACAGTTTGTCTAAAACTAATCCAGCTCATGCCAACAGAGACTTTTTCTCACTTATGCCTGCCACGGCCAGGAGTAACGATATGTCTGATTATGAACATATCTTTTCTGACAGTAAAGAGGTCCTTTCACTCAGTTCCCTTTTCGAACTAATGGAAACCTTACTGCTAAAAGAGTGTAAGGTACAATGGGACGTGTGGGCCTTCGACAAATATATGCAAGAAGGCATGATACCTAGAGGCCTGAGACTTTACAAATTTCCCTCCTTTGACGTGGACGCAACTGACAAAGAGTTTGTTACAGAATGGAATGAGGTCCTTTCCGAATGCTCTTCCAGACTAATGATCATGCTGAGGAGTTACAAATCTAAACAATTGGACACTATTAAAAAAGACATTACAGATTTACAAATAGAAATGGACAAACGTATCTCTGATCCTCAATTTACTAAATTTGATTCTATTCTCAGGGGCATGGTAGCAAGAGGAAAGAGCTTAATAATGGAGAATAAACACTCCAAATTTCTAAGAGATCGCTCTGACTATCAGAGCAATTCTGTATACATCTGGAATCGTAAACAGAGAGGGGAATATAGACGAAATCAATTCCCCTCAGGCACACGGAGGGGCAGCAGGGGACGCAGAAGACACAGATCAAATTCGAGAAATGTTTCTTTCTCAAGCAGTGATAATGAATGTTCCTCAGATGAAGGCAACAAACTCTCTGTGTCCACTACTGCCCAACCTATGCCTACTGCTACTCCTATTGCTCAGAATGTACCATCCCTCCCTACAGGCATATTAAAGAATAAGTATACATATACTCCTGTCCCAGAGAATTTACAAATAGTAAGACAAAAGGAGTCACATTCACAGGAACATCCGACTAGTCAACACACTACTTTACACATGCCCACTGCTCCCCCCACCGTGACCATAACCAATACAAGCCTGACCTCCAATGATCTAGAACAGGTTTTTCCACAGGCCCTGGATCAAACACACAGTGGAGGGCAGACCAAAGTAGGTCAGGGCAGATATCCACGCAGGGGGAACAAACCATTGAGCAAATACAAATGAATACCAATGTTATTAATCTGTCATCTGTTAATTTAACATCACAACAGGTTTCAGTTTTAGCCCTAGGCTTAGGCTTCTCACCCACGAGCAACTTTAATCTTTTTCAAACACTCATTGATGTAAATCGCCTAATTAGAAGCCTGACCTTGAAAAAACATTTCAGTAGTACAAACACTGTGCAAAACGAACAACCTGTACCCATAACCTCTACTCCTAATAATATTAGCGATTTCTCAGAAATGTGTGACATAGTCACTCTACAGTCCCTAGCTATAGAGTCATCCACAGACATGGGTTCAATTAATATGGGTACCACACTCATAGAAAAATCCAAATTCTACCCTATAATGTCCAGAGGACAAATATTGGAGACTTACCAGCACAGGATCGAAACAGATCTAATTAAGCTTCAAAAAGAAACCAAAAAAGTTAAACAAAATCTTACACTCAAACAGAAAGATGCACTAGCCCAACTTAAGGGCAACAATCAGATAGTGATACGCCCCGCCGATAAAGGCGGGGCAGTAGTTGTAATGAACAGGAACGATTACATTACAGAGGCCAAACGCCAACTACATAACACAAACGATTATGAAAAACTACGCAGAGATCCCACCAATTTGTATAAGTCACAATTGAAACATATTTTGGATGATGGTAGGGAACAGGGATTTCTGGATGACAAGACCGTCCAATACCTAGATGTACAATATCCCAGAACTCCCTGTTTCCACCATTTTCCGAAAGTTCACAAAAGTATTGACAATGTCCAGGGCCGACCCATTGTGAGTGGGATAGACTCTCTTTTGGAGCACCTCTCACAGTGGGTGGATTCCATTTTACAGCCCATGGTCCTGTCCTTGGTGTCATACGTTCGTGACACCAAGCATATAATTAATATTTTGGAGTCTTTTGAATGGAAAGAGAAATACATGTGGTTAACTATAGATGCAGTTGCCCTATACTCTTCCATACCCCACAGGAAGGGCCTGCAAGCAATTTCTTATTTCCTTCAGAGCCACAGTAACTATTCTTCTGAGTTCCAGACCTATGTCATCACAGTAATTGAGTTTCTCTTGACTCATAATTTTTTTAAATTTGATGGGGATTTCTATCTCCAGAAATGCGGCACGGCCATGGGAGCCAAGTTTGCTCCCTCGTACGCCAACCTATATTTAGGTTGGTGGGAGCTGTGCCGCATCTTTGGAGATGACAATCCTTACAGAAATGACATCAAATTTTATAGGAGATACATTGATGACCTCCTCCTGGTATGGTCAGGTAAACAGACAGATGTGCCATCCTTTTTAGAATTTTTAAATTCTAATGATTTAAATTTAAAGTTTACCTTTGAGTCACACAGCACATGTATTAACTATTTAGATCTAACCCTGACAGGCACACACGACAACGGCGTCTCCATGAGTGTCTATCGTAAGCCCATCTCAGGGAACACCTTGTTGCATGGCAACAGCAGCCATCCTAAACAAATGAGATTCGCTGTCGCAAAAGGACAATTCACTAGATTAAAGAGAAACTGCTCAGACACATCTACTTACAACAAGGAAGCAGACATGCTGTCAGAAAGACTGCGTGAGAGAGGCTATCCTTTATATGATGTTACAAGGGCCAAAAAGTCCCTTGAACATACTGACAGAAAGATTCTATTACAAGACAAACAAATCAGTATCCCCTCCAAGTCCTCCCAAGGCGTGTACTTTGTCACGCAATTCAGCGCCCAGTACAACAAAATATGCAATATAGTAAAAAAACACTTTGCTCTACTGGCTGCCGATGACAAATTGATAACTACAGTAGATCAAGGTCTGAGATGCTCCTATAGGAAAAGTAGTACACTAGGAGGCATTTTAGCACCCACTGAACTTAAAAAGACTGAGAACAACCAAAGCTCGTGGTTAAGGCACTGCGGGATGTACAAGTGTGGCAGTAGACGTTGTAAACCCTGTGACTTTGTTCAGGTGACTAAAGATTTTACGTCCTACACTACTGGTCAAACTTTTGACATTAAGTCTTGCCTCAACTGTACAGCCAGCAATGTTATATATCTTATTTCTTGCACCCAATGCCATCTGCAATATGTAGGACTCACCTCTAGAGATATGAACTCAAGACTCAGAGAACACCTATCATCCTTTAATATAGGTAAAGCAACCACGCCATTGGTACTCCATTTCAATGGCAAACATGACAATGATCTTAGTTCATTCAGGTGGTGTATCATCGAAAAAGTAGTCCTGCCTAGCAGAGGTGGCAATATTAGTCAACTACTTGCAAAAAGAGAGGCATTCTGGATGTTCAAATTAGACACGAGAATACCTAAAGGACTTAACTCCAGGTATGATTTAATAAACTACTGGGAATAACTACCAGTCTTTTGTTATCTCTCCTGAATCTAACCTCTCGACCTGTATATATTTTTCCCATAACACAGGGCGCCTTATCACCTACATATATATCCACTCAACAGTGAGACGTAGTCCCACAGATAGTTTATTTGGTAACCAGTCCCTTGGAATCTCTTTATCTATCTATTATGTACTTGTAGATCATTTTCTATACGCAATATAAACGTGTTCCCTATTTTTATTATTTTTATTGTTATTACAATTTTTCCCATTTCATTCAGTTTTACAACTTATAAACTAATAATTACTGTTTACATAGGACTTATTGTGTACACACACTCTACTGTGGTCATTATTATATGTAAAATAACTGCATTTTTTCTTTCAAGACAATTTATTAATTATGTTTCAAGCAATTTTATCACATAGCTTTGGATACGCATATTGTGTCATTTATTATATTCAAATCACTAGCATCGGCACCTGAGGATACAATTGTGCTCCCTTTGTCTAACTGCTAGCCTTGATGGATCAATGTCCAGCTCTATTTGACTCTCTCAAATTTAATACCAATTGTTTACACTTGCGTTTTTTGGTTTTTTGGTTATTATGTTTCTCTTTTGTAATTTAATGTGTATTTCTCTGTTTAGGCATTTGCTTCTTTATATGTAACACATATGACACTTCCGAAAGCGGGCGGGTTGTTTTTCTTTTAAATTTTCTTTTTAACCAATAAGAATCAACCTAAGGTGTTAAATGCACCTGTCAGGCCCAGCACCTGTATGCTATGACTAAGGCTCTATAGCCGAAACGCGTAAGCCCAGTGCTGCGCCTGCTCTTGTGTCTTCATGTCTCTCCATGTATCGTTTTTAATGATGAACAATAAATTTTGCTAATTTTATCGGAGCATCCAGTACTACTCCTTCTTTGCCGTACTTATTTCCAGACTTCTGGTTTGCTGCCGACTAGAGCACCACTCGTCCCACTTCGCGACTGCCCTATTCCCTACGCTACCGCTGCTGCACTTTGGATCACCTGGATTTCCTGGATCCCTCTGACGTAACAAACCTAAGGCGTTACAGAGGTGGATGCCGACCGAGACGCTGTTCTCGCCTACACGCACAGATTTGGAACCAGCAACACGCCGTACAGCGGCTGTGTCACTAACCGTCCAGCACTAAACCTGCCGACAGATGATCGTTTACAGTGAGCTGTGGAACCACCGGATTTAGGTGAGTCTGGCGTCTAGCTACTGACGGCCAGTGTTCCCATTGCCTCCTACGACTTGTACATTTGTGTTTGTGCTGAACCTCACCCGTATTCACAGGGGTGTACGCCTAGTGACTTTGTCTATTTGAACTGTTGGGGAATTAGGGTACAGTCGCCAAGTGCAATATCTTTGCTCATAGTGCGATTCACTCAGTGTGGACCACCTGACTGTTTCCTTCCTACTGTTTATATTGTAAAAAAAAAACACCCCAAAATAAAAAAGCCTAATCTATAATAAACTACCAAGGGCCCTTAAAAGGGCATTTTGTAGGGCATTGCCCTAAAGATAACAGCTCTTTTTCTACAAAATAAAAACACCCCCTAACAGTATACAAACGCCCACCCCCCAAACCCACAAAATAAAAATAAAGTAAAACCTAATCTACTCATTGCCCTGAAAAGGGCATTTGTATGGGCATTGCCCTTTTTAAAAGGCATTCAGATATTTTTCCTGCCCTTAAAAGGGCATTCATCTCTTTTATGAAATGACCAACCCCTAATCTAAAAATAAAAACCCACCTCAAAACAAAAAAAAAAATTACACAAATAACAAGCGAATTATCCAAAATAATAAAAATTATTCCTATTCTATTACCCATTAAAAAAAAAAAAACACCCCAAAATAAAAGAAACCTAATCTAGAATAAACTACCAATAGCCCTTAAATGGGCCTTTTGTAGTGCATTGCCCTAAAGATATCAGCTCTTTAAAAAAAAAAAAATACAAAGACCCACTAACATTACAAACCCCCAACCCCCACCCACAAAATAATAAAAAATATCTAAAAATGTATAGGCATTGCCCTGAAAAGGGCATTCAGCTCTTTTGCTGCCCTTAAAAGGGCATTCAGCTCTTTTAAGAGTGCCCACCCTAATCTAAAAAAAAAACCCACCCTAAAAAATCTAACACTAACCCCTCTTTAGGTACTCACAGTTGATGAAGTCCTGCTTGAACGATCTTCATCACGGCAGCTCCATCTTCATCCAGTCGGCTCCATCTTCATCCATCGCGGGACCGGCATCTTCTTCATCCCTGTGGAGACTGAGCGGTCGATGCGCAGAGCTAAATGCCCATACAAATGCCCTTTTCAGAGCAATGGGTATCTTATGTTTTTGTTATAGCTAGGTTTTTTTATTTTCGGGGGTTGGTTGGGTGGTGGGTTTTACTGTTGGGAAGTCTTTGTATTTTTTTTACAGGTAAAAGAGCTTTTTAACTTAGGGCAATGCCCTACAAAAGGCCCTTTTAAGGGCTATTGGTAGTTGATTGTAGGCTAGGGTTTTTATTTATTTTGGGTGTTTTTTTATTTTTAAAGATTTTTTTTTTTTATAATTTCGTTTGTTATTTTTCGTAATATGTGTGTTTGTTATTTTTTGTCATTTAGTATTTTTTATTATTTGTAATTAGATACTTTGTAATTTGTATAGTAGTGTTAGGATTATTTAATGTGTATTTTAGTTTTCTTTAATTGGTAGTTAGTTTAATTTTAGTTTAATTATTCTATTAGTTGAATTTTTAGTTTAAACTTAGTTTTTTTAATTTGACAGGTAAGTTTTAATTTAATTTTAGATAGGGAAATTGTAATTTTAATATAAAGTTAAGGGGGCGTTAAGTTTAGGGGTTACTAGTTTAAATTAGTTTATGGCGATGTGGGGGCTTTCGGTTTGGGGTTAATAGTTTAATTTAGTATATTTTGATTTGGGGGGCTTGCGGTTTAGGGGTTAATAGGTTTATAGTGGCGGCAGTGTCGGGGAGCGGCGAAATATGGGTTAATAATTTTAGTATAGTGGGGCAATGTGGGCAGACGGCAGATAAGGGGTTAATCATATTTAAATAGTGTTTGCAATGCGGGAGGGTGGCGGTTTAGGGGTTAATAACTTTATTATAGTGCTGACGATTTATATTATATTAGTGGCTGCTATGTCGGGAGCGGCAGATTAGGGGTTAATAACTTTAATATAGTATTTGCACTGCGGGAGGGCCTTGGTTTAGGGGTTAATTGGTAGTTTATGGGTGTTTAGTGCACTTTGTAACACTTTAGTTATGAGTTTTATGTAACATTTTTGTAGCGTAAAACTCATAACTACTGCTCTCAAATGGCGGTATGGATCTTGTCGGGATATAGGCTGGAACACAAACTTTTTAGCCTCACCGCAAAACTCGTAATGGCTGCGCTATGGAAATCCCGTGAAAAAACATCATTTTTACGAGTGCAGGACTGACGTTGCGTTACAGGCTAAAAGGTTTGTGGTACAGCTATACCGACAAGACTTGTAATGGCTGCATTGCTGTTTTAACGCCGAAATGACCATTTTTTCAGCGTTAAAACATGAACGCACAACTCGTCATCTACCCGATTGACTTTTATGCAAGTACTTACAAAACAAAGAAAATAGTCACACTCAGGCCACCTCCCAGCTGATAAAGCCAAATGAGATAAAGATCAGTTGCAATATGTTAAGCGATGTGTTCTCTGTTTGTGATGTCATAAAATTATTTTTAGTTGCCCTAAGGTAGTTACACTGAAGCAGTTGTGAAAAGAACATTGGTGAAAAATAGCAGTTTGAAGAAGTGTCTGGCTGAGGAGGCAGAGTTTAATAAGAAGACAAACATATCCTCTAGTTAAAATGCAAAAAGGACTGCTCTCCCAGTGATATTCAAGTAATATACTTGTGCGTGTATGTATGTGTAACTGTATTTGTATGCAAGTGTGTGTATGTGTTTATGTGTGTCTATATGTGTATATGTGTGTGTGTCTGTATGTGTGTGTATGTATGTGTGTCTATATGTGTATATGTGTGTGTGTCTGTATGTGTGTGTATGTGTGTGTATGTATGTGTGTCTGTATGTGTATATATGTGTGTGTCTGTATGTGTGTGTATGTGTGTGTGTCTGTATGTGTATGTTTTTGTGTATGTTTGTCTGTGTGTGTCTGTATGTGTATATGTGTATGTGTATGTGTGTGTGTATGTGTGTGTAAATATGTGTGTATGTATGCAGTATGCTTGTGTATATGAATGTCTGTATGTGTATGCGTGTGTATGTGTGTCTGTGTGTGTATATTTGTATGTGTGTGTGTGTTTGTGTGTCTATATATGTATGTATGTGTATGTATGTGTAAGTGTGTATGTGTGTCTGTATGTGTATATCTGTGTGTGTATGTATGTGTGTGAGTATGTGTGTGTATGTATGTGGCTGTATGTGTGTCTGTTTGTGTATGCATGTGTTTGTGTTTGTATGTGAATGTGTGTATGTGTTTTTGAATGTATGTGTATGTGTGTCTGTGTGTATATATATGTATGTGTGTTTGTATGTATGTATGTATTTATGTATATGTGTCTGTGTGTGTTTGTATGTGTGTATATGTGTATGTGTGTGTGTGTTTGTGTGTTCACCAACAACCTTTGGACCCAAAGCTTCAGACTTTCTGCCACTCATGTGCCTTGTCAAGTTAGCAGCTCCTTACTTAATACAAAAAAAGAAAAGGCTAAAGCTATAGTTTCCTTCAAGCTGAAGACTCATAGAAAGTAATACAGGTTTTAGGGAAAGCAGCTTTGGCACACAACTATGAAGTTAACATGAAGGTACCCAGCACTGCTAATAATGGTCTGCTTAAAGATAATACAGATCAAATTACTTTTAATTAGTTCCATGTGTTTTTTTTATCTCTTTAACATGGTGTGTAATACCATACTTTCTGGTGTCTGCTTCTTCTGCTATAGAACTGATCTGTCTCTCTTACAATGGGCACTCACACCATTTAAGAACTACTTCCTTGTTCTATAAGCAACAAAGTAGTGGCCTCTGCACTTTGATGTTCACATCTGCCGTGCCATCCTGTTTCTTCTTACTAGCACCTGCATATTGTGTCCTATTGGCCATTTGTTGCATACCATATACTATCATTATTATTATTTTTATTATCTTGATTTTTAATGTGCCAACAAATTCTACAGTAGACTTGGTGCTTACTGTAGGTCATTGTCAGTTAATCAGCTTCCAGTTTGAGAACTGGTTTTGAATGAGCAATACACATATAGGGGTAGGTGGTAAGCTTTTTTGAAGAGGTAGATTTTTTAAGGGGGGGAAAGGAGAGCATGTAGAGATGAGGTTTGATATAATGAGGTACATTGCTCTGAATTGCACATGAAGTTTAGAATTTAGAATTTGAACCTGGAGGATAGTGGAACCAGTAAAGGGACTGGGAAAGAGGAGCAGCAGAGAAGGAACAGTGGGTTAGGTGTATAATCCTGCAGACATGTTTGATACAGATTGAAGGGGAGACAGTCTGTTGAGAGTTAAACCAATTAGAATAGTGCTGCAATAGTCAAGATATAGAGGCCCATTTATCAAGCTCCGTATGGAGCTTGTGGGGCCGTGTTTCTGGTGAGTCTTCAGACTCCCCAGAAACAGCAGTTATGAAGCAGCGGTCTAAAGACCGCTGCTTCATAACCCTGTCCGCCTGCTCAGTATTGCCACAATTCAATCCAATCGAGTACGATTGGTTTGATTGACATCTCCCTGCTTGGCCGATTGGCCACGAGTCTGCAGGGGGTGGCGTTGCACCAGCAGCTCTTGTGAGCTGCTGGTGCAATACTGAATACGGAGAGCATATTGCTCTCCGCATTCAGCAAGGTCCGCACTGTCAGATCAGGTCCGCAAGACCTTTGATACATAGGCCTCCTTATATGATGCATGACTGGACCAGATTTTTTGTTGTGCCAAAGTAAGGCCTGGACAAACATTGTCAGTGTTCCTCAGATGATAGTGTTAGGATTTGTTGATAGATATGACATGGAGATGAAGGAGAAGGCAGGATCAAGTAATACTCCAAGACAGAAAACAAAGACAGAGATGTTATTGAGGAGTTATCAACAGTGATGAAGAGTTCAGGTATTGAAATTTTGATAGAATTGGGGATCAGTAAAGGTACAGTTCTGGACATATTGTTTTTGATTTCATACAAAAATGTTAGTGAGTCACAATTTAGAAGGAAGTTGATAGGGATATATAGATTTGTGATATATAGATTTGTGTGTCAGCACCAAGGTGGCATTAAAACCAAACATGAATGTGAGTTTCTAAGTGAAGTACTGTAAATTGAGAAAAGCAGGGGTATATAACAGAGAGAGGGAGGAGTGATGAGGAGGTGCCAGAGGAGAAGATCCTAAAACATGGTTAGATAGGTAGGATTTAATCCTGAAAGGGTGGTATCATGCAATCAAAAAGTGGAAATTTGTTGTTGAATGGGGTGGTTAACAGTATCAAAAGTAGCAGATAGGTTAAGTCAGAATAGTCTGTTGCCTTGGCAGTGAGGAAAGAACTAGAAGACGTAAAGAGATTATGTGATAGAAAAGCTGGGTTAAGAGAGGGCTTTTTCAAGACTGGTGTTTGAAAAGGAATGGCCAGAAGTAGAGAGGTTGAAAAGATGGGTAAAAGTTAAAAGTAGAGTGGCAGAGAGGAAGGGAAAATGATGTTTCCTGTGCATATCTCATACTAGGCCTTTCTAGCCAGGCTGCTTATTATTCCCAGAAGCTGTTACTGTTTGCCTGTAATATCTAGCTACAATAGACTCAAGCAGCTTGTCATCCTCTTTGGACTAGCTGTGCCTTGCTGCCATGCTTTAAGATTGATTTCCCCAGAATCTGACCTCATCACCCTTGCCACTGCTTCAGCTCTATCTCTTACTTTATTCAGTCTTCATCTTGTTTAACATTAATGTACCTGTGATATATGGAAATTAATCCCCTTTGGATTTGTAGAATGGCTGAGAGCTGCAAGAACATTTTTTTATGGCCCTTTGTTTGGAATATACTATGATACCTATTTCCCTACTGGCATATCACCCTATTATTCTATAACATTATAAACAATCAATACTTGAGAACCTTACTAACCACTATGGGCCTTCAACTTATACTTTTAGGGGCCAACTTATCAAGCTCTGTATGTTTTCTAAAGACCGCTGCTCCATAACTTGTCCGTCTGCTTTGAGGCCGCAGACAGAAATCAACCCGATCGAATACGATCGGGTTAATTGACACCCCCTGCTAGCAGCCAATTGGCAACAAATCTGCAGGGGGCAGCATTGCGCCAGTAGTTCACAAGAGCTGCTGGTGAAATGATAAATGCAGACAGTGTATGCTGTTGGCATTTATCAATGTGCAGCGGACATGATACGCTACATTGTATCATGTCCGCTCGCACTATGTTACATATACAACTATATGAATAATGCAAAGAGCATGAACATGCTATGTAAATGAACAATTTATGAAGACACTGAGGCCCATTTATCAAGCTCTGTATGGAGCTTGTGGGCCCGTGTTTTTGGCGAGTCTTCAGACTCGCCAGAAACAGAAGTTATGAAGCAGCGGTCTAAAGACCTCTGCTCCATAACCCTGTCTGACTGTTCTGATGAGGTGGACAGGAATCACCACAATTCAACCCGATCGAGTACGATCGGGTTCGATTGACACCCCCCTGCTGGCGTCCGATTGGCCGTGAGTCTGCAGGGGGCAGCGTTGCACCAGCAGCTCACAAGAGATGCTGGTACAATGCTGAATACAGAGAGCGAATTGCTCTCCGCATTCAGCGAGGTATGTTGGACCTGACCCGCACTGTCGGATCAGGTCCGACATACCTTTGATAAATATCCCCCTTAGACTCAATAGTTAGGGAACAAAGGTTTATTAATAATAAAAAAAAAAGGTTTTGTGACAGAATTATATGATAAAGAGCAGGATTGGGAAGTGGTCAACTATATATGGATTTCAGAGATGGAAGCCGTATGGATTGCAATGAACAACAGCACAAACATGTTTGTGCTTCACTTTTAATCTGGGCAATAACATTTAGGCATCCCATTGGATGTTTTGTAGACATGAATACAAATCAAAGTGAAGGAAAAATGCAATATTTCTTGTAGCCAGTATGCCTGGGATATTATTTTCATTTTTAACAGATGTGTACTATCCAAGCATATCATGGGATTCAATAAGCCTTGGGTTACTAATACTTTACAGTTTGTTTTACATTTTTACAATTATGTTTTACATATTAGCCCCAATAGGATTGAAATTAGTTCAAAGTAAAACAAGGAATGAAAAAATAGCATTCCCATTCATTTTTTGAAAATCATTCTGTTCTATTCACATTGATATGTCTACTTGAAAACCATTGATATTTATTTGTATTGCTTATTAATGTTAAATGTAATAATTTACTCTTTATCTGCTGCTGAAACATAGAACACTTTTCAAATTCTCCATATATATATGATGGATAAAATGTCTGGCATACAGTATTTTGCATCATGTAATCAGTTTTTCCATTGATCATTTTAATTTTGATTGACAATGTTATGTTTGATGGAAATAGTGGGAACATTTCAATTAGAATGTAAAAGCCGACAAAAACATGTTTTTGTATGTGTTTAGATATGTGTGTGTATATATATATATATATATATATATATATATATATATATATATGTGTGTGTGTGTGTATATATATATATATATATATATATATGTGTGTGTGTGTGTGTATATATATATATATATATATATATATATATATATATATATATATATATATATATGTGTGTGTGTGTGTGTGTATATATATATATATATATATATATATATGTGTGTGTGTATTTGTGTATTTCTATGTGTATCAGGGTGTGGGTGTGTGATATAAAATAGTTATTAGGGCTTTTGAGGCAGATATATATGCATTCTAAGCCACAGTCACAAAAGCCCCATTCCACTTATGTAGGACTAAATTTTGACCGCAGTATGGAATTGGCTAATGTTCTATAAGTTTCTGTCTATACATATGCTAAACCAGTGGAAAAGACAAATACATCTTCAAACACCTAAACATACAAACATACATGCCCATATAGACTCCACATGCACAAAAAAACGCACATATAAACTGTCAAATACACACAAAAATAACCCCACACACATATACCCCCATACATACACATATAACACCCAAGCAAACGCACATACGACCTACACATACATACACACAATACACACATACAAACAAACTGCAGGATGATTTTGGTTGGATGTGTATAAGAAATCAGATGCCTTCTTTATGTCACAAAGTAAAGTTCTTCATTTCTTCACACCTCTACATAGCTGCTTATTAAAAGATTTAATATAAATAAGTGCAGAGCCTTGACTCACATTAAAAGTACAGTACATTTATTTACACACTTCATAGGCAATAAAAAACCTACTTACAATATATATATATATATAAATATATATATATATATATATATATATATATATAAAACAAAAGTCTATATAGCCTGTAGCTCAGCACTCCAACCAGGTGGAGTAGCCACAACCTGGGTGCAATCCTTGGAGATAATTGTAGAAATTCGGTTTGTAGAAGGGCACTCTCAGGGTTTATTTGGAAGATAAATGCATTCTTTATTAAGTAAAGACACTAATACATGGTTGACGTTTCGGCCCTCAGTTGGGCCTTCATCAGGACAAGTATAATCTTAAATGTCCTGATGAAGGCCCAACTGAGGGCTGAAACGTCAACCATGTATTAGTGTCTTTACTTTATAAAGAATGCATTTATCTTCCAAATAAACCCTTAGAGTGCCCCTCTACAAACCAAATTTATATATATATATATATATATATATATGAGGACTTGTGATATTTTCAAATAGGCATAAGTTATAGTTGTTCAAAACTCGTCACTCACCAACCATCCACTCACCCTTTGCAGAATCCTTCCAAATGCAGCTGTTATCCGTAGAAATGCGAGGAAGCTCAGTGCAGAGTTTTGAGTTTGAGATAGTTAAAAGCTGAAAAAACTGAAATGCGAGCTCCTGTATGGACCTAACTACGGAAGCTCAGAAAGTCCACAATGCCCATCGCGTTTCATTCCGGACCACTGGAACTTTCTCAAGGGTGATAGACCAATACTAATCAGATAATATATGTATCACATTTGATAGTCGCTCATTGGATAATACATTTCTAGGTAAATTTGTCATAAAGGAATTTGATACCATATAACTAATGCATTGAATCACGTTTTAAATAAAAATATTGTGACTGGCACAGATGTAAAAAAATATTTGGCAAATAAAAACTATTTTTTTCTTTCATGATTCAGATAGAGCATGCAATTTTCAGCAACTTTCTAATTTACTCCTATTATCAAATTTTCTTTGTTCTCTTGCTATCTTTATTTGAAAAAGCAGCAATCTAAGCAAATTTTTGGCCCATTTTTGGTAAAGCACCCTGGATAGAGCTTGATGATTGGTGGGTACATTTAGCCACCAATAAGCAAGCTCAACCCAGATACTGAACCAAAAATGGGCCAGCTCCTTAACTTAAATTCCTGCTTTTTCTGCAGCTCTAGTTCTTTCCTTCTCAGTAGTGAAGAATGTTCAATTTTTACCATAAAAAACATAAATCTTAAAGGGACAGTAAACACCTGGGGATTTTTTAAATAAAATGTGTAGTGATGCATAATGAACTTTGCAATATATTTTATTATTTATTTTGCTCCCTTTTCATGTAATTTAGTTTTGAAGACAAAACCATTTCTAATTTTCAGAACTTGAAATGTATCATTAACAACAGCAAAACAATTTGCTTTATACTAACTTTACAACAGTGGCTAGCCTTGTTGTCCCAAATTGGCTTTTCCAAATAAGGCAAATTATGGGTGGAGTTTCACTACTGAAAAGTAATTGCATTAAAAAGGATGTTAATTTGTTTTAAAAATGTTAAGACTTGGCTGATATATTATTCTATAGCAACACAACAAAAACGTTTTGTAATTACAAGGTGTTTACTGTCCCTTTACTTTTCACTACAAGACATCTGTACCTTCCACCTCATACTACACTCTAACCCAGTGTTTCTCAAATACAGTCTCCCAAGTACCCCTAACAGGCTAGGTTTTCATGATATCTTAATAAAGTACAGGTGAAATAATCAGCTGATGGGTGAGAGCAAGTTAGTAACCATGGCTACTGATCAGCTGATTATTTCACATGTGTTCTAGTTCTGATATCATGAAAATATGTCCTGTTTGATGTTTGGTGTGGACAAACACAGCTCTAAACTACACAGAATGGCTATAAGAGCTCAGGTGTGGGTTCAGTATTCGTCATAAAAGTATTGTGCTTTTGAGAATTATAACCTATTACTTTTATTATGCTTCAAGTGGGAGTAAATTATTGACAAAAATTAAAAAAAGCTTTCTTGTCTGTTTCATTACTCAGTTTGTATCTGGAAGGATACAAATATGTCAGCCAAGATAATCTTCCTAATAATTTATCCAAAGAGTGTATCGATTCAGAGATACAAAACCATAAAATTATATATGAAAACAATAGAAGCTCTGAAAGCCTAGGGAAGTGTGCTTATGGCCACATACCCAGCAGCCTTTTATGGGCTAGATTACAAGTGGAGCACTAAATTATTGCGCTCCTGCAAATAGGCAAAGTTCCCTTGTAATACCAGCCCAAATTATCGTGCACTGGTATTACAAAGTGGAGAGATGCATGCAAGCGATATTTAGCGCTCCAGTTGTAATCTTGCCCTATGTGCTTACCATGTGCAGTGTGCAGGCTGTATACATTCTCATATGACCTTATACATATAAGTTAATGTCATATACAGATTGTAGGTATGGTAGTGGGGGTAAATTTTATGCCTTGTTTTGTAAGAGTAACTAATGACCAATATACACAGGGATTTTAATAGAAAATCAATTGTCTTATTGGCATAGAACAGTTTATTTTACCTACAGTGTCACTTTAAGGTAATACAAACATAGGAATATATTTCCAGATAAAAAATACACATGACCTCTTTAGTATTTATAGAAACCATATAATACCTAGTCATCAGTTATTGCTTTGTTGCCTGGTGTGTTGTTTTATTGCTTTTCATTATATAGATTATGCCTGTTTTACCAGTGCATAACACTACAAATGCTCCCTTGGTGTTCTCCTATTAAAAAAAGGTGCAATATGTTTCTCTCCTGATGCTTATATAAGCAAAAATATTATTGATATTATCTCCTAGGATGACAAGTATTATAGATGTGGTGCAATCTTCTATTTCATCACAGGCTGTACATTTCTGATAGGTACATCACTGTTTGTTACCAAAATTACTTTACTTTAATAAACACTTTTTTAATGTTAATGGAATATGTATAAAAAACAAAAAAACGTATGTACCAAGCCATGTTGGGATGGTTTTAAACCAAAGGTATCCCCAGCATTATCTATTGAGAGGCTACATCATACATTTTTTGTTCATACGAGAGGATGGGAGAAGACAGTTTAGTTCTAAAACTACTGTTCAAACTTAAAGTAACAGTAAACTTAGTAAATCTGCAATTCACATTTTTGAAGAGTAATTTGTGAAAGGTGATCAAATCTTTATATTTTTTAACAATAATTCTAAATGTATTCATTTTTAATCTTATTTTACACTTACTGACAATTCTGCTGCCAGCCCACCTCAGTTTTTTTCTTAGTGTGACATTTGGCAATTATTATTATCGTTTGCACAGCACTGAAAAATTCTGTAGCACTGGGCAGTGGCACTAGGGTTGTCACCTCAGCCATGTTTTCCTGGATACTTATGAATTACACATGCTGCAGGGTGTGCCGAGGGCAACATGCATTGTGCACCTAAACAGCACACAAATAATGACCCCGAAAAGCACTATTCATGTTCCTCCCTGCATACCCTGCAGCATGTGTAACTCATACGTGTCCAGAAAAACATGGCCGAGGTGACAACCCTAAGTGGCACCCACACTTAGCGACATGGCTCGCTGTTTCCTATGTGTTGCCTTGTTAAACAGGATAGTCATGCATGAAAGCAGTAAGTTCAGTTGTCCCTTGGTTCATTGTGCATGTGTCCATTAAAACCTAAATGCTTCCCAAAAGGGAGTCCTAGTGATGTAATAGTAAAAAGTGAATCATACATTTTGTTCCAATTCACTGTTGGATTACTACCAACAATTGCATAGATGTGAGTAACACAAAGGGAATCTCTGTAAATGCAGCAGACCTCCTTGCAGCTCTCTGAGTAATCAATGAATTTGACGATTTATTATTTACATTCAAGCAGCTGCATTGAAGGTCTGAGTCATGCCTTTTTCCTGTCTTTGAGCCACTGGAGGGCTCTGTCTAACTCTGAGTACCTGTTGTGACCACTTCTCGGCACTGGCTGGCACTTTTGCTCCACTTGCCTGCCAGTTGCAGGTAGTTCTTTAATTAGTCTGCTATACAAGGCTGCTTCAGAGTCTCCTCCTTGCACTAGCATTGGTTCACTCTTTGCCTGAGCTTCTGTTTACTTGTAGCCTGTTTTCCTGCTCTGAAGTCTTGCCTAGTTTTTAACCCAGCTTGCCTCCAGACCTTGCCTAGGGGATTTCCTTGTCCTTGGACTTTTACCTGGTCCCCTGACCCCTGGCTTGCCCTGGATGGCTGCTTTTGGATTACCTTTAGGACCTTGCTTGCCAATGTGGTATTCAGATCCTGTCTCAGCCACTTAGCCTGCCTGATATCTAAATCCTGTCTCAGCCACACAGCCTACCT
The DNA here is from genome assembly GCF_027579735.1 of Bombina bombina. Classification (NCBI taxonomy): domain Eukaryota; kingdom Metazoa; phylum Chordata; class Amphibia; order Anura; family Bombinatoridae; genus Bombina; species Bombina bombina. The sequence goes on along the minus strand of NC_069500.1, from coordinate 1,016,835,056 downwards.
GAAATCTAAATCCTGTCTTAGCCACAAAGCCTGCCTAATAACCACATCCTGTCTCTGCCACACAGCCTGCCTGAATATAGATCCTGTCTTCGCCACAGAGCCTGTCTGAGAATCAGATCTTGTCTCAGCCACAGAGCCTGCCTGGTATCCAGACCCAGTTTTCATTTTTGAACAAATATTATTTACCATCACTTTAAAGCACAAAATAAGCTCTACTTGGCATAATATAATCTCCCTCTTCACCAACAATGTCCACTCTTCACAACTGACCACACACACTCAAGACCTACCCACCCTCACTTACAAACACCTGTTACAGAAGATGGGGTATCTGGCATCATATCATATCACTCTCATTTTTATTCTTAAAGTAATATGCTTTGCATATACAAAGAAACATGATCAAGTACAATGTAATACAAAGTTTAGTATCTATACTTTAATTTTTAAACTTTGACAGAAGAGTGACAGATGATCTCATTTCACATGCAACATTGTTATTATGTTTCATCTAGAAGGCTTTACTAAAATTCAATAAGGTTGCAATAAAATTGGAGCAATCCCTGCTATTAAAGTAACTGTTTGGCTCACAGATTTCCTGATGCTGAAAGATTGTGCACTTTTGTGTTACATAGAGTGAAAAAATAAAATAAAGGAATGGATAAAAAGTGAGTATAGTTGCTTTTCATAGATTTCACCCCTTTACTCAAAATCAAATATTCACAATCAAAATATGAAAATATATTTAATATCTGTATTTACTAATAAGAATTGTACTTATTCTGCTCTGACATAAGTATACCTTACTTATAAATTGTACATTTTAAATGAACTCACTACATGCTACACTGACTGTGTAGATAAGTGATTAACGCCTAGATTTAGAGTTCTGCGTTAGCCGTCAAAACCAGTGTTAGGGGGTCCTAACGCTGGTATTTAGAGTCAGTCAGGAAAGGGTCTAACGCTCACTTTCCAGTCACGACTTTTCCATACCGCAGATCCCCTTACGTCAATTGTGTATCCTATCTTTTCAATGGGATCTTTCTAACGCTGGTATTTAGAGTCTTGGCTGAAGTGAGCATTAGAAATCTAACGACAAGACTCCAGCCGCAGAAAAAAGCCAGGAGTTAAGAGCTTTCTGGGCTAACGCCGGTTCATAAAGCTCTTAACTACTGTGCTCTAAAATACACTAACACATCCTAAGTCCGAATGAAGGTTCCGATCAGCCAATAGAATGCGAGCTCAATCTGATTGGCTGAGTGGATCAGCCAATCGGATTGAACTTGAATCTGATTGGCTGATTCAATCAGCCAATCAGATTTTTCCTACTTTAATTCCGATTGGCTGATAGAATCCTATCAGCCAATCGGAATTCGAGAGACGCCATCTTGGATGACGTCATTTAAAGGAACCTTCATTCGGACTTAGGACGTCGTTAGAAGAGGATGGATCCGCGTCGGCTGCTTCAAGATGGTCCCGCTCCGCACCGGATGGAAGAAGATAGAAGATGCCGCTTGGATGAAGATGTTTGCCGGTCCAGATCTCCTCTTCTTGCCGGATAGGATGAAGACTCCGGAGCCTCTTCTGGACCTCTTCTTGCCGGATAGGAGGAAGACTTCGGACCCTCTTCTGGACGGATCGGTGATACCCGGCGTGGTGAAGACAAGGTAGGAAGATCTTCAGGGGCTTAGTGTTAGGTTTTTTAAGGGGGGTTCGGGTTAGATTAGGGGTATGTGGGTGGTGGGTTGTAATGTTGGGAGGGTATTGTATGTTTTTTTACAGGCAAAAGAGCTGTTTTCGTTGGGGCATGCCCCGCAAAAGGCCCTTTTAAGGGCTGGTAAGGTAAAAGAGCTTGAAAATTTTTATTTTAGAATAGGGTAGGGCATTTTTTTATTTTGGGGGGCTTTGTTATTTTTTTAGGGGGCTTAGAGTAGGTGTAATTAGTTTAAAATTCTTGTAATATTTTTTTATTTTTTGTAATTTAGTGTTTTGTTTTTTTGTAATTTAGTGTTTGTTTTTTTTGTAATTTAGTTTAGTTGATTTAATTGTAGATAATTGTAGATAGTTTATTTCATTAATTTATTGATAGTGTAGTGTTAGGTTTAATTGTAACTTAGGTTAGGATTTATTTTACAGGTAATTTTGTAATTATTTTAAATAGGTAACTATTAAATAGTTATTAACTATTTAATAGCTATTGTACCTGGTTAAAATAAATACAAAGTTGCCTGTAAAATAAATATAAATCCTAAAATAGCTACAATATAATTATTATTTATATTGTAGCTATATTAGGGTTTATTTTACAGGTAAGTATTTAGCTTTAAATAGGATTAATTTATTTAATAAGATTTATTTTATTTCATTAGATTTAAATTATATTTAACTTAGAGTTAGGGTTAGGGTTATATTTAACTTAGAGTTAGGGTTAGGGTTAGACTTAGCTTTAGGGGTTAATACATTTATTAGAGTAGCGGCGAGGTCCGGTCGGCAGATTAGGGGTTAATACTTGAAGTTAGGTGTCGGCGATGTTAGGGAGGGCAGATTAGTGGTTAATACTATTTATTATAGGGTTTGCGAGGCGGGAGTGAGGCGGATTAGGGGTTAATACATTTATTATAGTAGCGGTGAGGTCCGGTCGGCAGATTAGGGGTTAATAATTATAGGTAGGTGGTGGTGACGTTGGGTGCGGCAGATTAGGGGTTAATAAATATAATATAGGGGTCGGAGGTGTTAGGGGCAGCAGATTAGGGGTACATAGGGACAACGTAGGTTGCGGCGGTGTACGGAGCGGCAGATTAGGGGTTAAAAATAATATGCAGGGGTCAGCGATAGCGGGGGCAGCAGATTAGGGGTTAATAAGTGTAAGGCTAGGGGTGTTTAGACTCGGGGTACATGTTAGGGTGTTAGGTGCAGACTTAGGAAACAATGGGGCTGCGTTGGGAGCTGAACGCTGCTTTTTTGCAGGTGTTAGGTTTTTTTTCAGCTCAAACTGCCCCATTGTTTCCTATGGGGATATCGTGCACGAGCACGTTTTTGAAGCTGGCCGCATCCGTAAGCACCGCTGGTATTGAGAGTTGCAGTGGCGGTAAATATGCCTGTACGCTCCCTTTTTGGAGCCTAACGCAGCCCTTCTGAGAACTCTCAATACCAGCGTTGTTTAAAAGGTGCAGGGGAAAAAAAGCACGTGTAGCTAACGTACCCCTTTGGCCGCAGAACTCTAAATCTAGGCGTAAGCTAATTTATGTCTAGCTCTAACCAGTGTTAATTTTGACGGCAAATTTCAATTTAGTCTTAGTTTTAGTCTTTTGACTAAAATGCCATTTTAGTATTAGTCGTATTTTAGTCATCTGAATTGTTTTAGTTTTAGTCTAGTTTTAGTCGACTGAATCTCCAATACATTTTAGTCGACTAAATCTCCAGTAGATTTTAGTCGACTAAAATCTAAGGGGTTTCGATAAAGTGTAATGCATTATTTAAGCATTTCTCTATCATTCGCAAACTAATTACATACTCCAGGAGTAAACATAACACCTGTTAATATTTATGGTATTAAGGTTTAAACATGCAATACAGACACAGATTTAGCCGTTGTGATATGTAACATCTTTATTAAACTTAAAATTAAATAAAACCAAGTTTCATAAACAAACAGAAGTGCAACTTTAAAATATAAAAAAACAAAACTGTAAACTGTATTGGCTGTATTGCACATATTACCTAATATAAAAACTTTAACAGTTCTCTGTTAATAATTAAAACAAGTATCAAGTAACTCAACACAACAAAAAGTTTCTGCAGCTAGCACAGGCACATCATAACAAACCCATATTCGTGGGTTATGCTTATTTCTATAGGAAGAATCAATTTATTATTAACAGATTCGTAAACTTTTCGGCAAAGTTATTAGCACTGCTGTAGAACTTCCAAACTCATTATATACTCCTGGAGTAAAGGTTTATTAACCTGTTTTTATTTGTGGTATTAAGGTTTGAACATGCAATACAGATGTAACAGATTTAACTGTTGTGGTATATAACATGTCTTTATTTATCTTAAAATTTAATAAAATTAAGTTTCGGAAATTTTACAAAAGAAAAGTAATTGGATATGGATTGATTATAAAATGTTTTTGTCAGCAAATTTTGATTTAGTTTTAGTCATAGTCTTTTGACTAAAATGTCATTTTGATTTAGTTTTAGTCATAGTCTTTTGACTAAAATGTCGTTTCAGTTTTAGTCGTATTTTAGTCATCAGAATTTCTTTAGTTTTATAGTCATTTTACTCTAGTTTTAGTTAACGAAATTAACACTGGCTCTAACTGGCCATGAGATATTAAAGTGATGGTCAACTCTCCCCTTTTTAAAATAAAATCTGGAATGTTAGTGATATTTTAGATGGGGTTTAATTCAGATTTTTAGCGCACAGAAATATTTACTTTTGAAGTGGCCGATGGAGCGCAGGGTATTTGAATTTTATATCTTTATTAAAAAGTAAGTTATAGCGCATCTTCATTACAACTGATGAATTCAACTCCATCTAAAATATCACTTACATTCCAGATCTGATTTTAAGAAAGGGAGAGTTTAACATCACTTTAAAAAGTTGTTTTAGATGGTGTAATCTTAGAGTACCATAAAACAAAAACAAATCCCCAGCCCCAGAAAATCTGACATTAAAGTGACAGTTTGAAAGGCTTATAAAGCATATATTTATTTTTTATAATCTTTATTTGTAGTACCAAAATTAAAGACAAAAGAACAATAAGACTGAGACTGAAGAATTCGAGCACTGGTTTTCAAACCTGCCCTTAGGCCTATTTAACAGTCCAGATTTTAGTATATCTGAACTAGTGCACGGGTGAAATAATCAGCTGATTAGTAAACCTGGTTACTTTACCTAAGGTAATTCTGAAAATCTGGCCTGGTAGGGAGGCCTGAGTACAGGTTTGAAAACCAGTGAGTTTACCCACTCTGTCAAGGAAATAAACGGCACCTAATTTATTTCTCTAAGACCCCTACTTTAATTAAAGGGACACTGAACCCAATTTTTTTCTTTCGTGATTCAGATAGAGCATGCAATTTTAAGCAACTTTCTAATTTACTCCTATTATCAAATTTTCTCCATTCTCTTGGTATGTTTATTTGAAAAGCAAGAATGGAAGTTTAGATGCCGGCCCATTTTTGGTGAACAACCTAGGTTGTCCTTGCTGATTGGACAGCACCAATAAACAAGTGCTGTACTAGTTCTGAACCAATAATTTGCTGGCTCCTTAGCTTAGATGCCTTCTTTTTCAAATAAAAATAGCAAAAGAACAAAGAAGAAATGATAACAGAAGTAAAATAGAAAGTTGCTTAAAATTGCATGCTCTATCTGAATCATGAAAGAGTAAAATTGGGTTCAGTGTCCCTTTAAGTAAAGCTTATTTTTTAAATATTAAAAATAAAAAAGATGATTTTATTTCTAAAGTCTTGATGACAATTATTTTGTATAATATGTGATAGTGTTTATAATGGCTAAAGCTAAAAATTGTCTCATTTTCTGGGGAAAAAATAGAAATAAAAATCAATTTTAAAAAGTTATTCAATACTATGTCAGGGATTTGGTGCTGGGTCTCTTCAGTTGCTGTTAGGCTGATGGAAGTTGAGATTACAGGCTCCAGACTTGCATAGCTTGTCCCAAGACAGCTCCAAACCAAAACAAGAAAAGGTTCTGTGGATGAAAATAATTAGATTTAGTGACATTGATATATGAAGCCCCAATAGTTCAGGCAGCCTAAAGACCAAACCAAACTATACAATGTTGATCTAAATTTCGCTACTGTTAACAATGTCTTAAATACAATTTGGACTGCCAGTTGATGAAGATTCATTCAGAATGTGGCACAGATTTCCTATACCTTATAACTGCACACCATTTAAGAATGTTTAATCACCCTTCTAATTAAATCATTAATGCTATAAATTACTCACCAGAATAATGCTTTGTATGCAAATGTCATGTTCAATAGTAAGCAGCTGTTTTCCATTAGTATAAAGGAATAATATACTAACCATGTTACAGTGTATTCAATGAATAGCATCAATAAAAGAGGGTAACAGATGAGTGAAGCTAGAGGGCACTGTTTATTTTAGGCTGTTGAGGCAACTTGCAGTGGAGGCTCACATGATCGAGTATGCACCCAATGGTTAAGATCTTAATGCCACTGTTTCTTAAACTCTCTGCCACTTCTGAGCAGGTGATGTAAAATCATCCTTGACTGATCAGACCATGTTGATTGACTGCCCCCCTTCTCGCACAGTTGGTTCTATAACAGCAGGGAGCAGCAGCTACCTGTGAAATGATAAATGCGGCAAGCACAATGCTGCTTGCTAGCAAATATAGGGCTAGATTACAAGCGCTGTATTTTATTTTCGCAAACGCAAAATAGAGTTAAGCTTTTTGCACTGTTATATACCAGACAAGCATCTTGCAACATCTTTCACATCTATAAGCTTGTAAGAAGTACATGACATTTTTAAATAATAATCTTTTGCTAGCACCCGAAAATATGCACGCAATAGGTGGGTGAAGCTTGGTGACCATTTTTGGCTCCTAACAAACAATGAATATTTAGATGTTTCATATACTTCTTACAAGCTTATAGATGTGGGACCAGTTGCAGGATGCTTCTCTGGTATGTAACAACAAGAAATCTATATTATGTAATGGATATAGACTGTCCCTTTAAATAAAGTTAAAGTTGCAGTTAGTGCTACTGCTACAAGACAGCAGCAACACAAATATCATTTAACTGGAAAGGACATTTCTAGATTGCAATCAATTGTGTCAAACTTAACTGTTTTGAGAATACAGCAAAATTAATAATATTTTTGCATTTCTCTGAATCAGAATGCACATGGCTAAGTGATATATTTCAGTTGTACATTCTAACATTCACCGATAAGTACATGGTTTGGCAGACTTCATGTTTAAAATTTTAACATTAGAACTACTTTAACGAAAAAAAATGATTCGTGTTTACAGTGTTACTACATTTTTACTTTTAGTACATAACAATATTTTTTTACTGTTTTAAACGTTAAAGACTCATTTATGCATGACATTTTTTTTGCGTTCAACCTTGTGCAAACAATAACATTTGTGTTTAAAAAAGTGTTAGTTAAAATGTTTTACTAAAGTCTTTTTAACGCACCCAATACCTATATAGCACACCCAACAATTTAAATTGGAAGCACTATAACAAGTTGGCATCCAAGGGCTAGATTGCACAACGTTGGTAAAATGGGTTTGCTACATGGAAAGTAGTGTTTTTGTTTTGTTAGGTAGCAATTTTCACTTACATATTACACAATGCTTGTAGGTAAAATCCCTTGCTCTTGCTATGCACATGTGGTCATAGGTAACGACCGCTTGCTACATAATACAAAGTTGTAGAGATTTGTAGTTTCAAGGAGCTTTAGTCACATATTTTACTTACGTAACCATAACAACAGCTTCAGTTGCTACAAATCCAAGGTGCGGATTTATCATCCTGCGGACGGACATGATCCACTGTAGCGGATCATGTCCGCCACATATCGATAAATGCCGACAGCATACGCTGTCGGCATTTATCATTGCACAAGCAGTTCTGGTGAACTGCGTGTGCAATGCCGCCTCCTGCAGATTTGCGTCCGCTAGAAGGGGGTGTCAATCAAGACCGCCGCTTCTTAACTCCTGTTTCCGACGAGCCGGAAGGCTCATGCAGAAAAAGAGGCATTAGGACCGATACAGGGGTTGGTAAATTGTCCCCCAGGTGCAAGAGTTGGAGTGGGGTATCTACAGGAGCAAAGTAGCTGTCACAAGAAATAATGGCTATTAAAATTTATAAAAAAAAGAACAGTTACACTTGCAATTCCTTCTTAGTATATAAATAAATAATATTTTCCTAATTTCAAAAAATTGGAGTGGATCCACAGTTACTATGTTACTATGTATCAGACTCTCAGACCATTTCAGTCTAGCTCTGACTCAAAGTTAATTCCTTACATTTGTAAAATGATTTGCAATAGAGGGGAAAGTACTTTTAGTTTTAGATTGCACGCTAATCCTAGCGCAAGCCTACGATATTGATAGCGCACCCTGTTCTATCATTAGATCTCTTTCTCTATTTGGAATCTAGGCCTCAATGTTTTATGGCTGAATCCCATACTATATATTGCTATTATTCCTCTATATACATTGCTTGCATATGTAAATTCGTGTTAAAGAGCAGATAAAAGATAATGATAGTGGCACATTGCATATTTTTGGCTTCAGTGATAGTTTGCAATATAGTTGCATGGTCTGTTGATGATTTACATCCTTTACTTTTGTAAAACTAACCTCTCATTGACCTTGAAAATAGCATATACATTGTTTTGACTATAGCTTGTGAAACTGAATAAAACTGACTTTAATTGTCAGCTACCACTTGAAATTGTAAATCCCCATGATGCAAGGAATCAGATCACCAATAGATATGTTTCAAGTCTGAAAATCTGATGAATGAAAACCAAATGTTTCTTAAGAAGGAAGTTTATAAGCTTTATATGGGAAAGTAGGCAAGTAAAAATATTTCTAAACTGGAAATTGAATAAGCTGGTAAATATGCAGTGTAAGATATTACAAGGTATTCAGTATTTAAGTGACACAGATTGGACTATAATAATAATGCAGGGAAAGGGTTAAAGGGACAGTACACTGTAAAATTGTTTTTCCATAAATGTATTTTAAATGACTTGTTATACCAACTGCCGAGTATAAAATATTTGAGAAATTGCATTTTCGTTTTTTTTTTGTGTATCTGAAGTAGCTAGTTTTGTGCTTTGAAACCACAGCCTATTACAATGGGTTGAGCTTCAGGTAATATCAGATCTCATTATGTTATCACTTTCATGTACACAGACTTGCTTCCTTATCTTATATTTGTCTGGAACACCTAAGCTCAATACATAGAGAGAACAATGGAAAATTATCATTTTATTATTTAACTATCATGCCCCTACTGAGGGTGTAATCTCTTCTGCTGGCTGTGTTTACTTAGGCTTGTCAATAGCATATACGCCAGTATCAAAACTTTCAGTATAGGTTGGGAAACCACAAGCTAAATCAGCTATTTCAAATGCTGAAATATGAGTAAAGGAGCTACTTGCAACCAATTTAATACACTCTAGCAGGTAAAAAGGATCATTGGGAATAATTTCAAGTGGAGAAAGTTTTTGGGTGAACTGTCCCTTTAACATTGACAGATTTATTTTTCAGTATTCTGAGATCCCATTTTCCATGATCCCTTATAAATGCTTATGGAGTATTTTAGAAGCACTCTCTTATAGCCTTTTCCAGTCATTAAGGCCTTTATCACAGCATTCCTTCCATTGGCAATGGATTGGTCACTAATATTGAGTCCTTAAATTTGGCCAAATATTGGCCAAATATTGGCCAAATATTGTCAGTGTGTTTTTGGATAGATCACAATCCCAAGTGTCTCCAGGCAACAAAAGACCTACCACACACAAATACCAGTGCTGCTTTGAGCTGGTTTTACGTGCTCGTGCACAATTTCCCCATAGACATCAATGGGGAGAGCTGGCTAAAAAAAAGCCTAACAACTGCAAAAACAGAGCGTAAATCTCCATAACGCAGCCCCATTGATTCCTATTGTGAAAGAAAATTTATGTTTAAACCTAACACCCTAACATAAACCCCTAATCTGCTGCCCCCAAAATCGCCGACACCTACATTACACTTTTTAACCCCTAATCTACCACCCCCGACACCTACATTACACTTTTTAACCCCTAATCTGCCGCCCCTGACATCGCCGCCACATACCTACACTTATTAACCCATAATCTGCCACCCCCAATGCTGCCGCCACTATGCTAAAGTTATTAACCCCTAAACCTCTGGCCTCCCACATCACTAACACTAAATAAATATATTAACCCCTAAACCTAACCCTAAGCCTAACCCTAACACCCCTAACTTTAATATAATTAAAATAAATCTAAATACAAATTACTATTATTACCTAAATAATACCTATTTAAGACTAAATACTTACCTGTAAAAAAAAAAACTAAGCTAGCTACAATATAACTAATAGTTACATTGTAGCTATCTTAGGTTTTATTTTTATTTTCAGGTAAGTTTGTATTTATTTTAACTAGGTAGACTAGTTAGTAAATAGTTATTAACTATTTACTAGCTACCTAGTTAAAATAAATACAAAGTTACCTGTAAAATAAAACCTAACCTGTCTTACACTAAAACCTAACATTACACTAAAATTAAATAAATTAAATTAACAAAATACATTTATCTAAATTACAAAAAATAATAAACACTAAATTACACAAAATAAAAAAGAAATGATCAAATATTTAAACTAATTACACCTAATCTAATAGCCCTATCAAAATAAAAAAGCCCCTCAAAAAAAAAAAAAAACCTAGCCTACACTAAACTGCTAATGGCCCTTAAAAGAAATCTGCTCTTTTACCTGTAAAAAAAAAATACAAACAACCCCCAACAGTAAAACCCACCACCCACACAACCAACCCCCCCAAAAAAAACCTACCTAAAAAACCTAAGCTCCCCATTACCCTGAAAAGGGCATTTGGATGGACATTGCCCTTAAAAGTGCATTTAGCTCTTTTACATTGCAAAAAGTCGCTAATCTAAAAATAAAACCCAACCAATAAACACTTAAAAAAAAAAAACACTAACCCCTTAAAATCCACTAACAGTTTTTGAAGACCGGACATCCATCCTCATCCAGCCGGGAGAAGTCTTCATCCAAGCGGCAAGAAGTCATCCTCCAGGCGGGCAGAAGTCTTCATCCAGGCGGCATCATCTATCTTCATCCTTCCGATGCGGAGCGGCTGCATCTTCAAGGCATCCAGCGTGGAGCATCCTCTTCTTTCCATGGCTCTTGAAGAATGAAGTTTCCTTTAAATGATATCATCCAAGATGGCGTCCCTTGAATTCCGATTGGCTGATTTCTATCAGATTTTCTATTAAAGGGTAACAAATCCTATTGTCTGATGCAATCAGTCAATAGGATTGAGCTTGCATTCTATTTGCTGATTGGAACAGCCAATAGAATGCAAGCTCAATCCTATTGGCTAATTGGATCAGCCAATAGGATTAAAGCTCAATCCTATTGGCTGATTGCATCAGCCAATAGGATTTTTTACCCTTAAATTCCGATTGGCTGATAGAATTCTATCAGCCAATCGGAATGCAAGGGACGCTATCTTGGATTATGTCATTTAAAGGAAACTTCATTCTTCAAGAGCCATCGAAAGAAGAGGATGCTCCACGCCGGATGTCTTGAAGATGGAGCCGCTCCGCGCAGGAAGGATGAAGATAGAAGATGCCGTCTGGATGAAGACTTCTGCCCACCTGGAGGACCACTTCTTGCCGCTTGGATGAAGACTTCTCCCGGCTTCATTGAGGACTTCTTGCCGCTTGGATGAAGACTTCTCCCGACTGGATTAGGATGGATGCCCGGTCTTCAAAAACTGTAAGTGGATCTTCGGGGTTAGTGTTAGGTTTTTTTAAGGGTTTATTGGGTGGGTTTTATTTTTAGAATAGGGACTTTGGGCAACGTAAAAGAGCTAAATGCCCTTTTAAGGGCAATGCCCATCCAAATGCCCTTTTCAGGGCAATGGGGAGTTTAGGTTTTTTAGGTAGGTTTTTATTGGGGGGGTTGGTTGTGTGGGTGTTGGGTTTTACTGTTGGGCGGTTGTTTGTATTTTTTTTTTTTACAAGTAAAAGAGCTGATTTCTTTGGGGCAATGCCCCGCAAAAGGCCCTTTTTAGAGCCATTGGCAGTTTAGTGTTGGCTAGGTTTTTTTATTTTTATTTTGGGGGGCTTTTTTATTTTGAGAGGGCTATTAGATTAGGTGTAATTAGTTTAAATATTTGATCATTTATTTTTATTTTGTGTAATTTATTGTTTTTTAATTTAGATAAATGTATTTTGTTAATTTAATTTATTGAATTTTAGTGTAATGTTAGGTTAGGTTTTATTTTACAGGTAACTTTGTATTTATTTTAACTAGGTAGCTAGTAAATAGTTAATAACTATTTACTAACTAGTCTACCTAATTAAAATAAATACAAACTTACATGTGAAATAAAAATAAAACATAAGCTATCTACAATATAACTATTAGTTATATTGTAGCTATCTTAGGTTTTATTTTACAGGTAAGTATTTATTTACTTTTAAATAGGAATAATTAAGGTATTAATTATAATTTGTATTTGGGATTATTTTAATTATGTTAAAGTTAGTGGGTGTTAGGGTTATGTTAGGGTTAGGTTTATGGGTTAATAACTTTAGCATAGTGGCGTCGACATTGAGGGCAGCAGATTAGGGGTTAATAAGTGTAGTTAGGTGGCGGCGATTTTGGGGGCAGCAGATTAGGGGTTAATAACAGTAATGTAGGTTGCGGCGATGTTAGGGACAGCAGATAAGGGGTTAATAAGTGTATGTAAAGAACAAATTAGGAGCGCCTAGAGGCTTAAGGTTACTAATCAAGATGGAACCTTAATTATAATGAGGATAACATAAGTGCAAAAAGTTCCCAGAAAGTTAAAACAAGAATTTAATTGATATCCAGAAAATAAAAACAAAGGTTCATTTATGGCCAGTCTGACCACACATAAAAAATAATAATTATTAAAATGCATATAGAAGACAAAAATAAAAAAAATATTGATAATAAAAATAAGGATAAGGGGTATGCTCCTAACTCCAAATAATAACTGTAAGACACAGTTATAAAACAAAGTTATAAAACAAATAATCACATGTGATGTGTAGGTGATACAGAAAATAATAACGATACCCGGGTTTACAATGCGGGAGTGCGGCGGTTTAGGGCTTAATATGTTTATTATAGTGGCGGCGATGTCCGGAGCGGCAGATTGGGGGTTAATAATTTTATTTTAGTGTTTGCGATGCGGGAGGGCCTCGGTTTAGGAGTTAATAGGTACCTATTGCTTCATAGAGGTATTTGAAAAGCTAGTGATGAAAGGGCTATTATGTTTTCAAATGGATTGTCTTAGAATTTGAAAACCCTGAGAAAAACTATGGTCAGCAATAAACACAAAATTGTGATGGATCACTATGGAAATCATAAAGCAGTTGTATCACCACTTTTACTCCAGTGCTCTCTGTCCCACGGAGTAGTGATTTAACCCTTTTTAATCAATGAGAGCAGTATCCCTTTCTATGCAAAAGTATGCATAAAAAACATAGTTTAATTTATTTTAAGACAGAAAGCAGAGCAGTAATTTACATGTGCTTAAGCAACACCGATATTTGTATTAAAAAATATTTATTTTACCTACTCCACCCCTTCATATTTAATGTGGGTATTAAGTTTGGGGGGGGGGTTTATTTGTTTATATGTAAATACATGATACTTTCGATCACTGTTTTAGGTTTTTATCCTGGATCTAACTATACAGGTAAGGTGACCAACATGTATTGTGGCCTTGATCACAATCTTTTTGATATTGGCTCCTGATAACGAGATTTTGGTTTCGGACAATATGAGAAGTGCATTTTTTGAGTGATCACAATCCAAAATGGATTCAACCTCTAAAAACTCACAGCCGTGAATGATTTTTCTAAAAATGTGTATAGGTTGCTAAGTATTTGTTATTTTGACTGAAACTGGAAAACCAACCAAAAACAGACACATACAATAGCACTTTCACGCCTCTTAATTATAGTAAGAGTAATTATATTACAATTATATTGACACTAATTATAGTAATAGTAATATAATAATTATAGTGACACTTTTAATATTTTTAAAAAAATTGTTTATTTTTTCAATATTTCCATTATTGGTTAATATAAAGCACTAATTTTCCGGTTTGGTGAGCTATGCATTTGAAATCAAGCAGAACACTACTAGTTTCTATTTGAGGGAATTGAGGTGTTGAATTAGAATAATTATATATATATAATTAGTATAAAATGATCTAAAAATACTGCTTAACTATATTGAGAAAATGGATTGTGCAGGCTCGCCAGAAACATCAGTTGTGAGGCAGCGGTCACAAAGACCACTGCTCCATAACCTGTCCGCCTGCTCTGAGCAGGCGGACAGACATTGCGGGAAATCAACTGATCGAGTATGATCGAGTTGATTGACACCCCCTGCTGGCGGCCCATTGGCCGCGAGTCTGCAAGGGGCGGCGTTGCACCAGCAGCTCTTGTGAGCTGCTGGTGCAATGCTGAATACGGCGAGCGTATTGCTCGCCGTATTCAGCGAGGTCTGTCGGACCTGATCCGCACTGTCGGATCATGTCCGACAGACCTTGATAAATAGAGGCCTTTGGCTCCATGTTATATAAAGGGAATTTTTTCGCCCAAACCTGCTATTGTGATCGCATTGAAATCAAAACTGCCAATTTTGGCTGCAAACTTTCCAAAAAAGAAAAAAAAAAGAAAACAGCCTGTGATCAACCCACATGTCTTCAGGGTGCACATACAGAATAATTTATTTGGGTCATCAGGCCACTTATATGAACCTGTTTAGCATTAGTGCTGATGTTGATTAGGAAAACTGAGGCTAAGAAATACAGAAATAATTGACTTTCAGTGTTTGTATATCAAACATTTCATAATAATAATGATCATTAGAAAAAAAATCCATGAAATAAATGTAATAAAGGAAGTTGCAACGGTTTTAGTGGAAGCTGAATAAACTAACCACATCATTATATGAATTGTATAGGAAATGTTTAAGATGGATTGTATATCTTTTTGAAAAGCTTACCAGCATAATTTTGTCTGTTTAAAGAGACGCTGTACTGTAAATTTTTCTCCCCTTCGATATGTCCACAGTGATCCATTTTACCTGCTGGAATGTATTCAATTGCTTACAAATACCTAATGTACCTTTATTTTCTCATATGAAACAGCTGCTTTTTTTCTGTTGTATCCCCAATATATACACCATTAGAGTGGGAAAGATAGGTGCTTATTTTTCATTGCTCTTATACATGTTTATACACTCAGAGAAAAGGGTAGAATAAGGAGGCCTCTGTTTATGGAAGAAAGATAATGGGCCAGATTATGAGGCCTATTTATCAAATGACAGTGCGGATCAGGTCCGACAGACATCGATGAATGCAGAGAGCAATACGTATTCAGCATTGCACCAGCAGCTCACAAGAGCTGCTGGTGCAACTCCGCCCCCTGCAGACTCGCGGCCGCCAGCAGGGAGGTGTCAATCAACCCGATCGTACTCAATCGGGTTGAATTGTGGCGATGTCTGTCCACCTCATCAGAGCAGGCAGACAGGGTTATGGAGCAGCTGTCTTTAGACCGCTGCTCCATAACTTGTGTTTCTGGCGAGTGTGAAGACTCGCCAGAAACACGGGCCCTCAAGCTCCATCCGGAGCTTGATAAATGGGCCTCTATAAGTGAAGCGCAAAATATCCTTTTCACAAAAGCAATATTTGCGCTCCACTTAGTAATACCAGCACACTCTATTGTGCGCTGGTATTACGAGTTAGGTGTAATGCGAATGCGACAGTTCCCATAGACCGCAATGTAATGGAAATTTTCAGTACCGTTTGTTCTCTAACACCCCAAGAAGCTACAATTTTTTATTTTTAAATAGGCACTACACATTTTTTTTTTTTTGGGGGGGGGGCAGTTGGTGCACTTTTAAAAAATGAACCTTAGGTCTGACCTCTGGTTAATTTTTGGAGCACTAATTGCTGCTGCAAGCTCACGGTAACATTAACCAGACACTTGCAATGGCTGGTTATTTATCGCACGCATGCAAACGGGTGAATTTGATGGTTTGTGGGCCCTGAAAAAATTAGCACTCCACTTGTAATCTAACTCAATATAAGGAAGTCTGCTAGCCCTGCAGGCTCAGACCACTTAAAAGAATTGTTCTTTCAACTAGTAAAAACTATTATTTAATTTACAAAAATAAACATAAAGAAGCTATTTCCTATAAATGTTATACTCTGTCATTGTTAAACAAGTCATTGGAAATACATTAAGGGGACATCAATCTTGCAGTACACATTCCCTTTGTTGTTATGACTACATACAGTATTCATGTCCTATAAAAAAGCTTAGAAAATTCACTATAAAAAGTACATGGGTTTTTATAGATATATCAGTTAAAAAAGCTTCTGAAACCTTTGTTATCTGTGGCAGTTATGGGTAATGCATTTTGTATCTAGTACTTAACAAATGTGTCATTTTAATAAAACTGTTGAACAATTATTTTTATATCTGGTTTTGTTGAAAATGCGATCACACAGCAAGTTTGGAATTTCAGTAAAAAAAAAAAAAAAGAATAGGATGTGACATTTTTGGAAAAGGTTTCATTTGACTCAAGCATCCTACTTAAAGGGATATGAAATTCTATCATGTTCTTTTGCTATTCAGATAGAGCATAACATTTAAAAAAAGTTTCCAATTTACTTCTGTTATCAAATTTGCTCTGTTCCCATGGTATTCTTTGTTGAAGAAATACCTAAGTAGGTATTTGGCACATTACATGGCATCTAGTGTTCTTGCAAAGAGCCGGAATGATAGCTCAGCATGCTAAGGCACTGTGGCTGAGCTCTGTAGCAACCTAAGGGTTGCAGGTTCGATCCCCAGTGAGGACCACTCAGCCTTTCATCCTTCCAAGGTCGATAAAATGAGCAGCGCCTTGAGGCCCTTACGGGTGATTAGCCGCGCTTTACAAGTACCTAATACATACATAGCATTCTTGCAACACTGCTGTCAAATAGTGCTTCAGACACATGCACACTCCTGAGCTTAAGTGCCTGCTTTTAAACAAAAAATACCAAGAGAATAAAGAAAATTTGATAATAGAAGTAAATTAGAAAGCCTTTTAAAATGGCATGCTCTAACTCACTGGTTTTAAACCTGTCCTCAGGCCTCCCTAACAGGCCACGTTTTGTGGATATCTGAACTTGAGCACAGGGGAAATAATAAACTGATTAGTAAACATGGTTATTTTGCCTGCTATCATCTAAGGTAATCCAGAAATCCTGGCCTGTTGGGGAGGCCTGAGGACAGGTTTGAAAACCAGTGATCTAACTGAATCATGAAAAAAATGGGGGTTTCATAACCCTTTAAAGGATCACTGAACACAGTAGAATTATATAATCAATAAATGCATAATAAAATGTCAATACAACGTACCTTAGTTTGAATTTCGTACGAGTAGTAGATTTTTGTCTGGTAAATTTAGAAGTTAGTTAAATTTTCCTTCCCATTGCATCATGTGACAGCCATCATCCAATCACAAAATGCATATACGTAGAGTTTGAATTCTTGCACATGCTCAGTAAGATCTGGTGCCTCATTAAAGTGTGTATATAAAAAGATTGTGCACATTTAGATAATAAGTGAATTGGAAAGATTTTTAAAATTGTGTGCCATAGCTGAACCATGAAAGTTTAATTTTGTCTTTAGTGACCCTTTAAAGTCTTTATGTTGCAATCAAAAAAATAGTTACACAAGAATTGTGTTTTTAAACATATATTTTATCTATGATTATTCATGTTAGACAAAGTTAGTATGAGCATTTACAGGCTTTGTAATTACATCAACTATGTATCATAAAGAGACCTTCTTGCTACTCTCATAAAACTGCAAAGTTTCCTTTGATATTTCAGTTGTATTAGGGAGACCTTTGGTCTCATATCTGACAAATCCATTCAGTTTTATGGATGTGATCTAACAAAAACGCTACAAAGAATAAATCACGTGAGTTGTATTCTCCAAAGGTTTTCCACTAAACTATCATTAATTTAAAAGGCAAAGAAATTGTGAGTGCTGCACTTTTGAATCAATGAGAACTAAAAATAGTAGCGCAGCCAAAGACAATTGTAAAGATCAGAAACACATGGAGCAGTTAAAGGGAAAATTGAGATCACCTCTTTTTCTTTTATTTCCACTGCACATATAAATTGTCACTGCTATCATCCAACTCTTACCCTGCATATCCTTGTATTAAAGGTTATGAGCATCTGGAGGATGGAGGGAAAATGTTCAATCTTCAAGTCAAATAGTTTTCTTTGATGAATTTGAGGCTTTTCTGATTTCTCTCTTATTATCATTTTTACATTCTTATAAAAGCAAATTCCAGAAATAACAAACTGCAAACAAAGCAAATAAAACATACATGCAGGATAACATATTTGTGTGAAATATTAAATGTAAAAAAGGCAAAAATAATAAGCAAAAATATTATATTTATACCCAGGAAATGTAATGAAAGATGATATGAAGAAGAAAAAAAAAAGATTTTGTTTTAGATATATTAGGAATTTATGGTTGATTTACCATAAAGTTTCCAGTCAAATTCTAAATGTTTTTAAATCAACATATTTAAATGTGATAACAAAGATCATTAATAAAGGTCACTTTAATTAGTGGCAAAAAATCAGCAACTAATCAGTGTATGTAACTCAGAATATGCAGAAGAATCTAATCATTTATGCTTAATATTAAATGGTAAAATATCCTCTTGCTGGATGGATGGCAATAGTTACTAATTCTCAGTCATTATAATATAAAAACATATTTTCTTTACCAGGTTTTTGCGATCCGTAGAAATCTACTATGTCTAATATCAAATAGCAAAATTATCTTTGTTAAATATTACCTCTAATTTTACATATATATATATATATATATATATATATATATATATATATATATATATATATATATATATATATATATATATATGAAATGTGTCTTTCAGTCTCATATGATTTGGGTTTTGCTGACAGTAAAAATAGGTAATTTTTTATTTTGCTTCTTATTTTTACTAGTTTGGAATCTTTATAGGGATTATAATTTTAACACACCTGGCCTTACATGTCATGCTGTTTGCGGCAAAAGTAGGTGTGGCCGGGCGGGGGCATGGGCGTGACCGGACGAGAGCATGGGAGTGATCTGGTGTGGCCGGATGTGGTCGGGTGTGGTCTGTTGTGGCAGGGGCGTGACCGGGCGCAGTCGTCGAGAGAGAGGGGAGAGAAATAGAAAGAGAGGGGGAGAGACAAAAAGAGATAAGAAAGAGCTAAAGAGAGGGGGAAGAGCAGAAGAGAGGGGAAAGTGCAGAAGAGAGGGGGGAGAGAGAGCTAAAGAGATGGGGAAGAGCAGAAGAGAGGGGAAAGTGCAGAAGAGAGGGGGAGAGAGAGCAAAATAGAGGGGAAATAGCAAAAGAGAGGGGAAATGGCAAAATAGAGGGAAGAGAGAGAAAAAGAGAGGGGGAGAGAGAGCAATAGAGATGGGGAGAGAGAGAAAGAGAGAGGGGAGAGAGAGAGCAAAAGAGAGGGGGGAGAGAGAGGGCAAAAGAGAGGGGGGAGAGAGGGGGGAGAGAGAGAGCAAAAGAGAAGGGGGAGAGAGAGCAAAAGAGAGGGATGGAGAGAAAGAGCAAAAGAGAGGGATGGAGAGAAAGAGCAAAAGAGAGGGATGGAGAGAGAGCACAAAAGAGAGGGGGGAGAGAGAGAGCACAAAAGAGAGGAGGAGAGAAAGAGCGCAAAAGAGAGGGGGGAGAAAGAGAGCACAAAAGAGAGGGGGAGAGAGAGAGTGCAAAAGAGAGAGAGAACGCAAAAGAGAGGGGGTAGAGAGAGCGTAAAAGAGAGGGGGAGAGAGCGCAAAAGAGAGGGGGAGAGAGAGAAAAAGAGAGGGGGGAGAAAGCAAAAGAGTGGGGGAAAGAGGGAGCAAAAGAGAGGGGGAGAGAGAGATCAAAAGAGATGTGGAGCGAGAGAGAGCGCAAAAGAGAGGGGGAGAGAGCACTAAAGAGAGGGAGAGAGAGCAAAAGAGAGGGGGGAGAGAGCAAAAGAGAGGGGAAGAGAGAGAACAAAAGAGAGGGGAAGAGAGAGAGCAAAAGAGAGGGGGAGAGAACGCAAAAGAGAGGTGGAGAGAGCACAAAAGAGAGAGGGAGAGAGCACAAAAGAGAGGGGGAGAGAGAGAGCAAGGGGTGAGACTGCTGTACTGCAAAAAATGGCACGTGTGAACGGGCTTTAGGACTAGTATACTATATTTATCCTATTAAAGAAATAAACAATATATATTTTGTCTAGTCAATTGAAATACTGCTATTTTTGTAGGCTATTTTGATGGCTTACATCTTTATTGGTCGGCTAACTCTGTTATATTTTGAGGGGGCTACTTTCTGAATGGGATATAAAAGAGAATGTAATTCTTGACAATTTACTTCTGTTGTCAAATTTACTAAATTATCTTGGTATACTTTCTTGAAAAGCATACTTAGGGAGCTAATTCAAAATTTGTGGCTACACACATATGCCTCTTACCAGGGATCCGATGATCTAAAGCTATACACTCAGATGAGGTGATCCAAAAAGATCTTCCAGCACTGCAAGAACACTCACAAGATTCTAGAATGAAACATTTTGCTATACTTCTCTAAAGGACATTCCTTATTTGCAGCAATATACCTGGGATTTGAAGAAAACAAGATGTTGACGTTTAACCACTACCAGACTTGTGTCTCTTATGATTTAAAGCATATCATCTTTGCATTAGAATTTCCATTTAAAGGGAATACTGTAATGTTCTCCCCTTTAGGGCTAGATTACAAGTAGAGTGGTATTTACTGTTCCCAATCGAGCATTAACTTCGCTAGAAGTTAACTTTTTGCGCATATCAGATAGTGCTGGTATTTCAGGTTGAAAGTAAAAATGTTGCGTTTGCACCACATGATATAGTGTTTGCGATATTATAATAACACCATTGACTTCAATGGAGCGGTTAACGTAAAAAACACTAACAGCTATACTTGCATACTAACCCCCATTGCAATAAAACTCCTTACTCTAATAACCCATAAACTGCCACCTCCCCCTACTCTTTTAACCCTGCTACACTATTAACCCCTAATTCGCCACATCCCCCATCACAAATCTACCCCGCTACACTATTAACCTCTAATCCATCATAAAAAAACAACAACTCAATAACCCCTTCACTATTAACCCCTAAACCACCATTACCCCCACCGCAATAACCCCTACACTACTTAACCCCCTAACAGCTAACCTCCCCAATAGCCCTATCCTAAGACCCACAAAGTAAAAAATAAAATAAGAAAACACTACAATTAAAAAAAGAAAACATTACCAAAAATAAAAAAAACACTACTAAAAAAAAGCCCTATCCTAAAACTAAAGTACCCTTCCAAAAAATCCTGCCTAAAACAACCCTATACTTAAACCTACTCTAAAAATGGCTCTGCAAAGGGCATATGTCTGGGCCGGGCAGTGCCCTAGTTTACATGAGTATAGCTGTTTTACAAAAATGTGATCTTAGCTCTTTTGCAAAAAAATCTATCCTCAAAAGAAAACCTAATGCTAAACCCCAAAGTTCTTACACAATATCTTGAATCTGGCTCCGTTGGTAGGCAGCAGTGGGTCCATGGTGGTGGTACCCTGGTGGGACTCCTCTGTCCTCTTGGGTGGTCCTCTTCTGATATCCCACCCGATCCTTGTTCATGCTTTCACCAAAGCACACTGAAGACTGAATGTGAGGTTTCTCCTTGTATAGTGGTGCCCTTGCATTTCTATTGGTTGATTTTTTATTTCCAATTCAAATCAGCCAATAGAAAAAGCATTAATTATATTGGATGATTTGAATTGTAATGCAAATATCAGCCAATAAAAATATAAGGGCACCTCTATATATAGAATGTAAATAAGAAGGCGCTGAAGAAATCACACTGCCAGCGGGGTAGGTGGGTGGGTGTGTAGAGTGTTACTAAAATGTTCATATTCAGTCATTATCTCTAAGTATGGGTCTTTGAGTATACAGTGGGAGATATATAAAGAAATAAGATAACAATTAAAGATCTCCCTGTAAGCTCAGCCCATTTGATTGAGTTGTGGTTTAAATCTGCATAAACAGCCATTTCAGATAAAAAAAACATAAACTAGCTATGTTCAATAAATTTTAAAATTTGCAGATGCTATAACAAATTATCAGAAACACATGAAAGGGATACATTATTTTTACTGTAGACTGTCTTTTTAAAAGAAAAGTGTACTTTTTATAAGTTGATTTACCCTTATTGTGCTTTCAATTACTTGTTATACTAGCTGCAGAGTATAAAATGTGACTGAATTGTATCCTTTTTGTTTATTCTTGTATATGAAACAACAGTGTTTGTGAGAGGGGGTATTGAAGTCACAACCCATTTAAAGGGACAGTATACACTCATTTTCATATAACTGCATGTAATAGACACTACTATAAAAAATAAGATGCACAGATACTGATATAAAAATCCAGTATAAAACTGTTTAAAAACTTACTTAGAAGCTGTCAGTTTGGCTCTGTTGAAAAGGTAGCTGGAAAGCCCACTGCAAGTGGCAAATAAGACACTCCCCCCCCCCCCCCCCCCCCTTCTTTTGCATATGAAAAGACCCTTTACACAAACAGGAGCAAGCTGGAGAAGGTAGCTGACAGTATTCACATAAAGCTTTGGGGCTTGGTTAGGAGTCTGAAAATCAGAGCAATGTTATTTAAAAATAAGCAAAACTATACATTTATTTAAAAATAAAACTTTATGGGCTATATAAATAGATCATCTACAAAACATTTATGCAAAGAAAAAATGAGTGTATAATGTCGGCCAGATTATGAGTGTAATCAAGCGAAAAGGGGTTTATCGAGGGCGATTGCACGCATCAGGTTTAACACTTGTATTACAAATTGAAAGTAAACGTGATCGCTTGAGCGCAATTGAAATTAGCACAAGTTCAGAGCTCTGGCTAACTGTTTATCAAAACAAAAAAGTGTTACAAAACACCTCAAAAATACATTTAAAAGTACAGTTACACTCATAATAGCACTATCTAATAACAAATATAAAAAAAGTTATAAGGGCTCAAACATATGAGGTCTCAGATGTTAGAAAAAAAAATTCAAAGAGCATTAACATTGAGATATATAAATATACATGTCTAAAGATGTATATGTATGTATAAATATATATATATATACATACTGTATATATATTTATCTATATATATTTATTTATATATGTATATATATATATATATATATATATATATATATATATATATATATACTGTATGTATGTATGTATATATATATATAAATATAAACTTTTAATGTACAATGTTCCTTTAAGTTTTCATGAACAATATGACTATGTATCTTATATATAATTATTTTTTTTTACACCTCTATTTAAATAATTTTTTTAGAAATATCATTTACATCTTAGAATACTAAAGAGACAATGGCCCCCACTGGGCAGACAACATTCTCTACTGGTAATCTTATATCATTGCACAAGCAAAATAGAGGAGCTATTTGTAAACAATTTAACACACTCAAGTAGGTAGAATGAATATCAGGAACAAAATAAAGGAGAGAAAATGTTGTAGTACGCTCTCTCTCTAAACTTGGTACTATCATTTATAATATAGTTTGGCACTTGTGAAATAAATGTTACAATTGTATGCTGGAAATTTATTCTGCCTTACAGTTACAGTGGGGGGAACTACATTATTCTTGAAAGCTTGAGGAGAAAAATAAAATATAAAATTACTTGTTTGCAGAACAAATATCCAGCACAATATTTATCCAAAGTAATAACAATAAAAATAATCAAACAGTGAGTAGATAGATGATAGATAGATAGATAGATAGATAGATAGATAGATAGATAGATAGATAGATAGATGATGGATGGATGGATGAATGGAAAGATAGATAGATAGATAAATAGATAGATGATGGATGGATGGATGGAAAGATAGATAGATAAATAGATAGATAGATAGATAGATAGACAGAAAGACAGATGTATGGCTAGATAGATGATGGATGTATGGATAGATAGTTAGATATATAGTTAGTTAGATAGATGATAGATAGATAGACAGATAGATTATGGATAGTTGGATGGTGGATGGATAGATAGATAGATAGATAGAATATATTCTATTTATTAGTAGCATTTAGCGCTGCTTTTGTCTGTTGTATTCTATGTAGCATTTAGCCTTTAGTGCAACTGAGGGATATTTAAAAAAAAAGGCGATTTAAGGCCTAGTGATCAAAAACTCACTGACGTTGAGAGATACAGTGGGGCAAAAAAGTATTTAGTCAGCCACCAATTGTGCAAGTTCTCCCACTTAAGAAGATGAGAGAGGCCTGTAATTTTCATCATAGGTATACCTCAACTATGAGAGACAAAATGTGGAAACAAATCCAGACAATCACATTGTCTGATTTGGAAAGAATTTATTTGCAAATTATGGTGGAAAATAAGTATTTGGTCAATATCAAAAGTTCATCTCAATACTTTGTTATATATCCTTTGTTGGCAATGACAGAGGTCAAACGTTTTCTGTAAGTCTTCACAAGGTTGTCACACACTGTTGCTGGTATGTTGGCCCATTCCTGCATTCAGATCTCCTCTAGAGCAGTGATGTTTTGGGGCTGTCGCTGGGCAACACAGACTTTCAACTACCTCCAAAGGTTTTCTATGGGGTTGAGATCTGGAGACTGGCTAGGCCACTCCAGGACCTTGAAATGCTTCTTACGAAGCCACTCCTTTGTTGCCCGGGCGGTGTGTTTAGGATCATTGTCATGCTGAAAGACCCAGCCATGTTTCATCTTCAATGCCCTTGCTGATGGAAGGAGGTTTGCACTCAAAATCTCACGATACATGGCCCCATTCATTCTTTCATGTACATGGATCAGTCATCCTGTTCCCTTTGCAGAGAAACAGCCCCAAAGCACGATGATGCCACCCCCATGCTTCACAGTAGGTATGGTGTTCTTTGGTTGCAACTGAGCATTCTCTCTCCTCCAAACACGACGAGCTGTGTTTCTACCAAACAATTCTACTTTGGTTTCATCTGACCATATGACATTCTCCCAATCTGCTTCTGGATCATCCAAATGCTCTCTAGCATACTTCAGACGGGCCCGGACATGTACTGGCTTAAGCAGGGGGACACGTCTGGCACTGCAGGATCTGAGTCCCTGGCGGCGTAGTGTGTTACTGATGGTAGCTTTTGTTACGTTCGTCCCAGCTCTCTGCAGGTCATTCACTAGGTCCCCCTGTGTGGTTCTGGGATGTTTGCTCACCGTTCTTGTGATTATTTTGACCCCCCGGGGTGAGATCTTGCGTGGAGCCCCAGATCGAGGGAGATTATCAGTGGTCTTGTATGTTTTCCATTTTCTAATTATTGCTCCCACAGTTGATTTCTTCACACCAAGCTGCTTGCCTATTGCAGATTCAGTCTTCCCAACCTGGTGCAGGTCTACAATTTTGTTTCTGGTGTCCTTCGACAGCTCCTTGGTCTTCACCATAGTGGAGTTTGGAGTGTGACTGTTTGAGGTTGTGGACAGGTGTTTTTTATACTGATAACAAGTTCAAACAGGTGCCATTAATACAGGTAATGAGTGGAGGAGCCTCTTAAAGAAGAAGATACAGGTCTGTGAGAGCCAGAAATCTTGCTTGTTTGTAGGTGACCAAATACTTATTTTCCACCATAATATGCAAATATATTCTTTCCAAATCAGACAATGTGATTGTCTGGATTTGTTTCCACATTTTGTCTCTCATAGTTGAGGTATACCTATGATGAAAATTACAGGCCTCTCTCATGTTCTTAAGTG
The DNA here is from genome assembly GCF_027579735.1 of Bombina bombina. NCBI lineage: Eukaryota > Metazoa > Chordata > Amphibia > Anura > Bombinatoridae > Bombina > Bombina bombina. Next base: position 1,016,809,331 of record NC_069500.1, on the reverse strand, counting down.
GGAGAACTTGCACAATTGGTGGCTGACTAAATACTTTTTTGCCCCACTGTATTTTTGGGGGGCTTTTATTATATTATAATATATGTGTCTCTACTTCACATGCAGAAACCTGCATAGCGAGATTAACAGCTCACAAGGAAAAATGTTGCCTTTCTAAACGTCTTTGAGAGACTTCACAGTTCTTAGGAAACTTCTTAGATAATCTCGCCAGCTCAAAGAGATTTAGATAATCAGGGTTTTACTTATGGGTTTATGCAGTAGGTTAGAGGGACATTGTATATTAGATTTTATTTGCATACATGTTTTGTAGATGATCCATTTATATAGCCCATCTTGGAGTGTTTTTATAAAATGTTTAGTTTTGCTTATTTTTTAAGAACATTGTGCTGATTTTCAGACTCCTAACCAAGCCCCACAGTGTCAGATGTATACACTCATTTACAGACTCCGGCAGGCTCCTGATTATGTTATCTGTCTTTTCATATGCAGGGAAGGGGGGAAGGGGGAGTATCTGCTCTTTTTGTTTATCCAGCTCTTTTCAGTGGGTGTCCCAGACAACCTCATCAACAGTGCTAAACTGGGAGCTTCTAAGTTTTTAAAAGGTTTTATACGGGATTTTTATATCAGTATCTGTGCATCTTATTCTTAATAGTAGTGTCTATTACATGCAGTTATATGAAAATTGGTGTATACTGTCCCTTTAAGCAAATTCTGAGATCTTTCAGTCAACAAACAAGTTTTCCAATGTTTTTCATGTTTAAATTGTTAGATACTTGGAGACTCTTCATTAATCCATCATAAAAATACATTTTTCAACTGTTTATTGCATTATTTTCAAATAAATATTATCTTAAAATACAATTATTATTATTTTTTCGTAAAAATATTTTTCAGTACCTTTAAAATCTTGAAAAACTATTTTACTCGATTTTACACAAGACATCTTGAGTTTTTACAGGTTTAATTAAAACAGCAAAGTAATTATACTTTTAAACTATGAAACACAAATCAAATAGGATTCTCTTGTTATTACCATTCATAATTTCAATAAAGTGTTTGGACATTGTAACATTTTAAATAATAAACTGATACAAATTGAAAGGAAAGGGTTAATTGCCATTCATGAATTGAACTTATAACAACCTGCAATCATACACACACCAGTTATTAATATTACTTATTCAATGTTTTATTAAGTTCTATATTCCTATTGGCTGCTTTATTGTTTCCATATAGCTCTGTAGGAATCCTGCAAACAATTTTTTGAAACATTCAGTGAATATCCAATTATTTTAAAATCATTCATTTATATGTAACATTCATTTAATTGTAACATTTGGCCTGTAAATGGATTAGTTAAAGGGACATTAAACCCCAACATTTTCTGTCATGATTCAAGAAGAGAATACAATTTTAAACAACATTCTAATGTACTTCTATTATCTAAGTTGCTTCATTCTTTAGATATACTTTGTTGAAGAAATAGCAATGCACACGGGTGAGCCAATCACACGAGGCATCTATGTGCAGCAACCAATCAGCAGCTACTGAGCCTATCTAGATATGCTTTTCAGCAAAGTATATCAAGAGAATGAAACAAATTGGATAATAGAAGTAAATTAGAAAGGTGTTTAAAATTGCATGCTCTTTCTAAATCATGAAAGAAAATATTTGGGTATCATGCCCCTTTAAGATTTGCATTGTAGCCTGTAGTTAAAGTGACGGTAAATCCAAGAGTATAAAAACAATGCAATTTACCATCACTAAAAATAAACTGCAGTTTCAGTTATCATTTAGTTAAAAAAAGGAAGCTAAACTCATCCCGTTTGTGCTGTGGCAGCTCGCTAAACTAAGCACCTGCGGTCGCCCACGCCCCTAGTCATCTGACAGGACTCTGTATGCTAACACGGCTATTGGTTTAGAGGTTGCAACGTCACCTCATTGGTAATGAGTGATGTACCGTGGGCGACCGGAGGCATTGAGCTTGGCGAGCTGCCGCGGCCCAAAAAGGGTGAGTTTAGTATCCTTTTTTTACTAAATGATAACTGAAACTACAGGGTTTTTTTAGTAATGGTAAATCCAAGTGTTTTTTAAATGCTCAGATTTACCATCACTTTAAGCATGATTTGATCTCTCGTAACAAGGAAAGCCAAGTATGAATAAATCCTAACAATAATCAAATGAGAAGTGGGCAGATAAATCAAAAACTTGTTTATAAGGAAAGTATTATTTGACATACAAGTTGTAGATTACGAAAGTAAAAAAAAACAGATGTAAGGAGTCATTTTGATTTGGTGAAACATATTGTGCGCTGTCTAAAAATAATGTCATCCATTTACTAAAATAGAGCTGTTATGCAAAACCAATGGTAAATGTACTGATTAACTAGCAGCTCCCAAGACACTTACATGCAACCTCTCATTTGAAATACGGGATGTTGCCCTTTCAAATAAGGAGTTGCTTGCCTATATGAGATGTAGGTGATTGCCGTATAAATGGTGAATACCTGCAGTTGCAATAAAATGCTGTTTTACCCCTCATTTAAAAGGCAGCCCCTCCTCTTGGGATGCAGGTGATCACTGTTAAAAACGTTAATACCTGCTCCATTAGAAAAATAGGGATTTCTTGTGGTGGAGGAGGGGGGCTACTACAGAGCCTTTACATCCCCTCTGATTTAATTAGAGGACCCCTCATGTGAAAGTATTCACACCCCACTGTAGAGAGATTTTAAGCAACCAATCAGAATGCTAGTCCCAGGACTTGCAAGGGAGTGTGCACCTGGCATGTGCAACCACAGTCATGCTATTTTCCTATTCAGTTTAAGGAAACTTACTATGAAGTCTCACGATTTCACTATTTAGCATATGCTTATTATGTCCCTTTAAATAAATGATACCCATAGACAGTGCTGCAGAATATGTTGGTGCTTTATAAATAAAGCAAAACATGAAGAGAAAGTAAATCCAGCGAGCCGTCTTAATAAATAAAGTATAATATATTATAATCCTTAAAATATTAAGAGAGGGGAGCCCCATCCTTCCAGTGTGGGCTCCCATACCCCTGTCATTAGTAAGGTTACTGGCATAAAACGGGCAATAACTTAACTTAAAGGGAAAGTCTACTTGAAAATTGTTATTGCTTAAAAAATAGACAATCCCTTTATTACCCATTCCCCAGCATTGGCATAACCAAAACTGTTATTAATATACTTTCTACCTCTATATCTTAGTGCCTTTTACCATCTTGCATTTTAGCCAATCAATAATGGTTCTTGCATAGGCATTATCATTTCTCATGGGAGTGAGCAAAATGTTATCTATATGGCACACATGAACTAGCACTGTCTAGCTGCTGTTGAAGATTAAAGCACTGAGATAAGGGGCTGCCTGAAATAAGCAAACCTAGAGGCTATAAAGTATATCAATATAATTTGGTTATGCAAAGCTGGAGAATGGGTAGTAAAGGCATTATCTATCTTTATAAACAATAAAAAAAATCAAGTAGACAGTGCTTTTAAGCAATTACTTTATGAAAAAAGGGATTACCAATTTATCAAAAGAAGGGTCTCCTTTTCCTTTAGGTAGCAGATGATTTCCATAGAAATAGCACTTGTCTGTCTACATGATATTTTTTACAGTTTTTGGGCTTTAAAATGGAGCCTAGCACCCCAAAATAAGTACTACAATCGGGCAAGTGACCCCTCCTTTGAAAAAGGAGAGGCAGCTCTTGCAAAGGGGGGTCACATTCCCAGGTAGTTATTCAATGACCACTGTGTTAATAGTGATCACCTATTAGAACGATATTTGAAAGTAACAATCCTGGTCCTGATACAAATTGTGGGACAATAACATTTGGGTTTGAAATATTTACAAAATATTGGGCAGCCATTTACGGGACATCCTAAAACATTTAATGTGAAAATGGCTTAATGTAGCTTAATGAGTAAAAAAGTGACCAAATGTTATTCAATTGCTGCATAATTTTGCACAACCCAAGATTTCCACTATCCAAGCCTATCCTAGAAGTTTCATGGATTTTGGAATTCCACAAGGCAAATGAGTGACATTAAGCTTGTTTTTTGGGGAGCTTAATGTGGCTTAACGTACAAAATTGAACTTAGATGTTAACCAATTTCCACCAAACTTACCACAATACATTAATCTATGGATTCAAACATATTCTGAAAATTTCAGGAAATTTGATAAAACATACCAAAAGTTATTCGCATTTAACAATTTTTTTACAATCCTAAAACATTTAATGTGAGCAGCTTAATGTAAAAAGAGCTTAATGCACCAAAATTCACCTAAAACATTGATCAATTGCCTTGAAACTTGGCACAAACTCAGTTTGTCACTTTCCAAACCTATCCTAGAAGTTTCATGGTATTTGGTTTCCCACAAGGCAAATGAGTGACATTAAGCTTGTTTTTTGGGGAGCTTAATGTGGCTTAACGTACAAAATTGAACTTAGATCTTAACCAATTTCCCCCAAACTTCTCACAATATATTAATCTATCTATTCAAACATATTCTGAAAAATTCAGGAAATTTGATAAAACATACCAAAAGTTATTCGCATTTAACAATTTTTTTACAATCCTAAAACATTTAATGTGAGCAGCTTAATGTAAAAAGAGCTTAATGTACCAAAATTCACCTAAACATCGATCAATTGCCTTGAAACTTGGCACAAACTCAGTTTTTCACTTTCCAAACCTATCCTAGAAGTTTCATGGATTTTGGTGTCTCACAATGCAAATGAGTGACATTATGCTTGTTTTTTGGGGAGCTTAATGTGGCATAATGAGTATAAAAGTGGCCAATTGTTAATCAATTGCTGCATAATTTTGCACAACCTAAGATTTTCACTATCCAAACCTATCCTAGAAGTTTCATGGATTTTGGAATTCCACAAGGGAAATGAGTGACATTAAGCTTGTTTTTTGGGGAGCTTAATGTGGCTTAACGTACAAAATTGAACTTAGATGTTAACCAATTTCCCCCAAACTTACCACAATACATTAATCTATCCATTCAAACATATTCTGAAAATTTCAGGAAATTTGATAAAACATACCAAAAGTTATTCACATTTAACTATTATTTTACAATCCTAAAACATTTAATGTGAGCAGCTTAATGTAAAAAGAGCTTAATGTACCAAAATTCACCTAAACATCGATCAATTGCCTTGAAACTTGGCACAAACTCAGTTTGTCACTTTCCAAACATATCCTAGAAGTTTCATGGTATTTGGTTTCCCACAAGGCAAATGAGTGACATTAAGCTTGTTTTTTGGGGAGCTTAATGTGGCTTAACGTACAAAATTGAACTTAGATGTTAACCAATTTCCACCAAACTTACCACAATACATTAATCTATGGATTCAAACATATTCTGAAAATTTCAGAACATTTGATAAAACATACCAAAAGTTATTCACATTTAACTATTTTTTTACAATCCTAAAACATTTACAGGCCCATTTATCAAAGGGCTTGCGGACCTGATCCGACACTGCGGATCAGGTCCGCAAGACCTCGCTAAATGCGGAGAGCAATACGCTCTCCACATTTAACATTGCACCAGCAGCTCACAAGAGCTGCTGGTGCAACGCCGCCCCCTGCTGACTCGTGGCCAATCGGCCGCCAGCAGGGAGCTGTCAATCAACCCGATCGTATTCGATCGGGTTGATGTCCGGCGATTCCTGTCCGCCTGTTCAGAGCAGGCGGACAGGGTTATGGAACAGCGGTCTTTAGACCGCTTCTTCATAAGTTGTGTTTCTGGCGAGTCTGAAGACTCGCCAGAAACACGGCCCTTCAAGCTCCGTACGGAGCTTGATAAATGGGCCTGTTTATGTGAGCAGCTTAATGTAAAAAGAGCTTAATGTACCAAAATTCACCTAAACATTGATCAATTGCCTTGAAACTTGGCACAAACTCAGTTTGTCACTTTCCAAACCTATCCTAGAAGTTTCATGGTATTTGGTTTCCCCCAAGGCAAATGAGTGACATTAAGCTTGTTTTTTGGGGAGCTTAATGTGGCTTAACGTACAAAATTGAACTTAGATCTTAACCAATTTCCCCCAAACTTCTCACAATATATTAATCTATCTATTCAAACATATTCTGAAAAATTCAGGAAATTTGATAAAACATACCAAAAGTTATTCGCATTTAACAATTTTTTTACAATCCTAAAACATTTAATGTAAGCAGCTTAATGTAAAAAGAGCTTAATGTACCAAAATTCACCAAAACTTCAATCAATTGCCTTGAAATTTGGCACAAACTCAGTTTTTCACTTTCCAAACCTATCCTAGAAGTTTCATGGATTTTAGTGTCCCACAATGCAAATGAGTGACATTATGCTTGTTTTTTGGGGAGCTTAATGTGGCGTAATGAGTAAAAAAGTGGCCAAATGTTAATCAATTGCTGCATAATTTTGCACAACCCAAGATTTTCACTATCCAAGCCTATCCTAGAAGTTTCATGGATTTTGGAATTCCACAAGGGAAATGAGTGATATTAAGCTTGTTTTTTTGGGAGCTTAATGTGGCTTAACGTACAAAATTGAACTTAGATGTTAACCAATTTCCACCAAACTTACCACAATACATTAGTCTATTGATTCAAACATATTCTGAAAATTTCAGGAAATTTGATAAAACATACCAAAAGATATTCACATTTAACTATTTTTTTACAATCCAAAAACATTTAATGTGAGCAGCTTAATGTAAAAAGAGCTTAATGTACCAAAATTCACCTAAACATCGATCAATTGCCTTGAAACTTGGCACACACTCAGTTTGTCACTTTCCAAACCTATCCTAGAAGTTTCATGGTATTTGGTTTTCCACAAGGCAAATGAGTGACATTAAGCTTGTTTTTTAGGGAGCTTAATGTGGCTTAACGTACAAAATTGAACTTAGATCTTAACCAATTTCCCCCAAACTTCTCACAATATATTAATCTATCTATTCAAACATATTCTGAAAAATTCAGGAAATTTGATAAAACATACCAAAAGTTATTCGCATTTAACAATTTTTTTACAATCCTAAAACATTTAATGTGAGCAGCTTAATGTAAAAAGAGCTTAATGTACCAAAATTCCCCTAAACATCGATCAATTGCCTTGAAACTTGGCACAAACTCAGTTTTTCACTTTCCAAACCTATCCTAGAAGTTTCATGGATTTTGGTGTCCCACAATGCAAATGAGTGACATTATGCTTGTTTTTTGGGGAGCTTAATCTGGCGTAATGAGTATAAAAGTGGCCAAATGTTAATCAATTGCTGCATAATTTTGCACAACCCAAGATTTTCACTATCCAAACCTATCCTAGAAGTTTCATGGATTTTGGAATTCCACAAGGGAAATGAGTGACATTAAGCTTGTTTTTTTGGGGAGCTTAATGTGGCTTAACGTACAAAATTGAACTTAGATGTTAACCAATTTCCACCAAACTTACCACAATACATTAATCTATCAATTCAAACATATTCTGAAAATTTCAGGAAATTTGATAAAACATACCAAAAGTTATTCACATTTAACTATTATTTTACAATCCTAAAACATTTAATGTGAGCAGCTTAATGTAAAAAGAGCTTAATGTACCAAAATTCACCTAAACATCGATCAATTGCCTTGAAACTTGGCACAAACTCAGTTTGTCACTTTCCAAACCTATCATAGAAGTTTCATGGTATTTGGTTTCCCACAAGGCAAATGAGTGACATTAAGCTTGTTTTTTGGGGAGCTTAATGTGGCTTAACGTACAAAATTGAACTTAGATCTTAATTCATTTCCACCAAACTTCGCTCAATATATTAATCTATCTATTCAAACATATTCTGAAAATTTCAGGAAATTTGATAAAACATACCAAAAGTTATTTGCATTTAACAATTTTTTTACAATCCTAAAACATTTAATGTGAGCAGCTTAATGTAAAAAGAGCTTAATGTACCAAAATTAACCAAAACTTCAATCAATTGCCTTGAAACTTGGCACAAACTCAGTTTTTCACTTTCCAAACCTATCCTAGAAGTTTCATGGATTTTGGTGTCCCACAATGCAAATGAGTGACATTAAGCTTGTTTTTTGGGGAGCTTAATGTGGCGTAATGAGTAAAAAAGTGGCCAAATGTTAATCAATTGCTGCATAATTTTGCACAACCCAAGATTTCCACTATCCAAGCCTATCCTAGAAGTTTCATGGATTTTGGAATTCAACAAGGCAAATGAGTGATATTAAGCTTGTTTTTTGGGGAGCTTAATGTGGTTTGACGTACAAAATTGAACTTAGATGTTAACCAATTTCCCCCAAACTTACCACAATACATTAATCTATCCATTCAAACATATTCTGAAAATTTCAGGACATTTGATAAAATATACCAAAAGTTATTCACATTTAACTATTTTTTTACAATCCTAAAACATTTAATGTGAGCAGCTTAATGTAAAAAGAGCTTAATGTACCAAAATTCACCTAAACATCGATCAATTGCCTTGAAAGTTGGCACAAACTCAGGTTGTCACTTTCCAAACCTATCCTAGAAGTTTCATGGTATTTGGTTTCCCACAAGGCAAATGAGTGACATTAAGCTTGTTTTTTGGAGAGCTTAATGTGGCTTAACGTACAAAATTGAACTTAGATTTTAACCAATTTCCCTCAAACTTCCCATAATACATTAATCTATCTATTCAAACATATTCTGAAAATGTAAGGATATTTGATAAAACATAACAAAAGTTATTCACATTTAAATATGTTTTTAACAATCCTAAAACATTTCGGGGCCCATTTATTAAGCTCCGTATGGAGCTTGAGGGCCCATGTTTCTGTCGAACCTTCAGGCTTGCCAGAAACACCAGTTATGAAGCAGCGGTCTAAAGACCCCTGCTCCATAACCTGTCCGCCTGCTCTGAGGAAGCGGACAGACATCGCCGCATTTCAACCCAATCGAATACGATTAGGTTGATTGACAGTCACCTGCTAGCGGCCGATTGGCCGCAAATCTGCAGGGGGCAGCATTGCACCAGCAGTTCATAAGAGCTGCTGGTGCAATGCTGAATGTGGAGAGCGTATTGCTCTCCGCATTCAGCGATGTCTGTCGGTCATGATCCGCTGATCGGATCATGTCAGACAGACACATAATAAATAGGCCCCTTCATGTGAATGGCTTAACGCAAAAAAGAGCTTAATGTACCAAAATTTGCCTAAACATCAATCAATTGCCTTGAAACTTGGCACAAACTCAGTTTTTCACTTTCAAAACCTATCCAAGAAGTTTCATGGTATTTGGTTTCCAACAAGGCAAATAAGTGATATTAAGTTTGTTTTTTTGGGGAGCTTAATGTGGCTTAACGTACAAAATTGAACTTAGATGTTAACCAATTTCCCCCAAACTGCTCACAATACATTAATCTATCTATTCAAATATATTCTGAAAAATTTAGGACATTTGATAAAACAAAAGTTTTATAACCAAAAGTTATTTACATTAAACCATTTTTTTGCAATCCTAAAACATTTAGGGTCCAATTTATCAAAGCTTCAACTGATAATACGATGGAATCCACTTGAATCTCACGTCATATCTGATGCAAATGGAATCTGCCGTAATTATCAAAGTGTCAAGATCGTCAAATGTTGAAATGTGTGACATAATATACCCTCCCGCGATCTCAATCTGACGCAGATCGATGCTTGCGTCATCCCAGATATTTCAAATACACATTCGACTCTATATGACCCTTTTTCCAATTTACCAAACATTTAACAGGTACACTTGCGTCTATTCCAGCGCAGCATACCGATCGTTCAAACCGCTACCCTTGAGGCCGCGGATGCCATAGAAATCAATTGGAGTCTGAAAACACAGGAAGGTTATGTTCGATTTCTGCAAGACAATAAAGCATATTAGATAATAAAAGTAAATTATAAACTTTATTAAAATTCTATACTCTTTCTAAATCAAACAATATTATTGCTCCAAATTTGGTGCAAAGTAAAGCTTCAATTTTGATTCACTAGTAGATATAGGGATAAAAATGAAATACATTACTACTTATGGATTATGTTACATCTTTGGGGCCTAGTTATCAAGCCATCAACCTCAAATACGCTGGAATTCTGCAGCGTATTTGTGGCAAGGCTGATTCGCCTTAGTTATCAAAGGCTCGAGACCGGCAAAAGTAGAATTTTGTGACGTAAGCTTCGATCCGCCGGACTCGGTCCGACACAGATCGATTCTTACGTCACTCCAGATGTACCGCACACAAGGCGGCACAATCTCACTACTTTTGCTAGTTATCAAAAAACTAGCAGGTACGCTCGGCACGTTTACAGCCCAGCGTACCTGGTTTTCAAAGCGCCAGCCTGTAGGCGGCGGATCCCATAGGAATCAATGGGAGTCTGACCATAGCGAAAGTACAAGTTCGCTGCTGACAGACATCCCATTGATTCCTATGGGAGATGTCTGCACCTAACACCCTAATATGTACCCCGAGTCTAAACACCCCTAATCTGTCCCCCCTACACCGCCGCAAGTAAATAAAGTTATTACCCCCTAAACCGCCGCTCCCGGAGCCCACCGCAAGCTACTCTATACATATTAACCCCTAAACTGCCGCTCCCGGAGCCCACCGCAAGCTACTCTATACATATTAACCCCTAAACCGCCGCTCCCAGAGCCCACCGCCACCTACATTATACCTATTAACCCCTATCCTGCCCCCCCTATACTGCCGCCCTCTATAATAAAGTTATTACCCCCTAAACCGCCGCCTCCCGGAGCCCACCGCAACTATAATAAATGTATTAACCCCTAAACTGCCGCTCCCGGAGCCCACCGCCACCTACATTATACCTATTAACCCCTATCCTGCCCCCCTATACCGCCGCCCTCTATAATAACGTTATTAACCCCTAAACCTAAGTCTAACACTAACCCTAACGCCCCCCTAACTTAAATATTAATTAAATAAATCTAAATAATATTTCTATTATTAACTAAATTAATCCTATTTAAAACTAAATGCTTACCTGTAAAATAAACCCTAATATAGCTACAATATAAATAATAATTATATTGTAGCTATCTTAGGATTTATTTTTATTTTACAGGCAACTTTCAATTTATTTTAACTAGGTACAATAGCTATTAAATAGTTATTAACTATTTAATAGCTTACCTAGCTAAAATAAAGAGAAATTTACCTGTAAAATAAAAACCAACCTAAGTTACAATTACACCTAACACTACACTATACTTTAATAAATTATTTCTATTTAAAACTAAATACTTACCTGTAAAATAAACCCTAATATAGCTACAATATAAATAATAATTATATTGTAGCTATCTTAGGATTTATATTTATTTTACAGGTAACTTTGTATTTATTTTAGCTAGTTAGAATAGTTATTAAATAGTTATTAACTATTTAATAACTACCTAGCTAAAAGAAATACAAAATTACCTGTAAAATAAATGCTAACCTAAGTTACAATTAAACCTAATACTACACTATCATAAAATTAATTAAATAAACTACCTACAAATAACTACAATTAAATACAATTACATAAACTAACTAAAGTACAAAAAAATAAAAAAAGCTAAGTTACAGAAAATAAAAAAATAAGTTACAAACATTTTACAAACATTACAACAATTTTAAGCTACTTACACCTAATCTAAGCCCCCTAATAAAATAACAAACCCCCCAAAATAAAAAAATGCCCTACCCTATTCTAAATTAAATAAAGTTCAACGCTCTTTTACCTTACCAGCCCTTAAAAGGGCCATTTGTGGGGGCATGCCCCCAAAAGTTCAGCTCTTTTGCCTGTAAATGAAAAATACAAACCCCCCCAACATTAAAACCCACCACCCACATACCCCTAATCTAACCCAACCCCCCCTTACAAAAACCTAACACTAATCCCCTGAAGATCATCCTACCTTGAGTCGTCTTCACTCAGCCGAGCAGCGATGGAACCCAAGTGGACATCCGGACCGGCAGAAGTGATCATCCAAGGGGCGCTGAAGAAATCTTCCATCCGATGAAGTCATCATCCAGGCGGCGCTGAAGAAGTCTTCGATCCGGGCGATGTCATCTTCCAAGCCGGGTCTTGAATCTTCCTTCCGCCGCCGCGGAACATCCTTCTTCACCGACGGACTACGACGAATGAAGGCTCCTTTAAGGGACGTCATCCAAGATGGCGTCCCCTCAATTCCGATTGGCTGATAGGATTCTATCCGCCAATCGGAATTAAGGTACTAAAAATCTGATTGGCTGATGGAATCAGCCAATCAGATTCAAGTTCAATCCGATTGGCTGATCCAATCAGCCAATCAGATTGAGCTCGCATTCTATTGGCTGTTCCGATCAGCCAATAGAATGCGAGCTCAATCTGATTGGCTGATTGGATCAGCCAATCGGATTGAACTTGAATCTGATTGGCTGATTCCATCAGCCAATCAGATTTTTCCTACCTTAATTCCGATTGGCTGATAGAATCCTATCAGCCAATCGGAATTGAGGGGACGCCATCTTGGATGACGTCCCTTAAAGGAGCCTTCATTCGTCGTAGTCCGTCGGTGAAGAAGGATGTTCCGCGGCGGCGGAAGGAAGATTCAAGACCCGGCTTGGAAGATGACATCGCCCGGATCGAAGACTTCTTCAGCGCCGCCTGGATGATGACTTCATCGGATGGAAGATTTCTTCAGCGCCCCTTGGATGATCACTTCTGCCGGTCCGGATGTCCACTTGGGTTCCATCGCTGCTCGGCTGAGTAAAGACGACTCAAGGTAGGAAGATCTTCAGGGGATTAGTGTTAGGTTTTTGTAAGGGGGGTTTGGGTTAGATTAGGGGTATGTGGGTGGTGGGTTTTAATGTTGGGGGGGGTTTGTATTTTTCATTTACAGGCAAAAGAGCTGAACTTTTGGGGGCATGCCCCCACAAATGGCCCTTTTAAGGGCTGGTAAGGTAAAAGAGCGTTGAACTTTATTTAATTTAGAATAGGGTAGGGCATTTTTTTTATTTTGGGGGGGTTTGTTATTTTATTAGGGGGCTTAGATTAGGTGTAAGTAGCTTAAAATTGTTGTAATATTTGTAAAATGTTTGTAACTTATTTTTTTATTTTCTTCAACTTAGCTTTTTTTTATTTTTTGTACTTTAGTTAGTTTATGTAATTGTTTTTAATTGTAGTTATTTGTAGGTAGTTTATTTAATTAATTTAATGATAGTGTAGTATTAGGTTTAATTGTAACTTAGGTTAGCATTTATTTTACAGGTAATTTTGTATTTCTTTTAGCTAGGTAGTTATTAATATCTATTCTAACTAAATACAAAGTTAACTGTAAAATAAATATAAATCCTAAGATAGCTACAATGTAATTATTAATTACATTGTAGCTATCTTAGAGTTTATTTTACAGGTAAGTATTTAGTTTTAAATAGGAATAATTAGTATAGTGTAGTGTTAGGTGTAATTGTAACTTAGGTTAGTTTTTATTTTACAGGTAAATTTCTCTTTATTTTAGCTAGGTAAGCTATTAAATAGTTAATAACTATTTAATAGCTATTGTACCTAGTTAAAATAAATTGAAAGATGCCTGTAAAATAAAAATAAATCCTAAGATAGCTACAATATAATTATTATTTATATTGTAGCTATATTAGGGTTTATTTTACAGGTAAGTATTTAGTTTTAAATAGGATTAACTTAGTTTATAAGAGAAATATTATTTAGATGTATTTAATTAATATTTAAGTTAGGGGGGTGTTAGGGTTAGTGTTAGACTTAGGTTTAGGGGTTAATAATTTTATTACAGTGGCAGCGGTGTAGTGGGGGGCAGGATAGGGGTTAATGAATTTATTATAGGTGGCGATGGTGTAGGGGGGGCAGATTAGGGGTTAATAAATTTAATATAGGTTGCGGCGGGTTCAGGGAGCGGCGGTTTAGGGGTTAAACTATTTATTTAGTTGCGGCGAGGTGCGGGATCAGCAGGATAGGGGTTAATAATTTTATTATACAGGGCGACGGTATAGGGGGGGCAGGATAGGGGTTACTAGGTATAATGTAGGTGGCGGTGGGCTCCGGGAGCGGCGGTTTAGGGGTTAATACATTTATAAGAGTTGCGGCAGGGTCTAGGAGCGGCGGTTTAGGGGTTAATACATTTATAAGAGTTGCGGCAGGGTCTAGGAGCGGCGGTTTAGGGGTTAGTAACTTTATTGAGTTGCGGGAGGCTCCGGGGGCGCCGGTATAGGGGGTAGAACAGTACAGTTTAGTGTGGGTGCTTAGTGACAGGCTAGCAATAAAGCTGGGAAAAAGCGGAAGAGCAGCGAGATAGGATGAGTGATAACTGTCACAGTCCGCTGCTCATCGCCCCGCGGCTTTTTGACAGCTTTATTTGATAACTTAGGCGTATTTTTTCAGGTCCGCGGCTGCGAAGGTAGGCGAGCTTAGGCGGGCGTATTGGGCCGGCGAAGCCAGAAAAGTAGACGGCTTGATAACTACCCCCCTTTGTCTATTATTACAAAGCAAGAGGACAATATTATTGCTCCAAACTTGGTGCACTAGTAGATATAGAGATACAAATTAAATAACTACATAACATAATATAGCTAACCTCCTTTTTTATTTTTTTTGTTTTTTGGATAAATCTATAAACACCATGTTTAAGGCATGTAATACAAGTCCCACTCACCACTTCGCACCAAATTTGATGCAACACTTTTCGCACCAAATATGACGCAATACTCCTAGACAACCCACACATTTTTTCCCCACCACTTTTGATAGGGATATGCATAATCACATGATTTATGACATCAGCTAATCAAATTTAAATATACATTGTATAGTATCACTAACGAATAAAATTGCTTGATACTTGTGTCATTGATCACCCATCAGAACTTGTAAGTCCTATCTGTTACATTGTGTATTATACTTTGAAAGTATGTATATGTGTAATTAGTATTAAAGATAAACATTGATTCTGACATTAGGACACACAATGTAATATTTTAGACAATGATTTTAAAATTTGAATGATGTTTGATTCAATATAATCTTAAACTGATAGCTCAAAGGGATAGCCCACCTAACATTAAACTGTCATGATTCAGATACAGCAGAAATTAAAATCATCTCTTTACTGTCATGCTATTTTTAGTGTATTTCTTCCTTCTCTTGAATTTCATTTTCATTAAGAAATGTCATCTTATATGCCAGATGATTTTATAACACCTGTGTAGGGGTGGTTTTTAAAACTAGATTGCAATCCAGAGGGGTTACACAGGTACAGAGAGAAAACTGGCCCAGCTTTTAAAATATCCATTGATTGTAAATAAATACATATCATACCCTGATGACATGTTATATTTCTGACATAACACACACACTCACACACACATATATATATATATATATGCAAATTATGACACTTAGGGAAGTCTCCCTATGTGTGATGCGGGAATCCAGACATGCTCAGTGTGCCTAGAGGGATATGTCTGCACCTCACTGATGAGGCCCACAATAGGCCGAAACGTACGTCTGGGGTTTTGCTGTATCTCTCGTTCAGAGAGGGATTGCCTGGTATTTTGGGGCTGGGCTGTACTGTGAAGTCAGGATCAGACTGATATGCTTCAGGAAAGTTCTTCTCTGGGAAAGGCACATGTTGGGAAAAAAGAGGCTGCTTCTTGGGTGGTAACTAGCCATAGAACAAGCTATTATGCTATTGTTCGTTCTCAGGTTGAGCGCCTCTCTCAGGAAAAACCTGAATAACTGCAACATCGATGACTGTTAGTTAACAACAGTCCGATGCTTATCGCACCATACTTGACGCACGTGTTTTTGACGTGTTTTTTATAAATAAGAGCATTGTATGTGGATCCACGGCAGCGATGTCTGGCAAGCATATTGACGCCTGCGAACGCACTGAGATTGACGCTTTGATAAATAAGCCCCCATATGTTTTACAATTGTAAAAAAACTGTTAAATGTAAATAACTTTTGGTATGTTTTATCAAATGTCCTGAAAATTTTAGAATATGTTTGAATAGATAGATTAATGTATTGTGGGACGTTTGGGGGAAATTGGTTAAGATCTAAGATAAATTTTGTACGTTAAGCCACATTAAGCTCCCCAAAAAGAAAGCTTAATGTCACTCATTTGCCTTGTGGGACACCAAAATCCATGAAACTTCTAGGATAGGTTTGGAAAGTGAAACACTGAGTTTGTGCCAAGTTTCAAGGCAATTGATAGAAGTTTTGGTGAATTTTGGTACATTAATCTCTTTTTACATTAAGCTGCTCACATTAAATGTTTTAGGATTGTAAAAAAATTGTTAAATGCAAATAACTTTTGGTATGTTTTATCAAATTTCCTGAAATTTTCAGAATATGTTAGAATAGATAGATTAATATATTGTGAGAAGTTTGGGGGAAATTGGTTAAGATCTAAGTTCAATTTTGTACGTTAAGCCACATTAAGGCCTAGATTTGGAGTTTGGCGGTAGATGGGCTGTTAACGCTCCGCGGGCTTTTTTCTGGCCGCAGCATAAAATTAACTCTGGTATCGAGAGTTCAAAAAAATGCTGCGTTAGGCTCCAAAAAAGGAGCGTAGAGCATTTTTACCGCAAATGCAACTCTCGATACCAGAGTTGCTTACGGACGCGGCCAGCCTCAAAAACGTGCTTGTGCACGATTCTCCCATAGGAAACAATGGGGCTGTTTGAGCTGTAAAAAAACCTAACACCTGCAAAAAAGCAGCGTTCAGCTCCTAACGCAGCCCCATTGTTTCCTATGGGGAAACACTTCCTACGTCTGCACCTAACACTCTAACATGTACCCCGAGTCTAAACACCCCTAACCTTACACTTATTAACCCCTAATCTGCCGCCCCCACTATCGCTGACCCCTGCATATTTTTTTTAACCCCTAATCTTCCGCTCCGTACACCGCCGCAACCTACGTTATCCCTATGTACCCCTAATCTGCTGCCCCTAACACCGCCGACCCCTATATTATATTTATTAACCCCTAACCTGCCCCCCACAACGTCGCCGCCAGCTACCTACAATAATTAACCCCTAATCTGCCGACCGCAAAGCGCCGCCACCTACGTTATCCTTATGTACCCCTAATCTGCTGCCCCTAACACCGCCGACCCCTATATTATATTTATAAACCCCTAATCTGCCCCCCACAAAGTCGCCGACACCTGCCTACACTTATTAACCCCTAATCTGCCGAGCGGACCTGAGCGCTACTATAATAAAGTTATTAACCCCTAATCCGCCTCACTAACCCTATCATAAATAGTATTAACCCCTAATCTGCCCTCCCTAACATCGCCGACACCTAACTTAAATTATTAACCCCTAATCTGCCGACTGGAGCTCACCGCTATTCTAATAAATGTATTAACCCCTAAAGCTAAGTCTAACCCTAACACTAACACCCCCCTAAGTTAAATATAATTTAAATCTAACGAAATTAATTAACTCTAAATTATTCCTATTTAAAGCTAAATACTTACCTGTAAAATACATCCTAATATAGCTACAATATAAATTATAATTATATTATAGCTATTTTAGGATTAATATTTATTTTACAGGTAACTTGGTAATTATTTTAACCAGGTACAATAGCTATTAAATAGTTAAGAACTATTTAATAGTTACCTAGTTAAAATAATAACAAAATTACCTGTAAAATAAATCCTAACCTAAGTTATAATTAAACCTAACACTACCCTATCAATAAATTAATTAAATAAAATACCTACAATTACCTACAATTAACCTAACACTACACTATCAATAAATAAATTAAATACAATTTCTACAAATAACTACAATTACATAAACTAACTAAAGTACAAAAAATAAAAAAGAACTAAGTTACAAAAAATAAAAAAATATTTACAAACATAAGAAAAATATTACAACAATTTTAAACTAATTACACCTACTCTAAGCCCCCTAATAAAATAACAAAGACCCCCAAAATAAAAAATTCCCTACCCTATTCTAAATTAATAAATGTAAAAGCTCTTTTACCTTACCAGCCCTGAACAGGGCCCTTTGCGGGGCATGCCCCAAGAAAATCAGCTCTTTTGCCTGTAAAAAAAAACATACAATACCCCCCCCAACATTACAACCCACCACCCACATACCCCTAATCTAACCCAAACTCCCCTTAAATAAACCTAACACTAAGCCCCTGAAGATCTTCCTACCTTGTCTTCACCATCCAGGTATCACCGATCCGTCCTGGCATCCGGTGCTGAAGAGGTCCAGAAGAGGCTCCAAAGTCTTCCTCCTATCCGGCAAGAAGAGGACATCCGGACCGGCAAACATCTTCTCCAAGCGGCATCTTCGATCTTCTTCCATCCGGTGCGGAGCGGGTCCATCTTGAATCAGCCGACGCGGATCCATCCTCTTCTTCCGGCGTCTCCCGACGAATGACGGTTCCTTTAAGGGACGTTATCCAAGATGGCGTCCCTCGAATTCCGATTGGCTGATAGGATTCTATCAGCCAATCGGAATTAAGGTAGGAATATTCTGATTGGCTGATGGAATCAGCCAATCAGAATCAAGTTCAATCCGATTGGCTGATCCAATCAGCCAATCAGATTGAGCTCGCATTCTATTGGCTGTTCCGATCAGCCAATAGAATGCGAGCTCAATCTGATTGGCTGATTGGATCAGCCAATCGGATTGAACTTGATTCTGATTGGCTGATTCCATCAGCCAATCAGAATATTCCTACCTTAATTCCGATTGGCTGATAGAATCCTATCAGCCAATCGGAATGCGAGGGACGCCATCTTGGATGACGTCCCTTAAAGAAACCGTAATTCGTCGGGAGACGCCGGAAGAAGAGGATGGATCCGCGTCGGCTGATTCAAGATGGACCCGCTCTGCACCGGATGGAAGAAGATCGAAGATGCCGCTTGGAGAAGATGTTTGCCGGTCCGGATGTCCTCTTCTTGCCGGATAGGAGGAAGACTTTGGAGCCTCTTCTGGACCTCTTCAGCACCGGATGCCAGGACGGATCGGTGATACCTGGATGGTGAAGACAAGGTAGGAAGATCTTCAGGGGCTTAGTGTTAGGTTTATTTAAGGGGGGTTTGGGTTAGATTAGGGGTATGTGGGTGGTGGGTTGTAATGTTGGGGGGGGGTATTGTATGTTTTTTTTTACAGGCAAAAGAGCTTTTTTTCTTGGGGCATGCCCCGCAAAGGGCCCTTTTCAGGGCTGGTAAGGTAAAAGAGCTTTTACATTTATTAATTTAGAATAGGGTAGGGAATTTTTTATTTTGGGGGTCTTTGTTATTTTATTAGGGGGCTTAGAGTAGGTGTAATTAGTTTAAAATTGTTGTAATATTTTTCTTATGTTTGTAAATATTTTTTTATTTTTTGTAACTTAGTTCTTTTTTATTTTTTGTACTTTAGTTAGTTTATGTAATTGTAGTTATTTGTAGAAATTGTATTTAATTTATTTATTGATAGTGTAGTGTTAGGTTAATTGTAGGTAATTGTAGGTATTTTATTTAATTAATTTATTGATAGGGTAGTGTTAGGTTTAATTATAACATAGGTTAGGATTTATTTTACAGGTAATTTTGTTATTATTTTAACTAGGTAACTATTAAATAGTTCTTAACTATTTAATAGCTATTGTACCTGGTTAAAATAATTACCAAGTTGCCTGTAAAATAAATATTAATCCTAAAATAGCTACAATATAATTATAATTTATATTGTAGCTATATTAGGATGTATTTTACAGGTAAGTATTTAGCTTTAAATAGGAATAATTTATTTAATAAGAGATAATTAATTTCGTTAGATTTAAATTATATTTAATTTAGGGGGGTGTTAGTATTAGGGTTAGACTTAGCTTTAGGGGTTAATACATTTATTAGAATAGCGGCTAGATTCGGTCGGCAGATTAGGGGTTAATAATTGAAGTTAGGTGTTGGCGATGTTAGGGAGGGCAGATTAGGGGTTAATACTATTTATGATAGGGTTAGTGAGGTGGATTAGGGGTTAATAACTTTATTATAGTAGCACTCAGGTCCGCTCGGCAGATTAGGGGTTAATAAGTGTAGGAAGGTGTCGGCGACGTTGTGGGGGGCAGATTAGGGGTTAATAAATATAATATAGGGGTCGGCGGTGTTAGGGGCAGCAGATTAGGGGTACATAAGGATAACGTAGGTGGCGGCGCTTTGCAGTCGGCAGATTAGGGGTTAATTATTGTAGGTAGGTGGCGGCGACGTTGTGGGGGGCAGGTTAGGGGTTAATAAATATAATACAGGGGTCGGCGGGGTTAGGGGCAGCAGATTAGGGGTACATAAGTATAACGTAGGTGGCGGTCGGCAGATTAGGGGTTAAAAAATTTTAATCGAGTGGCGGCGATGTGGGGGGACCTCGGTTTAGGGGTACATAGGTAGTTTATGGGTGTTAGTGTACTTTAGGGTACAGTAGTTAAGAGCTTTATAAACCGTCGTTAGCCCAGAAAGCTCTTAACTCCTGCTATTTTCCGGCGGCTGGAGTTTTGTCGTTAGAGCTCTAACGCTGACTTCAGAAACGACTCTAAATACCGGCGTTAGAAAGATCCCATTGAAAAGATAGGATACGCAATTGACGTAAGGGGATCTGCGGTATGGAAAAGTTGCGGCTGAAAAGTGAGCGTTAGACCCTATTTTGAGTGACTCCAAATACCGGCGGTAGCCTAAAACCAGCGTTAGGTGCCTCTAACGCTGGTTTTCACGGCTATCGCCGAACTCTAAATCTAGGCCTAAGCTCCCCAAAAAACAAGCTTAATGTCACTCATTTGCCTTGTGGGAAACCAAATACCATGAAACTTCTAGGATAGGTTTGGAAAGTGACAAACTGAGTTTGTGCCAAGTTTCAAGGCAATTGATCGATGTTTAGGTGAATTTTGGTACATTAATCTCTTTTTACATTAAGCTGCTCGCATTAAATGTTTTAGGATTGTAAAAAAATAGTTAAATGTGAATAACTTTTGGTATGTTTTATCAAATGTTCTGACATTTTCAGAATATGTTTGAATCGATAGATTAATGTATTGTGGTAAGTTTGGTGGAAATTGGTTAACATCTAAGTTCAATTTTGTACGTTAAGCCACATTAAGCTCCCCAAAAAACAAGCTTAATGTCACTCATTTCCTTGGATAGTGAAAATCTTGGGTTGTGCAAAATTATGCAGCAATTTATTAACATTTGGCCACTTTTTTACTCATTATGCCACATTAAGCTCCTCAAAAAACAAGCTTAATGTCACTCATTTGCATTGTGGGACACCAAAATCCATGAAACTTCTAGGATAGGTTTGGAAAGTGAAAAACGGAGTTTGTGCCAAGTTTCAAGGCAATTGATTGAAGTTTTGGTGAATTTTGGTACATTAAGCTCTTTTTACATTAAGCTGCTCACATTAAATGTTTTAGGATTGTAAAAAAATAGTTAAATGTGAATAACTTTTGTTATGTTTTATCAAATTTCCTGAAATTTTCAGAATATGTTTGAATAGATAGATTAATATATTGTGAGAAGTTTGGGGGAAATTGGTTAAGATCTAAGTTCAATTTTGTACGTTAAGCCACATTAAGCTCCCCTAAAAACAAGCTTAATGTCACTCATTTGCCTTGTGGAAAACCAAATACCATGAAACTTCTAGGATAGGTTTGGAAAGTGACAAACTGAGTTTGTGCCAAGTTTCAAGGCAATTGATCGATGTTTAGGTGAATTTTGGTACATTAAGCTCTTTTTACATTAAGCTGCTCACATTAAATGTTTTAGGATTGTAAAAAAATAGTTAAATGTGAATAACTTTTGGTATGTTTTATCAAATGTTCTGAAATTTTCAGAATATGTTTGAATCCATAGATTAATGTATTGTGGTAAGTTTGGTGGAAATTGGTTAACATCTAAGTTCAATTTTGTACGTTAAGCCACATTAAGCTCCCCAAAAAACAAGCTTAATGTCATTCATTTCCCTTGTGGAATTCCAAAATCCATGAAACTTCTAGGATAGGTTTGGATAGTGAAAATCTTGGGTTGTGCAAAATTATGCAGCAATTGATTAACATTTGGCCACTTTTATACTCATTACGCCACATTAAGCTCCCCAAAAAACAAGCATAATGTCACTCATTTCCCTTGTGGAATTCCAAAATCCATGAAACTTCTAGGATAGGCTTGGATAGTGAAAATCTTGGGTTGTGCAAAATTATGCAGCAATTGATTAATAACATTTGGTCACTTTTTTACTCATTAAGCTACATTAAGCCATTTTCACATTAAATGTTTTAGGATGTCCCCCATTTACTATGTATACCGTAGACGTCATTTTTCTTTGCATTTAATTTGGTGACATTTTCATACATTATATTTCTGCAAACTGCAAAGTTATTTTCTAAAAATGCTTACTCTGTTGAAAAACTAACAGATATAATTTGTGTGGGTGCCTCACAGAAAAAAAAGTAACATTTTATGCGTAAATGCAAAAAAAGACCAAACAACTAAATTCACTGCATGTTGATGTGAAAATAACAGCAGGGAAAGGGTTAACAAGCAAGATTTATGATGTAATGCCTCATTTCTAACCGTAAATGTTCAAATTATTGCATCCTCCTAAATTAAAGGAAACAATAACTATTTGCCACAATTAATAGTCATTTTTTAACATTCACATTTGTTTTAAATTGCTTGTTTATGTGCGCATGTTAAACGCTCACTGAAACTGTCTGTTACAAAATGTTTCCAAGCACGAAATGCACAAATTTGTAAGTCCGTTTCTGTCTGACTTGTTGCTATGGTCTTGCTACACACTACTGCTCTGTTTGCACCTTTTAATGTTCAAATAATGACGAATGGTTTTAATTCTACCCAGTAACCAAGGCCTGTATTCTATAGAGGGTCCGTGTTGTTTGTTTTCTATCTGTAGTTAGATGTTCATCTTTTGCTTAAATAACTGACTGTAAGATATTTAAGGGGTTATTAAATCCCCAAATTTTCTTTTGTCATTCAGGACCTAGGATTTTTTTCTAGACCTTCTATTGTAATATATCTGCTTCTCATAAAAAACACTGAATAATGACATCAACTCGTTGCAAGATAAAATTTGTTTTTCTCATTTTTTTTCAGGGGCCTACTCACATTGATAAGATTTTGTAGATCATCTCGCATTATCAGAGAGCTTTAGATCATCAGACCCTCAGACAGAGCTCACAATTTTTTTTAAAAGTTTCCAATTTACTTCTAAATTTGCTTAGTTCTCATGATATTCTTTGTTGAAGAGATACGTAGGTAGGAAATAGTTCTGCCATCTAGTGCAAATAGATAACATTCTTATAATACTGCTGCCAATATAGTGCTCCAGATATGGGCCAGCTCCTAAGTTTACATTCCTACTTTTCAACAAAAGCTTCCAAGAGAACAAATAAAATTTGATGATAGAAGTATATTAGAAAGTTGTTTAAAGCTGCATGCTCTATATGAATCATGAAAGAATAATTTTGGGTTTCATGTCCCTTTAAATGACCTGGATCTATCAACAAAATTCCAATCCTTGCAGGATTTTTCAAAAGAACATTTCAAGTACAGAGAATCAAAGTACAACTAAAGGAAACAATCTCTGATAGTACATAGTAATAATAAAGATCAAAGCTTTTTTTACTAGTAATCAGCAAAAAAATCCAGAGCCTTATTTTAATGGCGATTTAGAAATTAACAGCAGAAGGGAGGTTAAATGCAGTGAATGTTTAGCAGTTAATAGCGGTGGTTTAGGAGTTAATAGGGGTGTGTCTCTTAGGGGTTAAAATCTTCATTGGGGTAGAGGAATTAGCAGCTAGGGAAGTTTTTACGGTGTGACAGAGGGATAATAGTAAGGCGGTATAGTGCAGGGGTGATAGAGGTTTAGGCCTAGATTTAGAGTTCGGCGGTAGCCGTCAAAACCAGCGTTAGAGGCTCCTAACGCTGGTTTTGGGCGCCCGCTGGTATTTGGAGTCAGTGATTAAAGGGTCTAACGCTCACTTTTCAGCCGCGACTTTTCCATACCGCAGATCCCCCTACGCCATTTGCGTAGCCTATCTTTTCAATGGGATCTTCCTAACGCCGGTATTTAGAGTCGTTTCTGAAGTGAGCGTTAGAGCTCTAACGACAAGATTCCAGCCGCCTGAAAATAGCAGGAGTTAAGAGCTTTCTGGCTAACGCCGGTTTATAAAGCTCTTAACTACTGTACCCTAAAGTACACTAACACCCATAAACTACCTATGTACCCCTAAACCGAGGTCCCCCCACATCGCCGCCACTCGATTAAAATTTTTAACCCCTAATCTGCCGACCGCCACCTACGTTATACTTATGTACCCCTAATCTGCTGCCCCTAACACCGCCGACCCCTGTATTATATCTATTAACCCCTAACTTGCCCCCCACAACGTCGCCGCAAGCTACTTAAAATAATTAACCCCTAATCTTCCGACCGCAAATCGCCGCCACCTACGTTATCCCTATGTACCCCTAATCTGCTACCCCTAACATCGCCGACCCCTATGTTATATTTATTAACCCCTAATCTGCCCCCCACAACGTCGCCGACACCTACCTACACTTATTAACCCCTAATCTGCCGAGCGGACCTGAGCGCTACTATAATAAAGTTATTAACCCCTAATCCGCCTCACTAACCCTATCATAAATAGTATTAACCCCTAATCTGCCCTCCCTAACATCGCCGACACCTACCTTCAATTATTAACCCCTAATCTGCCGACCGGAGCTCACCGCTATTCTAATAAATGTATTAACCCCTAAAGCTAAGTCTAACCCTAACACTAACACCCCCCTAAGTTAAATATAATTTTTATCTAACGAAATAAATTAACTCTTATTAAATAAATAATTCCTATTTAAAGCTAAATACTTACCTGTAAAATACATCCTAATATAGCTACAATATAAATTATAATTATATTATAGCTATTTTAGGATTAATATTTATTTTACAGGCAACTTTGTAATTATTTTAACCAGGTACAATAGCTATTAAATAGTTAAGAACTATTTAATAGTTACCTAGTTAAAATAATTACAAATTTACCTGTAAAATAAATCCTAACCTAAGATATAATTAAACCTAACACTACCCTATCAATAAAATAATTAAATAAACTACCTACAATTACCTACAATTAACCTAACACTACACTATCAATAAATTAATTAAACACAATTGCTACAAATAAATACAATTAAATAAACTATCTAAAGTACAAAAAATAAAAAAGAACTAAGTTACAGAAAATAATAAAATATTTACAAACATAAGAAAAATATTACAACAATTTTAAACTAATTACACCTACTCTAAGCCCCCTAATAAAATAACAAAGCCCCCCAAAATAAAAAATTCCCTACCCTATTCTAAAATACAAATATTACAAGCTCTTTTACCTTACCAGCCCTGAACAGGGCCCTTTGCGGGGCATGCCCCAAGAATTTCAGCTCTTTTGCCTGTAAAAAAAAACATACAATACCCCCCCCCCAACATTACAACCCACCACCCACATACCCCTAATCTAACCCAAACCCCCCTTAAATAAACCTAACACTACCCCCCTGATGATCTTCCTACCTTGTCTTCACCATGCCAGGTTCACCGATCCGTCCTGGCTCCAAGATCTTCATCCACCCCAAGCGGGGGCTAGACATCCACTGAAGAAGTCCAGAAGAGGGTCCAAAGTCTTCCTCCTATCCGGCAAGAAGAGGACATCCGGACCGGCAAACATCTTCTCCAAGCGGCATCTTCTATGTTCTTCCATCCGATGACGACCGGCTCCATCTTGAAGACCTCCAGCGCGGATCCATCCTCTTCTTCCGACGACTAGACGACGAATGACGGTTCCTTTAAGGGACGTCATCCAAGATGGCGTCCCTCGAATTCCGATTGGCTGATAGGATTCTATCAGCCAATCGGAATTAAGGTAGGAATTTTCTGATTGGCTGATGGAATCAGCCAATCAGAATATAGTTCAATCCGATTGGCTGATCCAATCAGCCAATCAGATTGAGCTCGCATTCTATTGGCTGTTCCGATCAGCCAATAGAATGCGAGCTCAATCTGATTGGCTGATTGGATCAGCCAATCGGATTGAACTATATTCTGATTGGCTGATTCCATCAGCCAATCAGAAAATTCCTACCTTAATTCCGATTGGCTGATAGAATCCTATCAGCCAATCGGAATTCGAGGGACGCCATCTTGGATGACGTCCCTTAAAGGAACCGTCATTCGTCGTCTAGTCGTCGGAAGAAGAGGATGGATCCGCGCTGGAGGTCTTCAAGATGGAGCCGGTCGTCATCGGATGGAAGAACATAGAAGATGCCGCTTGGAGAAGATGTTTGCCGGTCCGGATGTCCTCTTCTTGCCGGATAGGAGGAAGACTTTGGACCCTCTTCTGGACTTCTTCAGTGGATGTCTAGCCCCCGCTTGGGGTGGATGAAGATCTTGGAGCCAGGACGGATCGGTGAACCTGGCATGGTGAAGACAAGGTAGGAAGATCATCAGGGGGGTAGTGTTAGGTTTATTTAAGGGGGGTTTGGGTTAGATTAGGGGTATGTGGGTGGTGGGTTGTAATGTTGGGGGGGGGGTATTGTATGTTTTTTTTTACAGGCAAAAGAGCTGAAATTCTTGGGGCATGCCCCGCAAAGGGCCCTGTTCAGGGCTGGTAAGGTAAAAGAGCTTGTAATATTTGTATTTTAGAATAGGGTAGGGAATTTTTTATTTTGGGGGGCTTTGTTATTTTATTAGGGGGCTTAGAGTAGGTGTAATTAGTTTAAAATTGTTGTAATATTTTTCTTATGTTTGTAAATATTTTATTATTTTCTGTAACTTAGTTCTTTTTTATTTTTTGTACTTTAGATAGTTTATTTAATTGTATTTATTTGTAGCAATTGTGTTTAATTAATTTATTGATAGTGTAGTGTTAGGTTAATTGTAGGTAATTGTAGGTAATTTATTTAATTATTTTATTGATAGGGTAGTGTTAGGTTTAATTATATCTTAGGTTAGGATTTATTTTACAGGTAAATTTGTAATTATTTTAACTAGGTAACTATTAAATAGTTCTTAACTATTTAATAGCTATTGTACCTGGTTAAAATAATTACAAAGTTGCCTGTAAAATAAATATTAATCCTAAAATAGCTATAATATAATTATAATTTATATTGTAGCTATATTAGGATTTATTTTACAGGTAAGTATTTAGCTTTAAATAGGAATTATTTATTTAATAAGAGTTAATTTATTTCGTTAGATAAAAATTATATTTAACTTAGGGGGGTGTTAGTGTTAGGGTTAGACTTAGCTTTAGGGGTTAATACATTTATTAGAATAGCGGTGAGCTCCGGTCGGCAGATTAGGGGTTAATAATTGAAGGTAGGTGTCGGCGATGTTAGGGAGGGCAGATTAGGGGTTAATACTATTTATGATAGGGTTAGTGAGGCGGATTAGGGGTTAATAACTTTATTATAGTAGCGCTCAGGTCCGCTCGGCAGATTAGGGGTTAATAAGTGTAGGTAGGTGTCGGCGACGTTGTGGGGGGCAGATTAGGGGTTAATAAATATAACATAGGGGTCGGCGATGTTAGGGCAGCAGATTAGGGGTACATAGGGATAACGTAGGTGGCGGCGGTTTACGGAGCGGCAGATTAGGGGTTAAAAGTGTAATGCAGGGGTCAGCGATAGCGGGGGCGGCAGATTAGGGGTTAATAAGTGTAAGGTTAGGGGTGTTTAGACTCGGGGTACATGTTAGGGTGTTAGGTGCAGACGTAGGAAGTGTTTCCCCATAGGAAACAATGGGGCTGCGTTAGGAGCTGAACGCTGCTTTTTTGCAGGTGTTAGGTTTTTTTTCAGCTCAAACAGCCCCATTGTTTCCTATGGGAGAATCGTGCACGAGCACGTTTTTGATGCCGGCCGCGTCCGTAAGCAACTCTGGTATCGAGAGTTGCATTTGCGGTAAAAATGCTCTACGCTCCTTTTTTGGAGCCTAACGCAGCATTTGTTTGAACTCTCGATACCAGAGTTAAATTTATGGTGCGGCCAGAAAAAAACCCGCGGAGCGTTAACAGCCCTTTTACCGCCGAACTCTAAATCTAGGCCTTAGGGTTTAATAGCGAGGACAGTTATAATTTATTGCGGAAGGGGATCATGTACTATTTGTTTGCGTGGGGGCTATACATTGTGCTAGTCTGGCCTCCTGTAACTCATATTGGTCTCTTTTGATTGACATCTCTCATTTTTTTTTGTTTTTTTAAGGCTTTCTTAAGCACAGTTTTGAGCATGATCCGTTAACATGAATAAACTTGATAATTCCCTGATTTGAAAAGTGCTGAACATCAAAATCAAAAAAATGAATTGTTACAACCAAGTGCCCTGATGTTTTCAAAATGAAATTATGGAAAATTTTATGAATCTGTTAATTGTACACTTCAAACACATTAACAAATTATGAACAACAATTATGCTTATAGCAAGCCTGATAAAATGATTTTATTATAGTTTTCTGAATGTTTACTCAATTTCAATGAAATAGACTGACCTCTTGCTAAGCATTTATCTTACTTATACAGAAATGAAAAATAACAAAAAGGAACCAGCAACTGCTGTTCATATTACATAACTTACGCCTATGGAACAGCTCATAAGGAGAACCCATGAAAAACCACCTCTAAAGGTCGATATCATTTGACTTATAAAAAAGGAATAAGCCAAGATAATGGGATATAGTTTGTAAAACTAATTTTTTATTAAATGGGCTCCATTTATCAAGCAACAGTTGCTGCTTCAAAGGCCCATCATTTCAGGCTCGTCTACTACTACTCCTTAGCCTGTCCACCACCTTAAAGGTGACAGATTTAAATAATCCTGATTCAATACGATCAGGATGAGTGACAGCCCCTGCTAGCGGCCGATTGGCTACCAGTGAGCAGCGGCAGCATTTCTGGTGAAATGCTTGTGCAATGATAAATGCAGACAGTGATTTGCTACAGTGATAAATGGAGCACTATGCATTGAGTTTTATGCCCCCAAAATAATTTGTTCAGCAGTTGCACCACTTTTTTAAAGATGTGCAAAGCCAAATAAGCCTGGGGGCGCCCTGTGGACTGCCACACATAATATTGTCAGTCAAGGCATGCTCTATTATGTCATATCAGCTTCTATTACTTTGCTATTGACTGGAAGTTGCCAAACATTGAGTGGCTTGAAAGTGATGGCTTATGACCCCTAATTAATAGTGGGAGTATCATAATGCCATGACTGCCACTTTGTTTTTTGCCGCATCACTTTTGTGAGACATACTAGTGTACCATGCCATTTTTCTTGCCTTTGCCATGTTATGTCATGTTTGGGGCATTTGCTGCAGTGCATCATTTTAAATTGTTGGGGTCAACTACCTTATTTGATGTGATTTTTTATTTAAAGAATGCCCTTTTCATCTTGCCAATTTATGATTTGTCTTCAATTTGTTGAGTGCGTTTCGGAATTGATCTTGATGTTGATGATCTTGGCTTTGATAACTGACTGCTATCTCTTCTGGACCTCTGGCTGCTATACCAGTTGGTGACCAATGACTGTTCCTGTTTCTGGCTTGTCTTATACCCGTGGTACCATGCTGAGTCTGGACTGAACTTTGTTACTAAACCTTTACCGGTATCTTGATGTTATTTGCCTTGCCTTTAGAACTGTTCTTGCTAATTCTGTTAATGACCCTTGGCCTGTTCCTCACCTCACCTGACCAGTAATTACTTTACTGGACATCTAGAATGCTTTCTCTTGGTGTGAGTTTGCCTCCAATTACCCAGGTACTATTTTATTGTTATTACGGTTGTGTTATGGAGATTGTGATACTATAAACAGGCCATGTATGGATACTAATGAGGTAACAAAGGTTGAAACCTATCAAGGGAAGATGGTAGCTGCTCAATTAGCACAACTACAACCTTTAGGCTATTCCAACATCAGTTTCTACATTTACTACCTCTACCATGCCAAATACTTCAACTTCATACATACAACTCTAGTCACAGTTTGCCATTCCTAAGATATTGCTGCCTGATACAATCTCCTGACAGGATTCTTTAATCATTTTTGTAAGGATCCTTTGATTTTCCACTTATCTCAGTCTAAAGTTACTTTCATGATTTCCTTATTGAAAAGCAAATGTCATCTTTTTTTTGTTAACAAGCTCAATCATCTTCAATAAGTTTAGTTTTAGTGAGGAATGACAAAATCCCTATGCTGACAGAAATTGAGCATCCTATTTTTTCAAGGGAAATAACATACAACATTTCTCATCAGCAACATAATCTAGACCACCTTTTGCCTCAATAATTCTTACTAAAATAAACCTCCATGGTATTAACCCTAACCGCATATGACACTGATGAAATACCCAGATAAAGCTAATGCAATAAACCTTAACCAATGCCACATTTAACCCTTAAATAACTAGATATCTAATAACCCTCATATGCCTGTGCCCTAACTGCTTCGAATTTTTAACTTCCTGGAGCCCCTTAAACAATATTAATATTAAACCATAACCCACCAACCAGCACACATTCTCCCCATTACCTATGACCCACAGAGTAGATAAGGTTCCTACCTTGAATGACCTCTACACATCACAGTTGCAAACCTAGCACCTGAGAGACCCCTTTCTGCAATTTCCCAATTTGAAAAATCTCCAGCATTTTAAAGAAGCTTAACACCTCAAAAATCCTAACATCTATATAAAAGGAATAACTAAAACAAAATCTCAGGTTCTACCCCACTGCAGATTGGTCCTTCTTTAATTCTCATAGCACCAATGTCCTACTCTGGTAAAGGGTACAACATAGTTTTAGCCTCTTCAGTTTATGGTCTTTTAAGATGTTAGGTTTATTTATGATAATTATTTTATGGAGGGGGACTTTGCATTTGGGAGTCACCAAAGTATGACTTCTTAAATGATGCCTCATTTGGGTGATGGATTTATTTAAGATGAAAATAGTTTTTATTTTTTTTTTATTTCTCATTTTAAAAGTTTTATTGAAATAACTTGAAGGTTTACAACATGAGGTCATTACAGGATAAACAATGTGAATGAGTGTACAATTACATAATAATTGAATACATATATAATTGAAATTCTTAGATTCACAGTCTTGCAAACAATGTATGAGTCACAGATGCAGTAGTAGCTATATTAGGAGATGACTATGTCCAGCGACATTACTGTTAAATGCATAGAAAAAGCTGATTATCCACATAAATATTCCTCCCAAAGAAATAAGATGTTATGATATTGGTTTATACGTTTAGTGTGTACATAATGGTATTTTTCTAGTGCATGTGTCACTATAGATTTCCATGAGTTTATAGATGGGAGATTATTTGTTTTCCAGTGTAGTGGAATTTGTCTTTTGGCAGAGTTTATCATGATGGTTAAGAGTGTCAGTCTCAATTTGCATTTTATCTTAGGGAACTTATTGAAAAGAAAAAACCAAGGGTCAAAAGTTAAAGTCATGGAGAGGGCTGCTTCAATTTCTGGTTTGATTGAGAGCCAATATGATTTAGATGAAAATAGATTTATAGAGGGGGCCTTTGCATTTGTGAGTCATTGAGGTGATGCCTCACTTGGGTGATAAAGATAGCTGCGAAATGAGTAGGTGATACCTCCTAGAGAAGGTAAGACATGTGAAACTGTCATGTGTGGGGTGGTATTAAGTACTAGTGGAATCAGTACTTGAGTGATGGATGACTCATGTAGTTTTGGGTTTATTGCAGTGGTAAACTCATTAGGTAAAAGGTGGTCTGAGCTGGTATCAGATTATCTACTCATATGAGGAATAATACTGGTGCCTATATATATAGTTGCCAGTTCTCTAATGCCACATCATATGGTTATGACCACCATCTGAAATAAGACGGTATAATTTAATGGAATAAAAATCATGCACTGCTACAAAATAATTTAATTGATGATTGTGATACAGCCTCAAAAGGGAATGATGTTAAATATTGATTGAATTATATTTACTTTTGGCTTAATTTTTTAAATTCCTGTTCAATGTTTTTAAATCATATTGTCCTTAGTCCCATATATGTGTAAAATATTGTCTGTATAACTAGCAGTTAATAATAATTGTTTTATTGATTACTCTTAGTGCTTTATCAAGAGTAACATTGTTATTGTAGCCCTGAACAACATTTTTGGCAAAAGAATAGAGGTCAATGATCTTAGAAAGTAAGTTTACATAATGAGCAAATTAACTTCTGAAATTGTTTAAGATACAGATCTTTGAACTAATTTTATTTTGTTTGTTTCACTAAACATTTGTTTTGAACTTGTCCATTAGAAGAAACATTCCTTACTTCAAAACCACCAATATTTTTTGTTTAGACAATTTGATGCTAGCGTTCAGTTTGCTCACTTAGCAAACTATGGTGTCTATTCCAATTTGTTTAAAGAGCTGTCTCAAATGCTTTGTGCTGGTTCTCCCAGGATGTTCAAATTGAGGGATGTTCAAATCTCTCAGATAACCCAGTTATATATGATTCTCAGTGAAAATCCATAAGATACTTTTGAATTGATTCCCCCTCAAAATCCAATCCATAATCTACCTTTTGTACAGGATGTGCTTAATCCCACCCCTTTTGGCTTTTTTTTAATACAAATCTTTTTGCATTCTTGCACAAACTTAGTTCACACACATTATTAATATTTATTTAAAAAAATCAAAAAAATATAAATGTAATCAGACTTATAAACTATAAAACGTGTCAGTTTGAGTTAGAAACATAATGATTAAAGCCACCACATTAAGAAGTCAGCCCACACATGTGAAATGAGTTATATAATTGTTTGAAACAATAAAATATTTGCAAGCCTGTTTTATTAGGGTAAAGTTGTCTTGGTGGATAGAATGAGAACTATCTCAGAAACTTTACACACTCGAACAGGGGGCCAAGTCTCTCTGTTTTAAAGCTGACATGTTGCCTCATTTTTCTTATTCTTCCATTCTTTTCTTTATCTATTTTCAAGTTTTCATTTGTGCGTATGTTAGAATTGACTTTTCAAAATCTGCTTATTAATGTTTAACTCACATGTATACTGCACTGAGATTGTGTGTTGTTGTGGATAAGTTTTATAGACATTTTTGTGATGCTGGTATCTTTAAAAGTGAAACCCATTCTCTGGGGAGAAATTTTACGGCTAGATTACGAGTTTTGCGTTAAGCTGAAAAAGCAGCGTTAACAGGTCCTACCGCTGCTTTTCACTACCGCTGCTATTACGAGTCTTGCAGGTTTAGGGGCACCGCACACTTTTTTGGCCTTACCGCAAACCTACTTACGTAAACTTCGTAAACCCTTTTTTCTATGGGACTTCCATAGCACTGGTATTACGAGTCTGTCCTGCAAGGCCAAAAAGTGAGCAGTACACCCTCTACCGACAAGATTCCTAATGCATTCTAAAGTCAGTAGTTATGAGTTTTACACTACAACGTCGTAGCATAAAACTCATAACTAAAGTGCTAAGAAGTACACTAACACCCATAAACTACCTATTAACCCCTAAACCGAGGCCCTCCCGCATCGCAAACACTATAATAAATGTATTAACCCCTAACCTGCCGCTCTGGACATCGCCGCTCCTAGAATAAACATATTAACCCCTAAACCGCCGCACTTCCGCCTTGCAAACACTAGTTAAATATTATTAACCCCTAATCTGCTGCCCCTAACATCGCCGCTACCTACATTATACTTATTAACCCTTAATCTTCCGCCCTCAACGTCGCCGCCACTATATTAAATGTATTAACCACTAAATCTAAGTCTAACCCTAACACCCCCTAACTTAAATATAATTTAAATAAATCTAAAGAAAATTACTATAATTAACTAAATTATTTATATTTAAAACTAAATACTTACCCATAAAATAAACCCTTAACTAGCTACAATATAACTAATAGTTACATTGTAGCTAGCTTAGGGTTTATTTTTATTTTACAGGCAAATTTGTATTTATTTTTACTAGGTAGAATAGTTAGTAAATAGTTATTAACTATTTAATAACTACCTAGCTAAAATAAATATAAATTGACCTGTAAAATAAAACCTAACCTAAGTTACACTAACACCTAACACTACACTACAATTAAATAAATTAACTAAATTAAATACAATTAAATAAATTAACTAAATTAAATATGATTAAATAAATTAAATTAGTTAAATCACAAAAACAAACACTAAATTACAGAAAATAAAAAACAAATTACAGATCTTTAAACTAATTACACTAATTAACTAATTAATTAATCTAATAGCCCTATCAAAATAAAAAAATCCCCCCCAAAATAAAAAAAAACCCTAGCCTAAACTAAACTATCAATAGCCCTTTAAAGGGCCTTTTGCGGGGCATTGCCCCAAAGTAATCAGCTCTTTTACCTGTAGAAAAAAATACAAACAACCCCCCAACAGTAAAACCCACCACCCACACAACCAACCCCTCAAATAAAATACTAACTAAAAAAACTTAAGCTACCCATTGCCATGAAAAGGGCATTTGGATGGGCATTGCCCTTAAAAGGGCATTTGGCTCTTTTGCAGGCCCAAACTCTAATCTAAAAATAAACCCATCCAATACACCCTTAATAAAATCCTAACACTAACCCCCGAAGATTCACTTACCGGGAGAAGTCTTCATCCAAGCGGCAAGATGTCCTCAACGAAGCTGGCAGAAGTGGTCCTCCAGGTGGGTAGAAGTGGTCCTCCAGATGGGCAGAAGTCTTCATCCAGACGGCATCTTCCATCTTCATCCTTCCAGCGCGGAGCGGGTCCATCTTCAAGACATCCGGTGCGGAGCATCCTCTTCAAACAACGTCTTCTTCTGAATGAATATCTCTTTAACTGACGTCATCCAAGATGGCGTCCCTTAGATTGCGATTGGCTGATAGAGTTCTGTCAGCCAATCGGAATTAAGGTAGAAAAAATCCTATTGGCTGATGCAATCAGTCAATAGGATTGAGCTGGCATTCTATTGGCTGTTCCAATCAACTAATAGATAGCAAGCTCAATCCTATTGGCTGATTGGATCAGCCAATAGGATTGAAGTTCAATCCTATTGGCTGATTGCATCAGCCAATAGGATTTTTTTCTACCTTAATTCTGATTGGCTGATAGAATTCTATCAGCCAATCGGAATCTAAGGGACGCCATCTTGGAAGCCATCGTTTAAAGAGGATGCTCTGCGTCGGTTGTCTTGAAGATGGACCCGCTCCGCGCCGGAAGGATGAAGATAGAAGATGCCGTCTGGATGAAGATGCCGTCTGGATGAAGACCACTTCTGCTGGCTTCGTTGAGGACATCTTGCCGCTTGGATGAAGACTTCTCCCGGTAAGTGTATCTCTGGGGTTAGTGTTAGGATTTTTTTTAAGGGTGTATTGGGTGTGTTTATTTTTAGATTAGGGTTTGGGCCTGCAAAAGAGCTAAATGCCCTTTTAAGGGCAATGCCCATCCAAATGCCCTTTTCAGGTTTTTTTAGTTAGTATTTTATTTGGGGGGTTGGTTGTGTGGGTGGTGGGTTTTACTGTTGGGGGGTTGTTTGTATTTTTTTTTTTACAGGTAAAAGAGCTGAATACTTTGGGGCAATGGCCCACAAAAGGCCCTTTTAAGGGCTATTGATAGTTTAGTTTAGGCTAGGGTTTTTTTTTGGGGGGGGGGCTTTTTTATTTTGATAGGGCTATTAGATTAGGTGAAATTAGTTTAAAGATCTTATAATTTGTTTTGTTTTTTTATAATTTAGTGTTTGTTTTTGTTTTTGTGATTTAGCTCATTTAATTTTTTTAATTGTATTTAATTTAGTTAATTTATTTAATTGTATTTAATTCATTTAATTGTATTTAATTTAGTTAATTTATTTAATTGTAGTGTAGTGTTAGGTGTTATTGTAACTTAGGTTAGGTTTTATTTTACAGGTCAATTTGTATTTATTTTAACTAGGTAGTTAGCAAATAGTTAATAACTATTTAGTAACTATTCTACCTAGTTAAAATAAATACAAACGTGCCTGTAAAATAAAAATAAACCCTAAGCTAGCTACAATGTAACTATTAGTTACATTGTAGCTAGCTTAGGGTTTATTTTATAGGTATTTAGTTTTAAATAGGAATAATTAAGATAATGATAGAAATTTTATTTAGATTTATTTTAATTATATTTCAATTAGGGGGTGTTAGGGTTAGGGTTAGACTTAGGTTAAGGGGTTAATACATTTACTATAGTGGCTGCGACGCTGTGGGCGGCAGATTAGGGGTTAATAAATATATTGTAGGTGTCAGTGATGTTAAGGGCAGCAGATTAGGGGTTAATAAATATAATGTAGGTGGCAGCGATGTCCGGAGTGGCAGATTATGGGTTATTAAATATAATGTAGGTGTCGGCGATGTCGGGGGCGGCAGATTAGAGGTTAATAAGTGTAAGATTAGGGGTGTTTAGACTCGGGGTTCATGTTAGGGTGCTAGGTGTAAACATAACTTTAGTTTCCCCATAGGAATCAATAGGGCTGCGTTACTGAGTTTTACGCTGCTTTTTTGCAGGTGTTAGACTTTTTCACAGCCGGCTCTCCACATTGATGTCTATGGGGAAATCGTGCACGAGCACGTATGGCCAGCTCACCGCTCACTTAAGCAGCGCTGGTATTGGAGTGCGGTATGGAGCTCAATTTTGCTCTACGCTCACTTCTTGTCTTTTAACGCCGGGTTTGTAAAAAGCTGTAATACCAGCTCTGCAGGTAAGTGAGCGGTGAGAAAAAACTGCTCGTTAGCACCGCATAGCTCCTAACGCAAAACTCGTAATCTGGCCGTTAGTTTTTTATTTAATTTAGGCCATTATTATATTTTTAACATATTTGTTTAATGATTTTATAATAATACTAGTCCTAAAGCCCGTTCACACGGGAAATTTTTTGCAGTACAGTGGTCCAACCCCTTTCGCTCTCTCTCGCTCCAGCTCACTTTTGCTCTTTCTACCCCCGCTCTTTGGCTCTCTCTACCCCCCTCTATTTTGCTCTCTCTCCCCTTTCTTTTGCACTTTCCCCTCTCTTTTTGCTCCCTCTCTCCCCCCTCTCTTTTGCTTTCTCTCCCCCTCTCTTTTGCTCTCCCCCCTCTCTTTTGCACTCTCTCTCTCTTTCCCTCTCTTTTGCTCTCTCTCCCCCCTCTCTTTTGCGCTCTCTTCCCTCTCTTTTGCTCTCTCTCTCACACTCTCTTTTGCGCTCTCTCTCCCCTCTCTCTTTTTTGCTCTCTCCCCCCTCTCTTTTGCACTCTCTCTCTCTCCCCTTCTCTTTTGCGCTCTCTCTCCCCCTCTCATTTGCGCTCTATCCCCCTCTCTTTTGCGCTCTCTCCCTTTCTCTTTTGTGCTCTCTCCCCCTCTCTTTTGCACTCTCTCCCCCCTCTCTTTTGTGCTCACTCTCCTCCCCTCTATTTTGCTCTCTCTCTCTTCCCCTCTCTTTTGCGCTCTCTCTCTCCCCCCTCTCTTATGCGATCTCTCACCACTCTCTTTTGCGCTTTCACTCCCCCTCTCCTTTGCGCTCTCTCCCCCTCTCTTTTGCGCTCTCTCTCTCTCCCCTTCTCTTTTGCACTCTCTCTCTCCCCCCTCTCTTTTGCACTCTCTTTCCCCCTCTCTTTTGTGCTCTATCTCTTCCCCTCTCTTTTGCGCTCTCTCTCTTCCACCTCTCTTTTGTGCTCTCTCTCTCCACCTCTCTTTTGCTCTGTCTACCCCCTCTCTTTGGCTCTCTCTATCCCCCCTCTCTTTTGCTCTCTCTTCCCCTCTCTTTTGTGCTCTCTCTCTCCCATCTCTCTTTTGCGCTCTCTCTCTCCCTTCTCTTTTGTGCTCTCTCCCCCCTCTCTTTTGCGCTTTCTCTCCCCCTCTCCTTTGCGCTCTCTCCCCCTCTCTTTTGTGCTCTGTCTCTCTCCCCTTCTCTTTTGTGCTCTCTCTCCCCCTCTCTTTTGCACTCTCTTTCCCCCCTCTCTTTTGTGCTCTATCTCTTCCCCTCTCTTTTGTGCTCTCTCTCTCCACCTCTCTTTTGCTCTTTCTACCCCCTCTCTTTGGCTCTCTCTATCCCCCCTCTCTTTTGCTCTCTCTTCCCTTCTTTTTTGTGCTCTCTCTCTCCCCCCTCTCTTTTGTGATCAGTCCCCACTCTCTTTTGCGCTCTCTCTCTCCCCCCTCTCCTTTGCGTTCTCTCTCTTCCCCCTCTCTTTTGTGCTCTCTCTCTTCCCCCTCTCTTTTGCAATCTCTCTCTCCCCATCCCTCTCTTTTGCTCTGTCTCTCTCCCCATCCCTCTCTTTTGATCTTTCTCCCCCTCTCTTTTGCGCTCTCTCTCTCCCACCACTCTTTTGCGCTCTCTCTCTCCCCCCTCACTTTTGCGTGCTCTCTCTCTCCCACCTCTCTTTTGTGCTCTCTCTCTCCCCTCTCTTTTTGCTCCCTCTCTCCCCCCTCTCTTTTGCTTTCTCTCCCCCTCTCTTTTGCTCTCTCCCCCCTTCTCTTTTGCACTCTCTCTCTCTCCCCCTCTCTTTTTCTCTCTCTCCCCCCTCTCTTTTGCGCTCTCTCCCCCTCTCTTTTGCGCTCTCTCTCTCCCCCTCTCTTTTGTGCTCTCTTTCTCCCCTCTCTCTATTGTGCTCTCCCCCCTCTCTTTTATGCTCTCTCTCTCCCCTTCTCTTTTGCGCTCTCTCTCCCCCTCTCCTTTGTGCTCTCTCTCTCCCCCTCTCTTTTGTGCTCTCTCTCCCCTTCTCTTTTGCTCTCTCTCTCTCCCCCCTCTCTTTTGCACTCTCTCTCCCCCCTCTCTTTTGTGCTCTCTCTCTTTCCCTCTCTTTTGTGCTCTCCCCCTCCCCCTCTCTTTTGTGATCTCTCCCCACTCTCTTTTGTGCTCTCTCTCTTCCCCCTTTCTTTTGCACTCTCTCTCTTCCCTCTCTCTTTTGCGCTCTCTTTCTCTTTCCCCTCTCTTTGGCGCTCTCTCTCCCCATCCCTCTCTTTTGCTCTGTCTCTCTCCCCATCCCTCTCTTTTGATCTTTCTCCCCCTCTCTTTTGCGCTCTCTCTCTCCCACCACTCTTTTGCGCACTCTCTCTCTACCCCCTCACTTTTGCGTGCTCTCTCTCTCCCACCTCTCTTTTGTGCTCTCTCTCCCCTCTCTTTTTGCTCCCTCTCTCCCCCCTCTCTTTTGCTTTCTCTCCCCCTCTCTTTTGCTCTCTCCCCCCTTCTCTTTTGCACTCTCTCTCTCCCCCTCTCTTTTTCTTTCTCTCCCCCCTCTCTTTTGCGCTCTCTCCCCTCTCTTTTGCGCTCTCTCTCTCCCCCTCTCTTTTGTGCTCTCTTTCTTCCCTCTCTCTTTTGTGCTCTCCCCTCTCTCTTTTGTGCTCTCCCCCCTCTCTTTTATGCTCTCTCTCTCCCCTTCTCTTTTGCGCTCTCTTTCCCCCTCTCCTTTGTGCTCTCTCTCTCCCCCCTCTCTTTTGTGCTCTCTCTCCCCTTCTCTTTTGCTCTCTCTCTCTCCCCCCTCTCTTTTGCACTCTCTCTCCCCCTCTCTTTTGTGCTCTCTCTCTCCCCCTCTCTTTTGTGATCTCTACCCACTCTCTTTTGTGCTCTCTCTCTTCCCCCTTTCTTTTGCACTCTCTCTCTCCATCCCTCTCTTTTGCTCTCTCTCTTTCCCCCTCTTATTTTCTCTCTCCCCCTCTATTTTGCTCATTCCCATCTCTTTTGCTCTTTCCCCTCTATTTTGCTCTCTCCCCCTCTCTTTCTATCTCTCTCCCCTTCTCTTTCTATCTCTCTCCCCTCTATCCCTCTCACAAGCTCGATCACGCCCGGTCACGCCCCCACCAAGCCCCCCCCCCCCCCCCCAAGCCTGGACATGCTAAAAATCTGGATTTAATGGCAAAATAGTCTACTAAGTGGGTACAGGCAATGCAATATCCAAATTGACTAAGTTTACTGACTTTAAGGGCATGAGTGTGCTAAATGAAAAAATAAATAGATTATATACACTTATATACAGTACCTTACACAAATTATACAGATAATATGCATTGATATAATTATAAAACGCAAAAATCCCAAAACACAATATAAAAAAATACCTTCAACTCTTCTGCCCAAAAGTTGTACAGCATGTGCTAGAAAATAAAACTCATATAGGTTATAAACTCATATAGGTTATATTGCTAACAGATATGTGTCACTTCATACACCTTTTAGCCACTTACATCAACTTTAAGTGCAAGAACTGGCATCACTTCTGAGATGGTTCTTTTCTATCCGATTACTTTACCCTAATAAAACAAACATGCAAATATTTAACAATTATAGACCTGGATTACAAGCTGTGTGGTACGGCTTTACTGCTAAAAAAAAGTCCTTTGAGTGCAGAATGGTCAGCTCCTCGGTATTGCAAGTTGCGCGGTATGGCTTTACCACAATCGAATCGTTATGGCCTATACCGCAACGATCCATTCCACATTCAAAGACCTATAGTTATGGATTTTGTGAAACAAAAATGTTTCACAAAACCTATAAAAAATATGTTACAAAGTACACTAACACCCATAAACTACACTATTAATCCCTAAACCACCATCCCCCAGCATTGTAACTAATAAATAAAGCTGTTAACCCCTAAACCACCATCCCCCCACATCACTACTATTAAAATAAACTTATTAACCCATAAACCGCCATCCCCTATTAAACCGACATCGCTATTACTAAAAATAAACCAATTAACCCCTAAATCGCCATCCCTCCACATCGCAACTACCTAAATTAAACTATTAACCCCCTAAACCTAACACCACCTAACTTTAAAGTTACAATAGACTAACTACCTTAAAATAAATAAAAATGTACCTGTGAAAAAATAAGCTTAAACTACAAAAGAAAACTAACTACTGAAAATAATAAAAATCTAAAATTACACAAAATAAAAAACTAACATTACAGAAAAAAACTAACATTAACAAAAAATAAAAAATACCTAAAATTACAAAAAAATAAAAAAACTTAACATTATTAACAAAATTATCCAAAATAAAATAAGTTATTCCCATAAAAATAAAAAAAATCTTAATTTAAAAAACAAACAAAAAAAAACCTAACACTAACCCCAAACTAGTTACTCACCATTACTGAAGTCCAGTGATCCATCTTCTTCCTGGTGGCAAAAGATCTTCATCTAGGCAGAGCCATCTTTTTCCATTGCGAGACTATCTTCTTTCTTCTTGCCAGAGGTGTGGATCGGTCTTCATAGGGGCCGATCCGGAGCAGTAGTCCTCGACGGTGGCGGCGGTCATCAGCTACATGGAGGGTACTCCATGCGATCGTCCGCTGCACACTGAAGATTAAATGCAAGGTACCCTTTTTATATTGTTGTACCCTTCCATTCCTATTGGCTAAAAATTTAAAATCAGCCAATAGGATGAGAGCTGCTTACATCCTATTGGCTGATGGCATTTTTTATTTTTATGGACAGTAAATGAGCTGATTGCCCTTTTAAGGGCAATGCCCATACAAATGCCCCTTATGGGGCAAAATGGGTAGATTAGTTTTTTTTGTTTTTTTTACTTAGGTACTTTTTATATTGGGGGTTGGGTGGTGGGGAGTTGTAAATTTTAAGGGGGACTATTTTGTTCTGAAAAAGAGCTGATATCTTTAGGGCAATGCCCTACAAAAGGCCATTTTAAGGGCTATTGGTAGTTTACTGTTAGATTAGAGTTTTTTATTTTGGGGTGGTTTTTTTAACCCCTTCATCACTAGAGCACCTTTCCATTTGTTGACCATCTGAGACCAGAGCTATTTTTACATTTCTGCTGTGTTTGTGTTTAGCTCTAATTTTCCTCTTATTTACTGTAACCACACATATTATATACTATTTTTCTTGCCATTAAATGGACTTTCTAAAGATACCATTATGATGCCATTAAAATATTATTAAAAAATGGAAAAAAACACACTTTTTCTATCTTTGACCCCCAAAATCTGTTACGCATCTAAAACCACCAAAAAACACCCATGCCAAAAAGTTTCTAAATTTGGCCAAAAAGTGAGCGGTACAGCCTATTCCGCAAGATTCATAACTCATTCTAAAGTCAGTAGTTATGAGTTTTACACTACAACACCGTAGCATAGAACTCATAACTAAAGTGCTAAAAAGTACACTAACACCCATAAACTACCTATTAACCCCTAAACCAAGGCCCCCCCGCATCGCAAACACTAAAATAAAATTATTAACCCCTAATCTGCCGCTCCGGACATCACCGCCACTATAATAAACATATTAAGCCCTAAACCGCCGCACTCCCGCCTCGCAAACATTAGTTAAATAGTATTAACCCCTAATCTGCTATCCCTAACATCGCTGCCACCTACCTACATTTATTAACCCCTAATCTGCCGCCGCTAACGTCGCTGCCACTATATTAAATTTATTAACCCCTAAATCTAAGTCTAACCCTAACCCTAACACCCCCTAACTTAAATATAATTTAAATAAATATAAATATAAATGACTATCATTACCTAAATAATTCCTATTTAAAACTAAATACCTGTAAAATAAACCCTAAGTTAGCTACAAAATAACTAATAGTTACATTGTAGCTAGCTTAGGGTTTATTTTTATTTTACAGGCAAGTTTGTATTTATTTTAACTCGGTAGAATAGTTACTAAATAGTTATTAACTATTTAATAACTGCCTAGCTAAAATAAATACAAATTGACTTGTAAAATAAAACCAAACCTGTCTTACACTAACACCTAACCTAACCCTACAATTAAATAAATTCCCTAAATTAAATACAATTAACTAAATTCAATACAATTAGCTAAATTACAAAAAACAACAACACTAAATTACAGAAAATAAAAAACAAATTACAAGATCTTTAAACTAATTACACCTAATCTAATAGCCCTATCAAATTAAAAAAGCCCCCACCAAAATAAAAAAAAAACCTAGCCTAAACTAAACTACCAATAGCCCTTAAAAGGGCCTTTTGCGGGGCATTGCCCCAAAGAAATCAGCTCTTTTACCTGTAAAAAAAAAATACAAACAACCCCCCCAACAGTAAAACCCACCACCCACACAACCAACCCCCCAAATAAAACCCTAACTATAAAAACCTAAGCTCCCCATTGCCCTGAAAAGGGCATTTGGATGGGCATTGCACTTAAAAGGGCATTTAGCTCTATTGCAGCCCAAACCCCTAATCTAAATATAAAACCCACCCAACACACCCTTAAAAAATCCTAACACTAACCCCCGAAGATCCACTTACAGTTTTGAAGAGCCGATATCCATCCTCAACGAAGCCAGGAGAAGTCTTCATCCAAGCGGCAAGATG
This sequence comes from Bombina bombina, assembly GCF_027579735.1. Lineage (NCBI taxonomy): Eukaryota > Metazoa > Chordata > Amphibia > Anura > Bombinatoridae > Bombina > Bombina bombina. The sequence continues at coordinate 1,016,765,831 of NC_069500.1, read as the reverse complement.
CCCTCAACGAAGTCGGCAGAAGTGGTCCTCCAGACGAGCAGAAGTCTTCACCCAGACGGCATCTTCTATCTTCATCCTTCCAACGCGGAGCGGCTCCATCTTCAAGACATCCGGCGCGGAGCATCCTCTTCAATCGACGGCTTCTTCTGGAATGATGGTTCCTTTAAATGACGTCATCCAAGATGGCGTCCCTTAGATTCCAATTGGCTGATAGAATTCTATCAGCCAATCGGAATTAAGGCTGAAAAAATCCTATTGGCTGATGCAATCAGCCAATAGGATTGAACTTCAATCCTATTGGCTGACCCAATAAGCCAATAGGATTGAGCTTGCATTCTATTGGCTGATTGGAACAGGGTGTATTGTTGTACGGGTGTATTGGGTGGGTTTTATTTTTAGATTAGGCTGCAATAGAGCTAAATGCCCTTTTCAGGGCAATGGGGAGCTTAGGTTTTTTAGTTAGGGTTTTATTTGGTGGGTTGGTTGTGTGGGTGGTGGGTTTTACTGTTGGGGGGGTTGTTTGTATTTTTTTTTACAGGTAAAAGAGCTGATTTCTTTGGGGCAATGCCCCGCAAAAGGCCCTTTTAAGGGCTATTGGTAGTTTAGTTTAGGCTAGGTTTTTTTTTTTTATTTTATGTGGGCTTTTTTATTTTGATAGGGCTATTAGATTAGGTGTAATTAATTTAAAGATCTTCTAATTTGTTTTTTATTTTCTGTAATTTAGTGTGTTTTTTTGTAATTTAGCTAATTGTTTTGAATTTAGTTAATTGCATTTAATTTAGGGAATTTATTTAATTGTAGGGTTAGGTGTTAGTGTAAAACAGGTTAGGTTTTATTTTACAGGTCAATTTGTATTTATTTTAGCTAGGTAGTTATTAAATAGTAATAGTAGTTTAGTAACTATTCTACCTAGTTAAAATAAATACAAACTTGTCTGTAAAATAAAAATAAAAACCTAAGATAGCTACAATGTAACTATAAGTTATATTGTGGCTAGTTTAGGGTTTATTTTATAGGTAAGTATTTAGTTTTAAATAGGAATTACTTAGTTATTAATAGTAGGTTTTATTTAGATTTATTTTAATTATAATTAAGTTAGGGGGTGTTAGGGTTAGGGTTAGACTTAGGTTTAGGGGTTAATAAATTTAATATAGTGGTGGCGACGTTAGGGACGGCAGATTAGGGGTTTATAATATTTAACTAGTGTTTGCGATGCAGGAGTGCGGTGGATTAGGGGTTAATATGTTTATTATAGTGGTGGTGATGTTAGGGGCAGCAGATTAGGGGTTAATAAGTATAATGTAGGTGTCGGCGATGTCCGGAGCGGCAGATTAGGGGTTAATAAATATAATGTAGGTGTCGGTGATGTCGGGGGTGGCAGATTAGGAGTTAATAAGTGTAAGATTAGGGGTGTTTAGACTCGGGGTTCATGTTAGGGTGTTAGGTGCAAACATAAATTTTGTTATCCCATAGGAATCAATGGGGCTGCATTACGTAGCTTTACGCTGCTTTATTGCAGGTGTTAGGCTTTTTCAGCCGGCTCTCCCCATTGATGTCTATGGGGAAATCGTGCACGAGCACATACAACCAGCTCACCACTGACTTAAGCAGCGCTGGTATTAAGGGCGGTATGGAGCACAATTTTGCTCTACGCTCACTTCTTGTCTTTTAACGCCAGGTATATAAAAACCTGTAATACCAGCGCTGTAGGAAAGTTAGCCGTGACAATAACGTGCAAGTTAGTACCGCACCCCTCATAATGCAAAACTCGTAATCTAGCCGATATTCTTTGCTTTTTTTGCAAGTTATAGGGCAAATAGTACAAGTAGCACTTTGCTATTTCCAAACCATTTTTTATCAAAATTAGCGATAGTTACATTGTAACACTGATATCTGTCAGGAATACCTGAATAACCCTTCACATGTATATATTTTTAAAAATAAGACAACCTAAGGTATTAAACTTGGGGTATTTTGAATCTTTTCATGCAACCATTTTACCGCCAATCTATGCCAAAGTTTGAGAAAAAAAAATTATGATTTTGTGACAAAATAGCAATTTAAGAATACTTTTACTGAGAACGTTAAGGGTGCCAAATAACACCCCAATATATCTTCAGCAACATCTCCTTAGTACAGTTATATCACCCATGTATAGATGTGTCGGGTTCTCTGGGGTTTAAAAGGCCTTATTTTTAGGGTGCACATTCTTTTTTTTCAACTTGAAATTTTCACAACTGTCATCATGCACCCATTTCCTATTTGGAACATTTCTGAAGCCGGCCAATGTAATTTACCCCCCGATAGGGTATTTAAAATGCTATTATTTTAACACTTTCCATGTACTAATTCAACCACCAGTCTTTTTGTCAAACTTTTGGGTAGTCATTTTTTGTGTTATTTTTCACACACATTGTAATTTAGACATGGATTCTTAGTTACTGGTATGTGTTACTGACAAAAAACACCTCAATATGTTTTCAATAACATCTCCTGAGTACAGTGATACCACCCATGAATAGGTTTGTCGGATTCTCAGGGGGCTAAAAGGCCTTAGTTTTAGGGGGCGCATTCCAGTTTTCCAAGTTGGAATTTTCACATCTGTCATCATGCACCCATGTCCTATTTGGGACATTTCTGAAGCTGACCAATGTACATTAACCCCATCAAACTATATAATTTTATAAAAGTAGACACCCTAGGGTATTTTAAATGCTGGTATTTTAACACTTTCCATGCACTAATTCAACCACCAGTCTTCGTCAAACTTTTGGGTAGTCATTTTTCTGTGTTATTTTTCACACACATTGTACTTTAGGCATGGATTATCAGTTCCTTTTATGTGTTACTGTCAAAGAAGACCCCAATATGTGTTCAACAACATCTCCTGAGTACAGTGATACCACTTATGCATAGGTTTGTTGGCTTGTTTGGGGGGGTTCAATGCTAAACTTCTGACACGTGTTTGTGATTTTTTTTCACATTTAGCATATATTCTTTGCCTATCATCTTTTTGGGGGCCTTTTTACATACCCCAATTAATTTACTTGCCATTAATGTGCATGTATTTGAAAAGTTGACACCCCAAGGTATTGTATATGGAGTGCTTTGATGCCTTTAAAACAACATTGCTTTTGAAATATGATTTAGGAGAGCTTGTTGTAAGTTATTGCAAGAAAACACTCCAGGTTGTTTTCTGCAAGACCTCCTGAGTACACCTATGTCCCCCATGCATAGGTTTGCCAGGATTTTGGGAAGGTTCAGTTACAATTGTATGACTTGTAATTTGAGTTGAAAGTGAGAGTATTTCTTCTGATAGGCCTATCTTTAGTTTGGGGCCTATTGCATACCCCAGTTTTATTTATTGCCATGAAAGTGTATATATTTGAAATGTTGACACCCCAAGGTATTGTATATGGAGTGCTTTGATGCCTTTGATGCAACCGTTTTAGCCAAAAAAAATGGAGAAAGCGTATGGTGGTAATTTTTCAATTTTCATTTTTACAAACACATTGCTTTTTGACTATGATTTAGGAGAGCTTGTTGTAAGTTATTGCAAGAAAATACTTCAGGTTGTTTACTGCTGCAAGACCTCCTGAGTACACCTATGCCCCCCATGCAAAGGTTTGCCAGGATTTTGGAAAGGTTCAGTTACAATTGTTTAACTTGTAATTTGAGTTGAAAGTGAGAGTATTTCTTCTGATAGGCCTATCTTTAGTTTGGGTCCTATTGCATACCCCAGTTTTATTTATTGCCACGAAAGTGTATATATTTGAAACATTGATACCCCAAGGTTTTGTATATGGAGTGTGTTGATGCCTTTGATGCAACCTTTTTAGCCAAAAAAATTGGAGAAAGTGTATGGTGGTAATTTTTAAATTTTCATTTTTACACACTCATTGCTTTTTTACTATGATTTAGGAGAGCTTGTTGTAAGTTATTGCAAGAAAACACTCCAGGTTGTTTTCTGCAAGACCCCCTGAGTACACCCATGCCAGGTTTGACAGGAGTTTTGGTAAAATACAGCACCAATTTTAGAAAAAAATAGAAAACATGTAAAACTCTTGCACAGTAAAAGTAAAAAACCCCAAAACAAACAAACTCAGTAACAGCAAACATAACCAACCCCCCCCCCCAAAAAAAAAACCCACAACAGCAAATGTAAAAAAAAAAAATTTACCAGTGTGTGATACCGCTTGAAGCAGTCCCCAATGCAGAATCCAGGCTGTCCAGGGCAATCAGGGCAGTAAAAGGTGGTGTCCCTTCTCTGCCCCCTCTTGGTACAGACTCCATTTTTTTTTTTAGGTTTCTGCTTTGCGGCAGTAGGGGGGAATTTTAAAAATAAAATGAGTAGCCCATACTCTGCTCTCTCCCATCACTGCCCGGGGAGCAGGTGCATCTTGGTACAAAATCCCCAAAATGAACTAGATCTGAAACTGTAAAAAAGTCAGTTTCATTCCAGGGATTGCTTTTTTGAACAACAAAAAAGCGTTGTGGGTTGCAATCTGCATTAAGTAAATTGCAACCTTTTTGAACCAGGCCGTTGTCCTCCACATAATTAGGTAGGGCTGCAGCAGCTGATCTGCCTGATCAACCCCACCCACATGCTGGTTATAAGCCTTGATGCACACTGGCTTCCTTATGCTCACAGCTCTGCCACGTACAGAGACCTCCACAGTCCTCTCATTGTGGATGGTGGTAAGAAGGTACGCATCCTTCTTGTCTCTGTATTTAAGTGCCAACAGCTCCTCTTGATGCAGAGCTGAGGTCTCCCCCCTTTGTAGCCGGGTGCGTGCAAGTTTTCCTGGGAAACCTGTGCAGTTCTTTTTAATTGTACCGCAAGCTACTGTATCAAAGCAATATAGTAGCTTGAACAAAAGTACACTTGTATAAAAATTGTCTAAATACAAGTGGTACCCTTTGTTCATTAGGGGTAATATCAGGTTCCAGACAATCTTGTCAGTGGTTCCCATATGTTCTGGGCAACCTGGAGGGTCAAGGTGGCTATCCTTTCTCTCATACACCCGGAAGGCCTGAATATACCCAGTCTCGCACTCACAGAGCTTATACACCTTTACTCCATATATGGAGCGTTTGGAAGGAATATACTGCTTGAATCCCAGCCTTCCCTTATACTTCATCAGGGATTCATCCACACATATATTCTTTCCAGGTGTATAAGCCTCTGCAAACCTGGCAGCAAAGTGGGTAATCAGTGGGCAGATTTTATACAGCCAGTCAAACTGGAGAAGCTCCCTAGGGGAGCACAGGCTGTTGTCGCTGAAGTGCATTAAATGTAAATAATTTCATACATCTTCCTCAACATACTCTGGGAGAAAATGGGGATAGAGCAAATGGGACCACTGCTCCAGTAAGAGCGGATGGAGGGTTTCTTTATGATGCCCATCAGCATAGTCAATGCCCAGAATATTTGAAATTCTGGCACATCGACGGGGACCCATTGCTGCTTTGCCAAAAAAGTGTCAGGCTTTACTGCATGGAACTGATGGGCATATAAATTAGTTTGGGCAACAATGTTCCCCAATACATCATCACCCAGAAACACCTCCATAAACTGCTGGGGGCTAAATCCTGCCTCATCAACATTGATGCCAGGATTTGCTGTGAAGGGTGGGATATCTGGCCTCTGGAGATGAGGCATTACCCACCCTTCAGCAGCAATGGCAGCTGGAGCAACACATTTCCTTCTGGCAGGGGGGCTAGCAGGGGGGTAGCAGCCACAGATACATCACTATCAGTTGAAACTGTATCTAATGATATATCTGAGCATATGGCTCATATGGGGTCTGAGTCCATCATAGAGGCGTCTGACTCTGACGCAAGGATGGCATATGCCTCCTCAGCACTATATGTTCTCTGTGACATGATTTATTTTTATCTGTCACAGAGAAAAAAAATTACTAAAAAAAAATCAACACTACTTCTCGCTGGGGGGGGGGGAGCAAGTAGGCTGTTGCTGCTTCGGAGCTCTCTCGGTTTGAGACGCTAATCACAACCCCCTAACGCAGTAACCCTTGGGCCAGTTTAGAGGTACCAGGTCTGGATTTAAGGTCCGGTCCTAGGATCCACATGTCGGAAGGCACAAAGAACGTCACATTGATAGAGGGCTTAGGAAAAAAAAGCTTGGATGGTCTACCCCTAACGCTACTCTAAGAGCCTCGTTCACACATCAGATACCCTGAATACACATAAGCAGGGTGACGGAAAAATATTTGAGTTTTGACAGAGCCTTGGAACTCTTGATTATATTACCTGTGTGACAGCAGTGAGCTTGCAGTGGGGACGGGCAAATCCCACAGCCCCCCTGCGCATATTTTCTCTGAAGCTACTTGTTCTGGAGAACCACCTGCATCACTAGGAGGAGGGAGGTGCGTTGAGTTCCAAACTACAGAGGATGAAAGAACGGCGTGGTATGGTAGTCTCCGTTGGAGGCCTGAGGCTTCCCGCTATCCTGGTGCAAGTTGTTAGGATACTACAAGTGGAGGCAAAGATAGACCACCAGAGCGCCCTGATAGTATTGTCTGGCTCTTGGCTGCATCAGCTTCCAGTCCGTATTTTGCCTCCTCATCAAGGCTAACCCTGCTTTTCAGCTTGGGAGACGGGTAAAACCTGCGGCTCCCATAAGGAATTTGGCTGGAGGGTGTCATCATACATAACAGAAGTATTTTGTGTCAGTTTCAGTTTTGGCACTATATGTTTGGGCTAGATTAAGGTTGTGAACTGTCATTATGGTTTGACATTATAAAGCTACCATAAATCCATGTGGGCTGAACAAGCTTGTTGATTACTGTCATACTGGAACTGAATTTAGCAATACTTAAAGTATGGGACTTGACTTGTAAAGAATGGTACAGTGTATAAGTTTCTTCAGGAACTTTCAATATACGGCTTTTCCTGAGGAGAAGAAACTTGCTTCTATAAAGTCAGTTAATGCCCCCTTATGTGGAAATAACGTGTAAGACACATTGATAAGGGTTAAATTATAGGGGCAGTACTATGGCTGAATTTTTTTCTTTTCCTTATAAAGTGTTAAGTATATGTTAATCTGATTTGGCCTCGTTAAATGTCAGTCTGTTTAAAGTAGTTGATATCTCAGCCAAGGTGTAGTTTTTAAGATTGAAAGAGTCTGACATAATACAAACTGGGTAACCACAGGTATGACTTTAAGAGAAGGCTGAACTATCATTTTATTGTCTAAACTGTTGAATATCCCTAATTATAAAAAGATCTGGGTATAGATTTCTCTAGCGGCTGGTCATATAGTCCCTGCACTATTTCCTTCCCCTCACTTCCTTATGCTATAACTATCACTATATCACTAATCATCTTACACTTGTTTATTTGTTTCTCTTTCGGTATTAAGTATACACAAATAAGGTAAAAAAAAAGAAAACAAAGAGAAAAGAAAGAAAAAAATAAATTAAAAAAAAATAGATTTTTTGTATTTTGATTCACATATATGGATAATTTTTGTCACAGCACAAGAATAAATCTCCAGCAATGGCAGCTAGGAATAGAGATAAAAATCCAAAGGAAATAATGAAACTGTGTCAGAAGCTATCAACGCGAGTGTCAACCAGATAGACACACAGGTCTTGATTAAAACAATCTCAGATATTTTTATACCACGGTTTGATCAGATAAAGTTAGAGATATCAGGTTTAGCTAATGAGGTCAGACAGTTTGCAAAACGACTTACGGAAGCAGAACAGCGTATATCTGAAGTAGAAAACATCGCCAATAGACATGAGTTAAAAATTGTGCTTCTAATGTGGCCCGATGGTTAGCATGTCAGCTTTCTAAGCGAAAGGTCATGGGTTTGAATCCACCCCCAGGTGCAACTCTTATGAGTTAAAAATTATTGATATGGGAAAAAGTTTGCAACAGAAAGTGTACGATCTGGAGAATCGTGCACGCAAAAATAATGTTAAAGTAATAGGACTCCCAAAAAGCACACAGTATAAAGATTTAAATATATTCATGTCATAAACTTTACCTAAACTTTTGGATATTCCATCTACTGATACCCCTTTTATAGTTGAAAGAGCTCATACAGGGAGTGCAGAATTATTAGGCAAATGAGTATTTTGACCACATCATCCTCTTTATGCATGTTGTCTTACTCCAAGCTGTATAGGCTTGAAAGCCTACTACCAATTAAGCATATTAGGTGATGTGCATCTCTGTAATGAGAAGGGGTGTGGTCTAATGACATCAACACCCTATATCAGGTGTGCATAATTATTAGGCAACTTCCTTTCCTTTGGCAAAATGGGTCAAAAGAAGGACTTGACAGGCTCAGAAAAGTCAAAAATAGTGAGATATCTTGCAGAGGGATGCAGCACTCTTAAAATTGCAAAAGCTTCTGAAGCGTGATCATCGAACAATCAAGCGTTTCATTCAAAATAGTCAACAGGGTCGCAAGAAGCTTGTGGAAAAACCAAGGCGCAAAATAACTGCCCATGAACTGAGAAAAGTCAAGCGTGCAGCTGCCAAGATGCCACTTGCCACCAGTTTGGCCATATTTCAGAGCTGCAACATCACTGGAGTGCCCAAAAGCACAAAGTGTGCAATACTCAGAGACATGGCCAAGGTAAGAAAGGCTGAAAGACGAACACCACTGAACAAGACACACAAGCTGAAACGTCAAGACTGGGCCAAGAAATATCTCAAGACTGATTTTTCTAAGGTTTTATGGACTGATGAAATGAGAGTGAGTCTTGATGGGCCAGATGGATGGGCCCGCGGCTGGATTGGTAAAGGGCAGAGAGCTCCAGTCTGACTCAGACGCCAGCAAGGTGGAGGTGGAGTACTGGTTTGGGCTGGTATCATCAAAGATGAGCTTGTGGGGCCTTTTCGGGTTGAGGATGGAGTCAAGCTCAACTCCCAGTCCTACTGCCAGTTTCTGGAAGACACCTTCTTCAAGCAGTGGTACAGGAAGAAGTCTGCATCCTTCAAGAAAAACATGATTTTCATGCAGGACAATGCTCCATCACACGCGTCCAAGTACTCCACAGCGTGGCTGGCAAGAAAGGGTATAAAAGAAGAAAATCTAATGACATGGTCTCCTTGTTCACCTGATCTGAACCCCATTGAGAACCTGTGGTCCATCATCAAATGTGAGATTTACAAGGAGGGAAAACAGTACACCTCTCTGAACAGTGTCTGGGAGGCTGTGGTTGCTGCTGCACGCAATGTTGATGGTGAACAGATCAAAACACTGACAGAATCCATGGATGGCAGGCTTTTGAGTGTCCTTGCAAAGAAAGGTGGCTATATTGGTGACTGATTTGTTTTTGTTTTGTATTTGAATGTCAGAAATTTATATTTGTGAATGTTGAGATGTTATATTGGTTTCACTGGTAAAAATAAATAATTGAAATGGGTATATATTTGTTTTTTGTTAAGTTGCCTAATAATTATGCACAGTAATAGTCACCTGCACACACAGATATCCCCCTAAAATAGCTATAATTAAAAACAAACTAAAAACTACTTCCAAAACTATTCAGTTTTGATATTAATGAGTTTTTTGGGTTCATTGAGAACATGGTTGTTGTTCAATAATAAAATGAATCCACAAAAATACAACTTGCCTAATAATTCTGCACTCCCTGTAGAATAGGTCATTTTAGAGAAGGTAGAAATAGTGATAGACCTAGGCCTATAATTGCCAAATTCTTTAATTTTCAAGACAAGATAAAACTGCTGCAGTATTATAGAAAAAAAGAAAGAAATAATTATAGAAGGGAAAAAAATGCTTACATTTTAAGATTTCTCGGTAGAGGTGTCCAACAAGAGGAAAAATATGTCACCAATATGTACTCAATTAATAAATAAAGGTTACAACACTTCATTAATTTACCCAGCTAGAATTCATATACAGGGAGCTGAGGAGGTTAGAATCCTAGAAGATATTAAAGAAGCAGAGGCATTCATGAGGGAAGAGATGAAATAATAAGAGTAAAAAACATATAGAATAATATCTATGTTTTTAAAATATAAAATGTGGGGTCTTATTGGCATAATATGGGTAAATAGAGAATGTGATGTTCAATTGGGGGGATTTTTTTTTTTGCCCTTCGTCACCAGATTAATAGATCCGGGACAATATGATTAATCAGTTTCGCTTTACCTCCTGGAAGGTGGGGGGTATCACTTCCCCAATAAAAAGGAAAGCAATCTTTAGACAATTTAAGAAATTGGGGACTGATATAGCCCTTCTACAGGAGACACATTTAAAGGAAGAGGAATTAAATCAAATGAAAACCAGTTGGGTCGGGGAGATCTTTGGAACCTCATGTAAAAATAGGAAAAGAGGGGTGGCTATCTTATTAATATTGTCAATATTATCAATATTGTCCTGTTATCTAGATCCGGAAGAGAGGTTTATGATATTAAAAATGGAAATTGAAGGAACAAGATTCACTATATGTAATGTCTATGATCCCAATGAACACTCCCCTAAATTTTGGTTAAACCTTCAACTTCAATTGTTGGAAAAAGTAGAAGGGATACTCATAGTAGGTGAGGATTTCAATATGTTTTTTCAAGTCCCATTAGACAGGTTTAGACAAGACATAATCGTCAAGAAAAGCAGAAGAGATAAATTAGAGGCTAGTCTCCTTAGGAAATTTATATATAATCTAAGTTTAAAAGATACATGGAGAGATAGCAACCCAGTGAGCAGGGATTATACATGTGCCTCTAAGACTCACAAAACCTTCTCGAGGATAGATATGTTTTTGATTTCAGAGAAATTTTTCAGAATAGATGCAGAAGTTGTATTAAAAAAGATAACCATATCAGATCATGCTCCGATTATTTTAAATATTCATATTAATAAATGTAATCTCCCCATTTGATTAATGACATAAAATTTAAAATAAAATTAACGGTAAAATAGCAGGAATACTTTGCGAATAATCAAGAATACCAAGATAAACCAGAGATCTTTTGGGAAGCATCTAACGCGGTACTAAGGGGGGAAATTATAGCATTCATAAGTAGAAAAAAAACAGAACAAAGAAACAGGGAGAAAGAAATTGTGAACAGATTAACATTAGCATATAATGATATCTAAGTGAACCAACAAGAAGAAATTGGCAACAGTATGAAGAAGCTAAGGAAAGCCAGAGACCTATGGATACTTAATACTACCACCCAACAAGAAATTAGAGCTAGCTCGAGGTTCTACAGATTTGAAAACAAGTCAGGGAAATTTCTAGCAAAGTTAGCTAATAAAGCAAGAAGTTATAACTCTATAGGTATAAATAAAGACAGGGTGGTGTTGGATAAAACTGAAGATATCTTAAAATCTTTTGAGGAGTATTATCAAAGAGTATATACCTCACAAGAATTAAATCAAGATAACAAGAAAGATTTTTGGTCCAGGCTTAAAATTCCCAAAGTAGATTAAGACATGATGAATAAGATTATTGAACCAATCTCAGAAAAAGAGATTAGTAAGGCGATTAAGAAATTAAAAAATAATACATCTCCAGGACCAGATTTACTACCAAATGAATACTATAAACTTCTGGCTGACTGTATAACAAATTGTTTAAATTTAATATTTAACTCATATTTCATAGAAGAGAAAGTAATGTCACCTAACTTAATTTCATCTTGGACAACGTTAATACATAAACCAAATAAAAATCTAAAAAACTATGATGGATTCGTACAGACCCATATCCCTACTGAATTCAGATTACAAGTTATTGACAGGTATTATCGCAGACAGATTTCAGGTAGTTTTAAAATCAATAATACATATAGATCAAACAGGGTTCCTGGCAGGGAGAAATTCCGCTTCTAATATTAGGAAGGTTTTTCTAGTATTAGTTTATCTTAAGAACCAAGATAAGATCCCTTTATCTACTGAAAGACATGGTACAGCAATAATCTCCCTAGATGCAGAAAAAGTGTTTGATTCGGTTAAGTGGGATCATATGTTTACCTCACTATTACAATTTGGAAGAAAATAATTAATGTTGTTGAGAATATATATGTGTCCCAGTACGGTCTTATTAATATATGGTCAAATTTCAAAAAAACTTATCATAGAAAGAGACACCCGTCAGGGATGCCCGCTTCCTCCCCTGTTATTTAATATCGTTATAGAATCACTAGCCATTGTTCTTAGAGAAAGTATACAGGGAATTAGATTGGGTAACTATGAATGTAAATTATATTTATACGCAGATGATTTATTATTATTTGTAAGTAACCTGGAGAAAAATATTATATTAATAATGGATATAATATCTACTTTTAGTTCCTTTTCGAGATACAAAATGAATGTTGATAAAGCCGAGATGATGATGTTAGGTGAACATGAAAACATAAGGGCAAGTAGGTGTTTCAAGGTAGCACAAGAGGGTATAAAATATTTGGGAATCTTTATCTCAACTCAAGACGATAGATGGTATAGCTTAAATTATTTAACGTTATTCAAAAAAATTAAAAAAAATCTTAAATTCTGGACTAAATTACCATTATCAATTACTGGTAGAGTTAATTTATTAAAAATGATAATCCTCCCTAAAATAGTGTACCTTATGCAAAATATCCCTATTCCAATTCTAAATAAAGATATAAGAGCTCTTCAATTTGTAATCAGGCAATTTATTTGGAATAATAAAAAATCCAGAATATCCGTAAATAAACTATGCCAACAAATAGAGAGTTTGTTGGATTAGCCCTTCCAAATTTAGAATATTACAATTGGGTAATTCTAAATAGAGTAGTGGTGGAATGGATTTCGGAAGCTTCATATTACACAATTCCTTAAATAGAGAAACGTCTTTTCTCTCTTTACAATACAAAATATTTTACAAAGGCCATGGCAAAAGTAACCGGTAAAGATTAAAAATATGAAAACAATGTTTAATCCTATCTGGGCATGGCAGAAATTATGTACAAATCTAGTGGTTAAAAGTGGAATGTCCAAATATCTGACAATACAAAGTAATTTGGTCTTTCCTGAAGGTATACATTCAGCAGTATTTCAGAATTGGGGTAGAAATGGCCTAAAGTATATACATCAAATTTTTAATATAGAAGGAAAATTAATTAAGACATTTGAAGCACTGAAACAAGACTTCTCACTACAAAACAGGGATTTTTTTTTGCTTTCCTACAAGCTAGTCACTATGCTGCAAATTAACTCATTAGGGAATATGGATTTGATTGGCTTTGGGAGAAGATTGAAACTTGGATCAAAATGGTTAGACAAGAAATATATTCTATAACTCCTTGGTATAGATTAATGTCAGCTCAACAAGGTCAGAATAATTTGGAAAATATGTCTAGTAAATGGAGTCCCTATAGTAATAGTATAGAAATAGATGTAGAATTCTTAAAAGACTTGTTTAAAAGGGTAGTCCAAACAACACTCTCTGAGACATGGAGGGAGGCTCATAGGAAATTTTTATATAAAGCTTATTATACTCCTAAAAAAGGAGCTGAATGGGGTAATAGACAATTTAACAAGTATCCAAAATGTAGTAAATATGCAGCTGACTTAATTCATATGTTGTGGGATTGTCCCATAATTAGACAATTCTGGGTAAAAATTGAATATTGGCTTTATAAAATATTAAAAAGACCCGGTCATTTTGATCTAGAGCAAGTGCTATTTTTTACTAGGAATAAGGAAATGGGAAAGAACTGGAAATGTATCAATATGGTATTGCTATCAGCTAGGAGTGTAATATTTAAAAATTTAAAGATCAGACAAAAACCTAAATTTGGAGAGTGGAATAACTTTATAATGAAACAAGTAATAATAGAATGATATGATACACAAGCGAATAATGAGCGTGCAGTGAATTCATTTTTTAATAAATGGGGTTTACTTATACGATCCCTCTCTAAATCTCATCAGGATCAGATTTTATATCCCTTTAGAAACACAGTATCTGCTCTCTCCTTGACATCTGGTGAGGAAGGGCAATTTAATTATTACTGTCCCTTTTTTTTTGTATAGGGTGGGAGAGAAAACTGGTGAGATTTAAACAATATGGGAAATAAGTTACAGAAGTAAAATATTGTTATGAGAATAGACAAGAAATCTTTATGTTTATGGACATGTTGAATTTATGTTGTGCAAATAACGAAACAAATCATTAGACTCTTTGTAAGAGTGATGTTTGTCTTATCTGCGATATGATAAGTTGATGGAGTTATGTTGTACAGATATGGTAACAAAGTTTTGGATTATATAACTGTATGTGAAATTTGATAATATATATAATTTTGCTGTAAGTCAAATACAGGTGGCTCTCGGTTTACGCCAGTTCAATTTGCGCCGTTTCAGAATAACATCCTTTTTTTTCAGTCATGTGACTGCTATTGAAAAGCATTGACTGCTATTGAAAGCATTGAGAAGCATGGCATACATTAAAATAGCCAGTAGGTGGAGCTGTCCGCTTATATTGCAGCAAAGACATGCAAAGCCAAGCAATCCAGATGTGATCAATGGATTAGCTTTCAAAGGAACAAGATCTAGCAGTCACTTCCCTTAGCTGCAGACTCAATGCAGAGAACTGTTTGCAGAAAAAGGCAAGTAAAAAAACGTTTTTGTTCATTAAACTTAGTTTGATGATGATACAGTCTGTTGTGTGATTAAACACAGGCAGGCTGAAATTAATCAGTGTATAACCAGACCTGAGCAATGGAGACGTTTTTAAAGGAACAAGATCTAGCAGCCACTTCCCTTAGCTGCAGGCCTGCAGACTCAATGCAGAGAACTGTTTGCAGAAAAATGCAAGTAAAAAAATGTTTTTGTTCATTAAACTTAGTTTGATAATGGTACAGTCTGTTCTGTAATTATTTTGTTTTTGTTCATTAAACTTAGATTGATGATGATACAGTCTGTGTGATAATTTTATTAGGTGCGGTTAAGCAAATGTTTTTGTTCATTAAACTTAGTTTGATGATGATACAATTTATTTTATTTGGTTTATAATGCTGTTTACCATATAAAGTCTTCATTTCAAAGCTTTAAAAATAATGTATTAGGTGTTACTTATGACAATTTTGATAGGGGCCTGGAACCTAACTCCCTCACTTCCCATTGACTTACATTATAAGCTGGGTTTCAATTTACAACGGTTTTTATTTACAACCATTCCTCCTGGAACCTAACCCTGGCGTAAACTGAGGGCTACCTGTATCCTCACAATAATAAAAAAGGAAATTTGAAAAAAAAATAACACAAAATTTAAATTAATTAAATGGCTCTGAAAAGAGCCTTTGGGTCGTACAAAAAATTACTAATAATAAAAAAAAAAAAGAACCCCTAAAAAATGCACAGAGCAAAAAAAGTGCTTTTTGTGCAAGAGCCAGTGATTTATATTGATCACTGGCAAGCAAGTGGTTAATTACAAAAAAATCAGCAAAAAATTTAAATTTAAAATTAAATTTAAATTAACTAAATGGCTCTGAAAAGAGCCTTTGGGTCTCACAAACAATTACAAAAAAATGAACCCCTAAAAAATGCACAGAGCAAAAAAGTGCTTTTGTGCCAGAGTCAGTGATTTGCAGTGATCACTGGCAAATTTAGGGGTGAATGGTTCTGAACAGAACCTTTGGGTCTCACAATTTTTAAACTAATATAACTAACTAAATCTTTCTCTCTCTCTCTCAACACAGATCTCTCTCTCTCCAACAAAAACTCAAGTGAAGAGCGGGAGGGAGATCCACACTGATAAGTGTCAATATTTACTAAAATATGAAATGATTGCTCTGTGGGATCAATCAAAATGGAGCCCAGCATTCAGGAACAGTATTGCAAGATGCCTCAACATTGAGGCATCACTGCAATACTCTTTGAGCAGCTTCCTGCGCTCAGATTGTCCTCTCCCTGTATATATTATCCTCTATATTTTCTATAGCGTAGCAGTCCCGCCCGTTCCCGCCCCCTGTGCGCGCCCCCACCCACGTGCGCGCCCATGCTCCCGGCACCCCTGCACCTGATCCCGCCCCCTCTGGTGTATATCCGCCAGCGATGAGCCACCCACCTCCTTGCAATGGCTTCCAACCACCAACGATCGGCACCATCGCTGGCAGATGCAGAGAGGGCCACAGAGGGGTTAATCAGTTAATTTAGGCCTAGATTTGGAGTTGGGCGGTAGCCGTGAAAACCAGCGTTAGAGGCTACTAACGCTGGTTTTTACCGCCCTCAGGTATTTGGAGTCAGTGATTAAAGGGTCTAACGCTCACTTTCCAGCCGCAACTTTTCCATACCGCAGATCCCCTTACGTCAATTGCGTATCCTATCTTTTCAATGGGATCTTTCTAACTCCGGTATTTAGAGTCGTGGCTGGAGTGAGCGTTAGAAATCTAACGACCAAACTCCAGCCGCAGAAAAAAGTCAGTAGTTAAGAGCTTTTTGGGCTAACGCCGGTTTATAAAGCTCTTAACTACTGTGCTCTAAAGTACACTAACACCCATAAACTACCTATGTACCCCTAAACCGAGGTCCCCCCACATCGCCGCCACTCTAATAAAAATTTTTAACCCCTAATCTGCCGACCGCCACCTACGTTATCCTTATGTACCCCTAATCTGCTGCCCCTAACACCGCCGACCCCTATATTATATTTATTAACCTCTAATCTGCCCCCCACAATGTCGCCGCCAGCTACCTACAATAATTAACCCCTAATCTGCCGACCGCAAAACGCCGCCACCTACGTTATCCCTATGAACCCCTAATCTGCTGCCCCTAACACTGCCGACCCCTATATTATATTTATTAACCCCTAATCTGCCCCCCACAACGTCGCCGCCACCTACCTACACTTATTAACCCCTAATCTGCCGAGCGGACCGCACCGCTACTATAATAAAGTTATTAACCCCTAATCCGCCTCACTCCTGCCTCAATAACCCTATAATAAATAGTATTAACCCCTAATCTGCCCTCCCTAACATCGCCGACACCTAACTTCAAACATTAACCCCTAATCTGCCGACCGGAGCTCACCACTATTCTAATAAATTTTTTAACCCCTAAAGCTAATTCTAACCCTAACCCTAACACCCCCCTAAGTTAAATATCATTTTATTCTAACGAAATAAATTAACTCTTATTAAATAACTTATTCCTATTTAAAGCTAAATACTTACCTGTAAAATAAACCCTAATATAGCTACAATATAAATTATAATTACATTGTAGCTATTTTAGGATTAATATTTATTTTACAGGCAACTTTGTAATTATTTTAACCAGGTACAATAGCTATTAAATAGTTAATAACTATTTAATAGTTACCTAGTTAGAATAATTACAAAATTACCTGTAAAATAAATCCTAACCTAAGTTACAATTAAACCTAACACTACACTATCAATAAATTAATTAAATAAAATACCTACAATTACCTACAATTAAACCTAACACTACACTATCAATAAATTAATTAAATACAATTCCTACAAATAAATACATTTAAATAAACTAACTAAAGTTAGTACATTCTGTTCCGATCAGCCAATAGAATGCGAGCTCAATCTGATTGGCTGATCGGATCAGCCAATCAGAGTGAACTTGATTCTGATTGGCTGATTCCATCAGCCAATCAGAATTTTCCTACCTTAATTCCGATTGGCTGATAGAATCCTATCAGCCAATCGGAATTCGAGGGACGCCATCTTGGATGACGTCCCTTAAAGGAACCGTCATTCTTCAGTTGGACGTCGTCGGAAGAAGATTGATCCGCGCTGGAGGTCTTCACGATGGAGCCGTTCCTCATCGGATGAAGATAGAAGATGCCGCTTGGATCAAGATGGTTGCCGGTCTGGATCGCCTCTTCTTCCCGGATAGGATGAAGACTTTGGAGCCTCTTCTGGACCTCTTCAGCCGCAGGATTATGGATCGCCAGCCCCCGCTTGGGTTGGATGAAGATTTTGGATCCAGGACCGATCGGTGATACCCGGTGAGGTGAAGATAAGGTAGGAAGATCTTCAGGGGCTTAGTGTTAGGTTTATTTAAGGGGGGTTTGGGTTAGATTAGGGGTATGTGGGTGGTGGGTTGTAATGTTGGGGGGGGGGTATTGTATGTGTTTTTTTACAGGCAAAAGAGCTGAATTTCTTGGGGAATGCCCCGCAAAGGGCCCTGTTCAGGGCTGGTAAGGTAAAAGAGCTTTGAACTTTTGTAATTTAGAATAGGGTAGGGCATTTTTTTATTTTGGGGGGCTTTGTTATTTTATTAGGGGGCTTAGAGTAGGTGTAATTAGTTTAAAATTGTTGTAAGATTTTTCTTATGTTTGTAAATATTTTTTTATTTTTTGTAACTTAGTTCTTTTTTATTTTTTGTACTTTAGTTAGTTTATTTAAATGTATTTATTTGTAGGAATTGTATTTAATTAATTTATTGATAGTGTAGTGTTAGGTTTAATTGTAGGTAATTGTAGGTATTTTATTTAATTAATTTATTGATAGTGTAGTGTTAAGTTTAATTGTAACTTAGGTTAGGATTTATTTTACAGGTAATTTTGTAATTATTTTTACTAGGTAACTATTAAATAGTTATTAACAATTTAATAGCTATTGTACCTGGTTAAAATAATTACAAAGTTGCCTGTAAAATAAATATTAATCCTAAAATAGCTACAATGTAATTATAATTTATATTGTAGCTATATTAGGGTTTATTTTACAGGTAAGTATTTAGCTTTAAATAGGAATAAGTTATTTAATAAGAGTTAATTTATTTAGTTAGAATAAAATTATATTTAATTTAGGGGGGTGTTAGGGTTAGGGTTAGAATTAGCTTTAGGGGCTAAAAAATTTATTAGAATAGCGGTGAGCTCCGGTCGGCAGATTAGGGGTTAATACTTGAAGTTAGGTGTCGGCAATGTTAGGGAGGGCAGAT
The DNA here is from genome assembly GCF_027579735.1 of Bombina bombina. Lineage (NCBI taxonomy): Eukaryota > Metazoa > Chordata > Amphibia > Anura > Bombinatoridae > Bombina > Bombina bombina. Next base: position 1,016,746,921 of record NC_069500.1, on the reverse strand, counting down.
TAGGGGTTAATACTATTTATTATAGGGTTATTGAGGCGGGAGTGAGGCGGATTAGGGGTTAATACATTTATTATAGTAGCGATCAGGTCCGGTCGGCAGATTAGGGGTTAATAAGTGTAGTTAGGTGGAGGCGACGTTGGGGGAGGCAGATTAGGGGTTAATAAATATAATATAGGGGTCGGCGGTGTTAGGGGCAGCAGATTAGGGGTACATAGGGATAATGTAAGTAGCGGCGGTTTACGGAGCGGCAGATTAGGGGTTAAAAAAAATATGCAGGTGTCAGCGATAGCGGGGGCGGCTGAATAGGGGTTAATAAGTGTAAGGTTAGGGGTGTTTAGACTCGGGGTACATGTTAGGGTGTTAGGTGCAGACTTAGGAAGTGTTTCCCCATAGGAAACAATGGGGCTGCGTTAGGAGCTGAACGTGGCTTTTTTGCAGGTGTTATGTTTTTTTTCAGCTCAAACAGCCCCATTGTTTCCTATGGGGGAATCGTGCACGAGCACGTTTTTGAGGCTGGTCGCGTCCGTAAGCACCGCTGGTATCGAGAGTTGCAGTGGCGTTAAATTATGCTCTACGCTCCCTTTTTGGAGCCTAACGCACTGAAAACCCTGCCATTCTGTTAACTCTAAATACCAGCGGTATTTAAAAGGTGCGGCCAGAAAAAAGCCTGCGTAGCTAACGCACCCCCTTGGCTGCAAAACTCCAAATCTAGGCGTTAGTGTTGGTGATGTGGGGGGACGGCGGTTTAGGGGTTATAAGGGGTTTGTATTAGGGTGTTAGGTTTTTGTAAAACTTTCTTTTCTCCGTAGACTTCAATGGGGAATGAGAAAATGCATTTTTTTTCCAACATTTCTCCATTGATCTCTATGGGCGAAAACGTGCACGAGCACGCCAAGTCGGAACTTGGATTTTGTGCGGTATGCGGTTTACCGTACAACAAAAGAAAGTTTTATGGTGACTTGTAATACCGGCGGTATGGAAATAACGGTATGGCCCCATTTTGCGTGGTGTGTATGATACGGCTATAGCGCACAACTTGTAATATAGGTCATAAACATTTACAAAAAAATTATTTTATGTCTCGTCTCAATTTTTATTTCATTCAACCTAATCTTTTTGTGTACCAAAAATAATAATAAACTCACATTTTACTATATGCATAGTACGCAATAAAATACAGTAAAATATCTGTTGTTTTGGTAAACGAAATGACGTCCAGCAGTATATCATTTGAAAAGCTTTGAGTATGTTCTATTTTATCTCCTCTGCTGTGGCCATTCGAGGACTGATATGAATGAGCACTCACTGTGGAATGTAGTAGGGTTACATTTTTCAATTCTGAAATATGCAGTCCAGCTTTACACAAGAAGAGTTAACAAGAAAAAGGGACAAAATACAAATACACAACAATGTATATTTACTACACCTAATTAAATATTTAGAGCCAGATTACAAGAGAAGCACAAAATATTGATTTTGCAAGAGCAATATTTGCACTCCACTTTGTAAATACCAGCACACGCAAATATGAGCTGGTATTACAAGTTAGGTGCAATGTGAACGCGAACTTGCGTTCGCATTGCACAAAAGCATTGTGCTCACTAGAGCGTGATTCCATAGACTCCAATGGGAGCCTCGTTCTCATGCCATGAGACATGGAAAGAGGACCTAGCGCAGCGAAGGGGGTAAGTCGTACAGCGATGGGTAGCAGATCTTAAATATATATGTATATGAATATATACATATATATTTATGTGTATATTTATGTATATACACATATTAACACATAAATATATATGTATTTAAGCATATACATATATATTTATAGGGAACACACAGTTCCTCATAGACCTTAATGTCCCCACACCTGCCAACATTAACTGCTTTATGCTACCTTTTTTTTAATAAAAAAAGTAAAGCATACTTAATTTTGGGGGCAATTGGGGCACTTTTTGAAAAATTAACCAGAGACCTGGTCTCTGGTTAATTTACGGAAACCTAATTGCTTCCGTGAGCTCACGGAAGCAATAACCAGCCACTTGTAATGGCTGGTTATTTATCGCAAATTTCCCCATTTATGGGTGTGCAATAAATTAACACTCCACATATAATCTAGCCCTTAATGGGGAATTTGAGTTTCATGTTTATACAAAAACACATTAAAGTCAAAATTAAACTTGCAAGAGTCAGACAGATCATGCAGTTTTAAGAGACTTTCCAATTTACTTCCATTATTAAATTTTGCACTTTTTATATACACACTTTCTGAGGCACCAGCTACTTCTGAGAATGTGCACAAGTTTACATTTTATATGTATACTAGTCTGAGATTGGCTGATTTCTGTCACATGATATGAAAAAAGTTGCATTAATATTTTTATTATGCATTTGTTAATTATGCAATTATACTGTATTTAATGGTCCTTTAAGTTCAATAAGCACAAGCAAATAGCGTGACAATGCAGTAGTGAGATGGACCAAAATTTTAGATCTCAGATTGCAAGTGCTACTCTGGTATATTTTAAATGTAAAAAAATATATATATATACATTTTTACCAATTCGATTTTGAAAGGGACAAAGAAGTTCTGCTCTGAAGCATTAAGATTGGTCCAATAGGAGAGATTTATCTTAAAGATCTGCCCAATTGTAACATTTCATAAAAATCCACCTGGCACAAAATAGTGAAAAAGATTTAATTTAATGCAGTATTCTTCTGTCAACAATATTACCATTAAGTTTATAGCAGGACATTCCTACTATTTATGGTAGTCACAGTAGGCAGATAGAATATATTTAAGAACACAATTTATAATATATATACATCCCTATGCCAAATATTTTAAAACAATAGATAACTCGCCTTTTTATCTTGTCTCCTACAAAGTTTACAACTGCTTAAAGTAATCTTAAAGGGACACTGTACCCAAAAATTTTCTTTCGTGATTCAGATTGAGCATGAAATTTTAAGCAACTTTCTAATTTACTCCTATTATCAAATTTTCTTCTTTCTCTTGGTATCTTTATTTGAAATGCAAGAATGTAAGTTTAGATGCCGGCCCATTTTTGGTGAAGAACCTGGGTTGTCCTTGCTGATTGGTGGATAAATTCATCCACCAATAAAAAAGTACTGTCCAGAGTACTGAAACCATAAAAAAGCTTAGATGCCTTCTTTTCAAATAATGATAGCAAGAGAATGAAGAAAAATTGATAATAGGAGTGAATTAGAAAGTTGCTTAAAATTGCATGCTCTTTCTGAATTACAAAAGAAAAAATGTGGGTACAGTGTCCCTTTAAGGTTTAATCAATTGTATTTGCTTGGCAGCAGTAGAAATAATTAACTGAGGGAGATTATATGCATATGGATCTCATACAGAGCCACCTGGAGCACTAAGAGGTGTAGAACAATATAATCAGAAGAGAGAAATAACATTTTTCCTGTTGATATTGTGATGCCAACAATTCTGAAAATGTAAAAGGTTGGTACAATTTAACAATTAAAGCCCTTGACCTACTTGTGAAAGGTTGTGAGTTCAGGACCAGTAATTGCTGCTTATTATGTGTAAATTCCAAGCCCTCAGAAACATGTTGATTTAAGGTGTCTGTTTTTATTTTGACAGCATTATTTTACAGAATAGGTAGCTTATATTTCACATTTAGAATACTAACCAGCAGAGGCGAGGCATAAGGGGAAAAGGCTGTGATGAAACGTGGAAATGCCTACAATATGCATTAGGCAACTGTTGAAATTGAATCAGTCCTATGTCTCTTGATGGTACATTCAGCAAGCTAGTTGTGCAGTTTGCTTCTTATTTTACTTATTTTGCTTCTTTATTTTACGTTTTAATACAACACAGCTGGTTAAATTCTCTTTCTGTCCTCTAGATGCATAACAATTAATTGGGACAAACACCAAGACCTTGTGGGCTAGATTCAAAGTGGAGCGATAGTTTAATGTGCGCCCAAAAATGCTCAAATTTGCCCATTTACGGACGCATGTTAAATAACCTGCCTTTACAAGTGGCTGGTTAATGATACTGCGAGCTTGCGGTAGCAATAAGCACTCTGCAAAAATTAACCAGAGATCAGACCTCTGGTTAATTTAAAAAATGTCCCCAATTGCCCCCAAAATACAGTGTAGTGTTCTAAAAAAAAAAATAAATAGTGGCATCTTTAATTTATTAAAACATAACTGCACAAAGTGGTTATAAGGGGTTAAAGTGAGCGGGTGTGGGTTAAACGGCACTGAAAAGTGCTTTTACATTGCGGTCTAGGGGGAATTTGTTAAAACTGCAAATATATATGCTTATATACATATATATTTATGTGTTAATATGTGTATATATTCATATACATATATATTTATGTGTTAATATGTGTATATATTCATATACATATATATATATTTTAAATTTGCTGCCCATCGCTGCCTGACTTATTCCCTTCACTGTGCTAGGTTCTGTGCCGTGCATGACGGCATGAGAACGAGGTTCCCATTGGAGCCTATGGAACCGCTCTCTTGTGAGCGCAAAGCTTCCATGCAATGGAATTACGGCTCACTTCTAATATTTTCTCTCCACTCGTAATACCAGAGCATGCAATTGAGTAGAGCACAAATATCTCATCACAAAAGAACAATTTTGCGCTCCAGTTGTAATCTGACCCTGTATGTTTTATGTGTATATGTGTATTTTGTATAAACCCAGTCTACCTTATTATTAAAAAAATAACACTATATAGATGTGGTGAAAGTAAAATGTAAAAAAGTAAAAAGGAGCTCTATAATGAAACTTTTATCTGTTTACCTACATATACATAGCTTTCATTATTTCTTTCATGTAATTAGCAAGAGTCCATGAGCTAGTGACGTATGGGATATACATTCCTACCAGGAGGGGCAAAGTTTCCCAAACCTCAAAATGCCTATAAATACACCCCTCACCACACCCACAATTCAGTTTTACAAACTTTGCCTCCTATGGAGGTGGTGAAGTAAGTTTGTGCTAGATTCTACGTTGATATGCGCTCCGCAGCAAGTTGGAGCCCGGTTTTCCTCTCAGCGTGCAGTGAATGTCAGAGGGATGTGAGGAGAGTATTGCCTATTTGAATGCAGTGATCTCCTTCTACGGGGTCTATTTCATAGGTTCTCTGTTATCGGTCGTAGAGATTCATCTCTTACCTCCCTTTCAGATCGACGATATACTCTTATTTATATACCATTACCTCTGCTGATTTTCGTTTCAGTACTGGTTTGGCTTTCTACAAACATGTAGATGAGTGTCCTGGGGTAAGTAAATCTTATTTTCTGTGACACTCTAAGCTATGGTTGGGCACTTTATTTATAAAGTTCTAAATATATGTATTCAAACATTTATTTGCCTTGACTCAGAATGTACAACAGTCAGTTTCATATTTGGGATAATGCATTTGAATCAATCATTTTTTCTTACCTTAAAAATTTGACTTCTTTTCCCTGTGGGCTGTTAGGCTCGCGGGGGCTGAAAATGCTTCATTTTATTGCGTCATTCTTGGCGCTGACTTTTTTGGCGCAAAAAATCTTTTCTGTTTCCGGCGTCATATGTGTCGCCGGAAGTTGCGTCATTTTTTGACGTCCTTTTGCGCCAAAAATGTCGGCGTTCCGGATGTGGCGTCATTTTTGGCGCCAAAAAGCATTTAGGCGCCAAACAATGTGGGCGTATTATTTGGCGCCAAAAAATATGGGCGTCGCTTTTGTCTCCACATTATTTCAGTCTCATTTTTTCTTTGCTTCTGGTTACTAGAAGCTTGTTTATTGGCATTTTTTCCCATTCCTGAAACTGTCATTTAAGGAATTTGATCAATTTTGCTTTATATGTTGTTTTTTCTCTTACATATTGCAAGATGTCTCACGTTGCATCTGAGTCAGAAGATACTTCAGGAAAATCGCTGTCTAGTGCTGGAACTACCAAAGCTAAGTGTATCTGCTGTAAACTTTTGGTAGCTATTCCTCCGGCTGTTGTTTGTATTAATTGTCATGACAAACTTGTTAAAGCAGATAATATTTCCTTTAGTAATGTACCATTGCCTGTTGCAGTTCCCTCAACATCTAAGGTGCAGAATGTTCCTGATAACATAAGAGATTTTGTTTCTGAATCCATCAAGAAGGCTATGTCTGTTATTTCTCCTTCTAGTAAACATAAAAAATCTTTTAAAACTTCTCTCTCTACAGATGAATTTTTAAATGAACATCATCATTCTGATTCTGATGACTCTTCTAGTTCAGAGGATTCTGTCTCAGAGATTGATGCTGATAAATCTTCATATTTATTTAAAATGGAATTTATTCGTTCTTTACTTAAAGAAGTACTAATTGCTTTAGAAATAGAGGATTCTGGTCCTCTTGATACTAATTCTAAACGTTTAGATAAGGTATTTAAATCTCCTGCGGTTATTCCAGAAGTTTTCCCTGTTCCTAATGCTATTTCTGAAGTAATTTCCAGAGAATGGGATAAATTGGGTAATTCATTTACTCCTTCTAAACGTTTTAAGCAATTATATCCTGTGCCGTCTGACAGATTAGAATTTTGGGACAAAATCCCTAAAGTCGATGGGGCTATTTCTACCCTTGCTAAACGTACTACTATTCCTACGTCAGATGGTACTTTGTTTAAAGATCCTTTAGATAGGAAAATTGAATCCTTTCTAAGAAAAGCTTATCTGTGTTCAGGTAATCTTCTTAGACCTGCTATATCTTTGGCTGATGTTGCTGCAGCTTCAACTTTTTGGTTGGAGACTTTAGCACAACAAGTAACAGATCATGATTCTCATAATATTATTATTCTTCAGCATGCTAATAATTTTATCTGTGATGCCATTTTTGATATTATCAGAGTTGATGTCAGGTTTATGTCTCTAGCTATTTTAGCTAGAAGAGCTTTATGGCTTAAAACTTGGAATGCTGATATGGCTTCTAAATCAACTCTACTTTCCATTTCTTTCCAGGGTAACAAATTATTTGGTTCTCAGTTGGATTCCATTATCTCAACTGTTACTGGTGGGAAAGGAACTTTTTTACCACAGGATAAAAAATCTAAGGGTAAAAACAGGGCTAATAATCGTTTTCATTCCTTTCGTTTCAACAAAGAACAAAAGCCTGATCCTTCATCCTCAGGAGCAGTTTCAGTTTGGAAACCATCTCCAGTCTGGAATAAATCCAAGCCTTCTAGAAAGGCAAAGCCTGCTTCTAAGTCCACATGAAGGTGCGGCCCTCATTCCAGCTCAGCTGGTAGGGGGCAGGTTACGTTTTTTCAAAGAAATTTGGATCAATTCTGTTCACAATCTTTGGATTCAGAACATTGTTTCAGAAGGGTACAGAATTGGTTTCAAGATGAGACCTCCTGCAAAGAGATTTTTTTCTTTCCCGTGTCCCAGTAAATCCAGTGAAAGCTCAAGCATTTCTGAATTGTGTTTCAGATCTAGAGTTGGCTGGAGTAATTATGCCAGTTCCAGTTCTGGAACAGGGGATGGGGTTTTATTCAAATCTCTTCATTGTACCAAAGAAGGAGAATTCCTTCAGACCAGTTCTGGATCTAAAAATATTGAATCGTTATGTAAGGATACCAACGTTCAAAATGGTAACTGTAAGGACTATCTTGCCTTTTGTTCAGCAAGGGCATTTTATGTCCACAATAGATTTACAGGATGCATATCTGCATATTCCGATTCATCCAGATCATTATCAGTTCCTGAGATTCTCTTTTCTGGACAAGCATTACCAGTTTGTGGCTCTGCCGTTTGGCCTAGCTACAGCTCCAAGAATTTTTACAAAGGTTCTCGGTGCCCTTCTGTCTGTAATCAGAGAACAGGGTATTGTGGTATTTCCTTATTTGGACGATATCTTGGTACTTGCTCAGTCTTTACATTTAGCAGAATCTCATACGAATCGACTTGTGTTATTTCTTCAAGATCATGGTTGGAGGATCAATTCACCAAAAAGTTCATTGATTCCTCAGACAAGGGTAACCTTTCTGGGTTTCCAGATAGATTCAGTGTCCATGACTCTGTCTTTAACAGACAAGAGACGTCTAAAATTGATTTCAGCTTGTCGAAACCTTCAGTCACAATCATTCCCTTCGGTAGCCTTATGCATGGAAATTCTAGGTCTTATGACTGCTGCATCAGACGCGATCCCCTTTGTTCGTTTTCACATGCGACCTCTTCAGCTCTGTATGCTGAATCAATGGTGCAAGGATTACACAAAGATATCTCAATTAATATCTTTAAAACCGATTGTACGACACTCTCTAACGTGGTGGACAGATCACCATCGTTTAATTCAGGGGGCTTCTTTTGTGCTTCCGACCTGGACTGTAATTTCAAAAGATGCAAGTCTCACAGGTTGGGGAGCTGTGTGGGGATCTCTGACGGCACAAGGAGTTTGGGAATCTCAGGAGGTGAGATTACGATCAATATTTTGGAACTCCGTGCAATTTTCAGAGCTCTTCAGTCTTGGCCTCTTCTGAAGAGAGAATCGTTCATTTGTTTTCAGACAGACAATGTCACTACTGTGGCATACATCAATCATCAAGGAGGGACTCACAGTCCTCTGGCTATGAAAGAAGTATCTCGAATTCTGGTTTGGGCAGAATCCAGCTCCTGTCTAATCTCTGCGGTTCATATCCCAGGTATAGACAATTGGGAAGCGGATTATCTCAGTCGCCAAACGTTGCATCCGGGCGAATGGTCTCTTCACCCAGAGGTATTTCTTCAGATTGTTCAAATGTGGGAGCTTCCAGAAATAGATCTGATGGCGTCTCATCTAAACAAGAAACTTCCCAGGTATCTGTCCAGATCCCGGGATCCTCAGGCGGAAGCAGTGGATGCATTATCACTTCCTTGGAAGTATCATCCTGCTTATATCTTTCCGCCTCTAGTTCTTCTTCCAAGAGTAATCTCCAAGATTCTGAAGGAATGCTCGTTTGTTCTGCTGGTAGCTCCGGCATGGCCTCACAGGTTTTGGTATGCGGATCTTGTCCGGATGGCCTCTTGCCATCCGTGGACTCTTCCGCTACGACCAGACCTTCTGTCGCAAGGTCCTTTTTTCCATCAGGATCTCAAATCCTTAAATTTAAAGGTATGGAGATTGAACGCTTGATTCTTGGTCAAAGAGGTTTCTCTGACTCTGTGATTAATACTATGTTACAGGCTCGTAAATCTGTATCCAGAGAGATATATTATAGAGTCTGGAAGACTTATATTTCTTGGTGTCTTTCTCATCATTTTTCTTGGCATTCTTTTAGAATTCCGAGAATTTTACAGTTTCTTCAGGATGGTTTAGATAAAGGTTTATCCGCAAGTTCTTTGAAAGGACAAATCTCTGCTCTTTCTGTTCTTTTTCACAGAAAGATTGCTAATCTTCCTGATATTCATTGTTTTGTACAAGCTTTGGTTCGTATAAAACCTGTCATTAAGTCAATTTCTCCTCCTTGGAGTTTGAATTTGGTTCTGGGGGCTCTTCAAGCTCCTCCGTTTGAACCTATGCATTCATTCGACATTAAATTACTTTCTTGGAAAGTTTTGTTCCTTTTGGCAATCTCTTCTGCCAGAAGAGTTTCTGAATTATCTGCTCTTTCTTGTGAGTCTCCTTTTCTGATTTTTCATCATGATAAGGCAGTGTTGCGAACTTCTTTTGAATTTTTACCTAAAGTTGTGAATTCTAACAACATTAGTAGGGAAATTGTGGTTCCTTCATTATGTCCTAATCCTAAAAATTCTAAGGAGAAATCATTGCATTCTTTGGATGTTGTTAGAGCTTTGAAATATTATGTTGAAGCTACTAAGTCTTTCCGAAAGACTTCTAGTTTATTTGTTATCTTTTCTGGTTCTAGAAAAGGCCAGAAAGCTTCTGCCATTTCTTTGGCATCTTGGTTGAAATCTTTAATTCATCTTGTCTATGTTGAGTCGGGTAAATCTCCGCCTCAAAGGATTACAGCTCATTCTACTAGGTCAGTTTCTACTTCCTGGGCGTTTAGGAATGAAGCTTCGATTGATCAGATTTGCAAATCAGCAACTTGGTCCTCTTTGCATACTTTTACTAAATTCTACCATTTTGATGTATTTTCTTCTTCTGAAGCAGTTTTTGGTAGAAAAGTACTTCAGGCAGCGGTTTCAGTTTGAATCTTCTGCTTATGTTTTTCATTAAACTTTATTTTGGGTGTGGATTATTTTCAGCAGGAATTGGCTGTCTTTATTTTATCCCTCCCTCTCTAGTGACTCTTGCGTGGAAAGATCCACATCTTGGGTAATCATTATCCCATACGTCACTAGCTCATGGACTCTTGCTAATTACATGAAAGAAAACATAATTTATGTAAGAACTTACCTGATAAATTCATTTCTTTCATATTAGCAAGAGTCCATGAGGCCCGCCCTTTTTTTGGGGTGGTTATGATTTTTGTATAAAGCACAATTATTCCAATTCCTTATTTTATATGCTTTCGCACTTTTTTATCACCCCACTTCTTGGCTATTCGTTAAACTGAATTGTGGGTGTGGTGAGGGGTGTATTTATAGGCATTTTGAGGTTTGGGAAACTTTGCCCCTCCTGGTAGGAATGTATATCCCATACGTCACTAGCTCATGGACTCTTGCTAATATGAAAGAAATGAATTTATCAGGTAAGTTCTTACATAAATTATGTTTTTTCCTATACATGTTTAGCAAAATTAAGGAGGCAAACAATTTTTTTCTTGTAAAACTTAATATATATATAAAATATTTTCATATTTGTGTGTATGTTTGTCACTTTGGGATAGCAATAAAGAATTATTAAAGGTGCAGAAAAATAAAATGTAGAAAATATGTAACACAACTACACCTGTTTGTTTTTTAATAAATTAAAGTGCATTAAAGTGATGGTAACTTTTAGCATTTTTAAAAAGCTAGGATTTACCATTGGAACAAATAAAGGGGACTTTCATTCATGAAGTATAAAATACTTCATGCTGAAAGCTCCTTTATTTGTTCTAATCGACATAATTGCACCAGTACCCTCTACCCCCCTTAAAGTTACTGTGATCATTCCGCCACTTTGAACATATAAAGAGGTGGCCTCTCCCATCATTATTAATCTAATAGTTCCTAGAAACTGCCATTGGTCTCAACCTTTCCACTCTCTACTCCCCTTGCCACTGTTAAACCATATGTCCCAGACCACCATATCATTATTAACTATTATAATTACCTATTAGCTCACAATTAGTCTCTCCCTCCCTCGTCTCACCACACCGTTCTATCCTGCCTGCTCATGCCTCTGATTTCAGCAACTGTGCACTGCACTCAAAATTAGATGTAGGTGGAACTGTATCTGCCTCCCGCTGCCCCCGTGCCACATACCCGCCCCACATACACACACATATACACACACACACATATATATACACACATACACACACAAATACACACACACATATATATACACAGACACACACATATACACACACATACTTACACACACACACATATATATATATACACACATACACACACATATACACACACACATATATACACACATACACACACACATATATATACACAGACACACACATATACACCCACATACTTACACACACACACATATATATATATATACACACATACACACACATATACACACACACACACACACATATACACACATATATACACACATATACACACACACATATATATATACACACATATATACACACATACACACATATATATATACACAGACACACACATATACACATACATACTTACACACACACATATATATATACATACACACACACATATATATATACACACATACATACACACATATACATACACACATATATACACACAGACACACATATACACAAACACACACATACATACACCTTTGACACCTTTCCAAGCCCACCCCTTGTCATACCTTATCCCTTTAATTCTGCCACAAAACTTTTTTTTCCATGTTTAAACCCTTGTTTCCTCTGTATGTGTGTAAATCTAAATTTAACTGAAATAATTAATTTCTAGCAAGAGATACTGGTTTACTTCAGGTCTCCAAGAGCGCTAAATTTTAAAGAGTTTTCTGTATTGCGCAAAATAATGTACCACACACTCTATTGGGCGCCACTTGTAATCTAGCCCTATGTGATTACCTAGAATCCAAATGTATACAGGGACATTAATACATAAGGGCGATAAGATCCCAGATATACATGATACCTCTATCATCCATAAACACACACATCTATAATTCATAACAACTCTAAAGGGGCAAGGGAATCTAAATTAAGCTTTCATGAAACCGATAGATTATATAATTTTATAAAACTTTCCAATTTACTTCTATTATCAACTAGATCTGTATATTTCAGTCTCCTTATTTATGTTGCTTAGGAGTACGCATGGCAGCCCACATGCACACTCCTGAGTTTACCCTTGTATGCTGTCTTGGAATAAAGCTGCAGAGTTTAGCATTGTCGAATCATGAAGAGGATTGTGAGAATAGATAATTTCAGATGAATGGGAGCATTAGCAACAAGGGGACACAATTGACGGAAAATAAAAGACAAAATTATTTGAAAACAAAGCTTTATCATATACTTTACTGGTATTATGCAGCATTCATTGCTAAACCAGACCCCAACCCTAAGGATACAATTACTAGATGAGTCATGTACAGGGTTAACAGCTTGAATACTATGGCATTATGTGCTCAGCTTCTGCTTATATCGGGGAATTATCACACATCTGTGTTCTATAATTATCATGAAACTGACAACAAACGTGTGGTCATAACTCATGTGTCATTAACTAGCTGCTTTATGTCAGATCACATAATGCAGATCACAGTATGCTAGTCAGTCTGGCAGGGACATTTCAGAGAAAAATTAGAACATTTTATTTTTAAATTAAATTATGTTACTGAGTATTTGATCTGCAAATGTTTGATACATAGGTAAAGTCACTCAAACAGACACCCCAAAGAAGGAAACTGTTTGTGAACCAATCAGAAGCCGTCATATGAATGTATGCTCCAATAGCTGCACATCCTTATGTAGAATGGCACAGGAGTGATGTCACAGCATGAATGACTGAACTTAACTCTTACCAGAGAATAAACAGAGTAAGATAAAGATTTAGTATTACCTTACTATAGTACTAATACAAATACTGTGGTGTGTTTTACAAATGCAAGGTCTCATTTCTCCACCAGACACCTGTAACCAGAACAAATGTTACCACCTCATCTGCCTAGCAATTGTGACTTGCAAGAGCTACAGATTCATAAAGTGCTGATTAATAATTGAATCATCTGCTGAATATTATGACACACACTGACAGATGCAGATCTCTACAATACCATGTGTTTAAAAACGATGATCATTTCCATGTTGGTAATTTTATGTGTGTGTATAAACTTTAAACTTCAAGTTAGCTTACAATAGGTTTCTCCCTCGACTCGCCACACCATGCTATCCTCCCTGCTGCCACCTCTGAATTCAGGAACTGCGCACAGCACTCAAAAGCGGATATAGGTGGAACTGTCTTCCACTCTATCCACCCCCTGCTTCCGCCGCCCACCACCTGCTTCTGCCATTGCTGTCCCCCCACCCCGAGATAAAATAATAATTATTTAAAAACGAAAACTTAGCTAGTGATGCATGATGCAACTGCTTGCAGTGGTGGCGGGCCCTCGAAGATACCGGGCCCTCGGACAAGGGCCGAATTGCCTGACTTGTCAGTCCACCCCTGTTCAGATATCTAATTTAGGCTGTGGGGCCATATATCTGACCTGATCTCTCATTAGAGCATACAGCTAATCTGATGTCTCATTAGGTTATATATTTTGCACAAAGGGGGCTACAGGGACATGAAAAGAGATGATATAGCCTGTATGTGATCTAAACTATTTCTTGCACATAAAGCTGGCAAAACATTGCTACTATTTTGGTAAAAAATATTATTTAATTTAAAATATATACAATATATATATATATATATATATATATATATATATATATGAATATATATATATATATATATATATATATATATATATATATATATATATATATATATATATATATAAAATATATATACATACTATGCAAAAAAGGCAGCACTCACTGGTCATTTGTAAGTAAAATTTAGCTTTTAATAATAAATAATAATAATAATAAAGCTAAATTTTACTTACAAATGACCAGTGAGTACTGCCTTTTTTGCATAGTACATACTGTTGTGAATAAAAAAAATGAAATACAATATAATTAAATTCAGTGAAATAATCCACCCAATTGATATAGAAGCCTGTTGTTAACAATATGAAATATATGAAGTATGAATTATGACATGAAATATAATACAGTTATGTATATAACACATGAGCTATGCATAATATAAATGATATCGTAACAAAAATAAAACTGATTGTTATCAGAGTTAGTAGCAGTGTATATAACAGATAAAGTCTGTATTAATCCTATGGAAAAACAGAGCCGATGATAAATAGATAAACAACTTCAACCAGCAGGTCCCTTTGGGAGTCTACTTACACTCCTATACCTCAATCCTATGAGGTAAGTACCGCGCAGTGCATGGAGAGTCCCTTGGGATCACAGTTGCAGATCGTGCTGAGATGTGTTGTTCATAAACTTGTCCACTCTTCAAAGGTCGTTCCCAAGCGTATATGGCATGTAGAAAAAGAGAGCAAACAATAGTGTAAAATAGACAATGGATTTATTGTGATAAGAAATATGCTTACATTAAAAACCCTCAATAGCATATGAGGTAATTAAAACTTTTCATGCCATAAACTACATAAATATAAGGAAATAACATAGATTCGAAGAGTGCACTATGTGCAAACGTGGTATATGAGTCCTGACGCGTTTCGAAGGGAACCCACAATTTTCACCCTTCTTCCTCAGAGGCTATGTTGAAAACTCGGTTAAAAGAGATGAGCGGGGAGGCGGTACGCCCCTTTGTCAGTCCATTGTTCATTGATTGAAAGTAAGCACTATTGCAGAGAAACCACATGTGTTCATGTCACATGGTATTTCATTCAATTGATTGGTAGTGCTATCATGTATAAACCCAATCATAGGTGTTCATAGTGATACCAATAACAAATGTGAGTAACGAAAAACTGGTTCACAAGCTATTCCTACAAAGCGTGGGAGATTTTTTTTAGCCCCAAACTAGTGTTTGTAGTGACAGCTAGATTACTATACTGAGTTGTGTCCTATATCTAAATATTATTATTATTGAGCTGCAACCTTTAGCGCTAACAGATATCTACATGTATGTAGCGATTACTCAGAAGTGCATGTATATATTTCAAACAATGTAGTAATAAGAGTGAGACAGTAGGTGATACTAATCAACCTATTTTTGTTAAAATCTCTTAATACATACAAAATTCTGAGTTTTGAGGTTACTTCTACTAGAATTCATTAAAGGGCCACTAAACCCAAAATCTTTCTTTCATGATTCAGATAGAACATACAAATTTAAACGACATAACAATTTACTTCTATTATTTATTTTGCTTCATTTTTTAGATATCCTTATTTGAAGAAAAAGCAATGCACATGGGTGAGCCAATCACATGAGGCTTCTATGTGCAGCAACCAATCAGCAGCTACTGAGCATATCTAGATATGCTTTTCAGCAAAGAATATCAAGAGAATAAAACAAATTAGATAATAGAAGTAAATTAGAAAGATGTTTAAAATTGCATTCTCTTTCTAAATCATGAAAGAAAAAATGTGGGTTTCATGTCCCTTTAAGTTAAGTGAATGATATTTTTTTTTAAAAAAAAACACTATAATAAAAGATATATGTATAAATAGATTAAAAACTACACTTTGTTATTAATTAGAAATTAACAATATTTTGTTGGAGACATTTGTATAGGGACTGTTAGAAAATCTGATTATTTTAATTTTAATTTTAATTCAGTCCAAAATACAATGATAGGGATAAGCAATTAAGTAATATTATAAACTTAGGTTTATTCAAAATGATACTTATGGTGGAATTTGTAATTAACTTCCCAGTGGGAAGTTAGCTTATAAATACTTCAGATATTCTTTAGAGAAAAAATTATGAACATAATAAAAGAATTCAGACTTATTAATGTTATTAATTTATTAATATTTTTCCTTATAAGGAGAAATAGAAAGTGGGAAAACAGATAAAAGATAAAAAAGTCACAATTTTATTTAGAGAAGTTATGTGTATAAATTAGACCAAAAAAGCAGCAAGGTCTATATACTTATGAAGACCATGGGGAACCAGTGTTTGTAATGTGTAAATCCAAAAGCTTTCCCTTTTGCGAAGTTCTAGTTCCCTGTTTCCTCCTCTTTTTCTTTCAGGGATATTCTCCAGAACTGTCCCTCTTAAACAACCCGGATCTTGGTTATGTTTCTTTAAATAGTGGGCTGAGAGGTTATAGGTTCTTTCTCCCGCCTCTATATTATTCAGATGTTCAAGTAGCCTCTTTTTATAGGGTCTTGTAGTACGTCCCACATATTGCAGGCCACACCCATATTCCAATAGATAGACACCATTCTCAGTTTTACAGTTACAGAGAGTATTAATTTCATAACTTTTTTGGGTAACTGTGGACAATACTTTTGTCAAGGCTGTGTAGGTTAAAGATTTTTCAACTATTGCTGTGGATCTACAGCTGCGGATCAGATATAATGTTTCACTCAGCACTTAATTAACATATGACGATGTTAACCATAATGGGGCTCAGAGTGAGTTAATAAACTTTTAAGTCTATGTGGAGACTTAAGGAAAAATAAAGGAGTAACTTAATATGTTAAGTGTCCATTTAGAAACAAATTTACAAAGTAATTCTTTCTGATGATTTTTGGAAAAGTGTCAGTTCTTATGTATCAATACAATTAATGTAGCAGTTCCTCTATGCCCAAATTAGTGAGGTGTGCGCCAGAGATTTAAAGTTACAATTAGATGTTACACAACTCTGTTAGCTGTAGTGAGATAGTCGCAGGTTACCTGTTGAATCAGCTGAGAACAGAGAACTCGAGCGGCACTCGAGACAGCAGTTGATAGGCGGTGAGTGACAGCTTACTGAAAACCGGTTGCGGTTGGCGTCTGACGTCACAGGGCTGAAGTCCGCGGGAGAAATAAACTTACAAATCTTCCGGTAATGTTGCAAAAGCAATCAGATGTTTGAAGTATAATCCTGGCTTGATAATATAAGTGGAGATGTAACTGAAATGAATACCGAAACCAAAGTAGAGAAAACAGAACACCGTAGCAGGGTGTCAGTTTTCCTTGAAATAAGTTTTAAAACTATTTTCCAATAAGGTAGCTTGAAATAAGCAGGAGCTCAGTTTGTAGCAGAGTTACCTAGGGATAAAACTCAATTACTAAGCACCTGGCTGGCGTCAGGAGAAAGCTTAAATAGGCTAGGAGGAACTAAAAGGTAAAGGTGGTATTGGTAATTGTATGACATTTAACATAAGGTGGTATAGTGAGTTCTGACAGATTGCCCCCTTCACTCAAGCCGTCCCACGGCTTGTAAGCGAGGTCTATGAGGATTCCTTGAATGGAAACGAGACACCAGTCGGGGAGCGTTCACAAGATTATGGGGTTCCCAAGTGTCTTCGTCTGAAGAATACCCCTTCCAACTGACAAGGTATTGTAGATCCCCTTTATATAAACGCGAATCCAAAATATCCTTCACTTCATAAACGTTAGGGTCTAAAGACTGAGCTTCAGGAGGTAATAGTTGGGTTCCAGTGTTTTTTGCAGGTTTCAATAAGGAGACGTGGAATGTAGGATGGATGGCAAGAGTGGTAGGAAGTTGTAAAGTAACAGCGTTTTGGTTGATGATACGTATAATACGAAATGGTCCTATAAAGAGGCTTGCTAGTTTCTTGCTTGGGGTCTGCAATTTTAGATTTTTTGTAGATAGCCAGACCCAATCTCCGATTGAATACTGTGGGGATGGCCTTCTTCTGAGGTCATAGTACTTCTTTTGTGTTTCTTGAGCTGTTTGTAGATTCCTTTGTAATAGTTGCCAGTTTTCAGTAAGTCTATCAGTTAGATCCTCCACATTTGGGTTTAAAGAAGATTCTTTTGTTGAGAGACTAATCTTTGGGTGGTATGCATAATTCGCGAAAAATGGTGACATCTTACTGGACGAATTGAGAGAGTTGTTATATGCGAATTCTGCAGTTGAAAGGAATTTCTTCCAGTCTGTTTGGTGGTAGGCACAGTAGCAGCGCAGATACTGCTCAAGCCACTGGTTTAAGCGCTCTGTTTGGCCATTAGTCTGGGGGTGGTAGGCGGTGGTATATTGGTGTTCAATCTGTAACTTGTTGCAGAGGTTCTTCCAGAAACGAGAGGTGAATTGAGTTCCCCTGTCAGAATTAAGGATTTCTGGTATCCCATGTAGTTTAATAATGTTGTCTATAAATAGTTGTGCAGTTTCAGCTGAAGTTGGCAATTTGTGGTGCGGTATAAAATGAGCCATCTTGGTAAACAAGTCGATAACTACCATTAAG